>NC_052096.1:13519263-13819263 GCF_015852505.1 Tachyglossus aculeatus | reverse complement strand
ACCGTCTCTCTGTGTTGCCAGCTTGGACTTCCCAAGCGCTTAGTCCAGTGCTCTGCACACAGTAAGCGCTCAGTAAAGAGAAGCAGCGCGGCTCAGTGGAAAGAGCCCGGGCTTTGGAGTCAGAGGTCGCGGGTTCAAATCCCGGCTCCGCCAGTTGTCAGCTGTGTGACTTTGGGCGAGTCACTTCACTTCTCCGGGCCTCAGTCACCTCGTCTGTAAAAATGGGGATTAAGACTGTGAGCCCCCAGCGTGGGCCAAACTGATCACCTTGTAATCTCCCCCGCGCTTAGAACAGTGCTTTGTTCTTTTAGACTGTGAGCCCACTGGTGGGTAGGGACTGTCTCTATATGTTGCCAACTTGTACTTCCCAAGCGCTTAGTCCAGTGCCCTGCACACAGTAACTGCTCAATAAATACGACTGATTGCCAACTTGTACTTCCCAAGCGCTTAGTCCAGTGCTCTGCACACAGTAAGCGCTCAATAAATACGATTGATTGATGATTGCCAACTTGTACTTCCCAAGCGCTTAGTCCAGTGCTCTGCACACAGTAAGCGCTCAATAAATACGATTGATTGCCAACTTGTACTTCCCAAGCGCTTAGTACAGTGCTCTGCACACAGTAAGCGCTCAATATGATTGATTGATTGCCAACTTGTACTTCCCAAGTGCTTAGTCCAGTGCTCTGCACACGGTAAGCGCTCAATAAATACGATTGATTGATTGACTGATTGCCAACTTGTACTTCCCAAGTGCTTAGTCCAGTGCTCTGCACACAGTAAGCGCTCAATAAATACGATTGATTGATTGATTGCCACCTTGTACTTCCCAAGTGCTTAGTCCAGTGCTCTGCACACGGTAAGCGCTCAATAAATACGATTAATTGATTGATTGCCAACTTGTACTTCCCAAGCGCTTAGTACAGTGTTCTGCACACGGTAAGCGCTCAATAAATACGATTGAGCGCTTACTGTGTGCAGAGCACTGTACTAAGCGCTTGGGAACATAGTAAGCGCTTAATAAATGCTATTATTATTATTATCATTGTTAATGATAATGATAATAAATACGATTGATTGATTGGTGGATTCTCCCTCCTTCCCCTCCCCCCGGGGCCCGCGCCTTCGTCTCCTGGCACAAAGCCCATCGGCGCGCTCGGCGCTCGCCTCCTTCTGCCTGCGCCGCCCCGCGCGCGCTCCCGAACAACTGGCGGCGGCGCGGGGAGGGGGGGCGCGCGCGGCGGCGGGAGCGCGCTTGGGGTGGGGGGGGGAGGCCGAGGCCGATTGATCGAGAGGCCGATTGCATCGATCCCCCCCGACCCGAACCGAGAGCGGAGGGAGGAGGGAGGTGGAGGAGGCGGTGGCAGCAGCAGCAGCAGCAGCAGCAGCAGCAGCAGCAGCAGCAATTGAATTTTAAAGGCAAACAAGTGCAGGAGCGGCCCTGGGCCTCGCCGCTGCCCCCCGCCCCGTCCCAAAGCGCGGGCCGAGCCGGGAGGGGGCAGGGGAGCAGGAGCAGCAGGAGCAGGAGGAGCAGGAGGCCGGATCCCCCCCCCCTCCCCCCATCTCTTGGCCCTTCTTGGCCCCCCACCATGTCCCGCTCCAACCGGCAGAAGGAATACAAACCCGGGGACCTGGTCTTCGCCAAGATGAAGGGCTACCCGCACTGGCCGGCCCGGGTACGGAGCCACCTCGGGGGCGGGGGAGGTGAAGGGGGGCGGGCGGGACGGGGGACCCACATTGTCTCGACACTCGGGTCGCATGGTTTGAAGCGCTGTTGGGCAGGGACCGTCTCTACATGTTCCCAACTTGGACTTCCCAAGCGCTTAGTACGGTGCTCTGCACTCAGCAAGCGCTCGATAAATACGATTGATTGATTCATTGATTGGACAGAAGCGATTTCCAGGAGGCCTTCCCAGACTGAGCCCCTTCCTTTCTCTCCATCCCCCCCATCTTACCTCCTTCCCTTCCCCACAGCACCTGTATATATGTTTGTACATATTTATTACTCTGTTTATTTATTTATTTTACTTGTACATATCTATTCTATTTATTTTATTTTGTTAGTGTGTTTGGTTTTGTTCTCTGTCTCCCCCTTCTAGACTGTGAGCCCCCTGTGAGTAGGGACTGCCTCTATATGTTGCCAACTTGGACTTCCCAAGCGCTTAGTACGGTGCTCTGCACACAGTAAGCGCTCAATAAATACGATTGATTGATTGATTGATTGGACAGAAGCGATTTCCAGGAGGCCTTCCCAGACTGAGCCCCTTCCTTCCTCTCCCCCTCGTCCCCCTCTCCATCCCCCCATCTTACCTCCTTCCCTTCCCCACAGCACCTGTATATATGTATACATGTTTGTACATATTTATTACTCTGTTTATTTATTTTACTTGTACGTATCTATTCTATTTATTTTATTTTGTTAGTATGTTCGTTTTTGTTCTCTGTCTCCCCCTTCTAGACTGTGAGCCTACTGTTGGGTAGGGACTGTCTCTATATGTTGCCAACTTGTACTTCCCAAGCGCCTAGTCCAGTGCTCTGCACGCAGTAAGCGCTCAATAAATACGATTGATTGATATTTATTACTCTATTTTACTTGTACATATCTATTCTATTTATTTTATTTTGTCAGTATGTTTGGTTTTGTTCTCCGTCTCCCCCTTTTAGACTGTGAGCCCACTGTTGGGTAGGGACTGTCTCTATATGTTGCCAGCTTGTACTTCCCAAGCGCATAGTCCAGTGCTCTGCACACAGTAAGCGCTCAATAAATACGACTGATTGATTGATTGATCCCTCTCCGCTGCGGGATGGGCGCGGGGGAGGGGGGCACGTGGTCCCGGCCCGCCCGCGGAGCTCGAGGCCCCCGTGGGACGGCGGCAGACGGGGCCGGATTATGGATTATTAGGGATTCTGGATGACAGCGGGGGGCCGGGCCGGTGACAATGGTTGCCGAACACTTTGGGACGGTGTGTGTGTCTGGGTGCGCGTCCCTTCGACTACACGCTTCGGCTGGGTCACTCAATCGTATTTATTGAGCGCTTACTGTGTGCAGAGCACTGTACTAAGCGCTTGGGAAGTCCAAGTTGGCAACATAGACGGTCCCTACCCGACAGCGGGCTCACAGTCTAGAAGGGGGAGACAGACAAGAAAACAGAACATATTAACAAAACAAAATAAATAGAGTAGATATGTACAAGTAAAATAAATAAATAAATAGAGTAATAAATATGTACAAACATATATACATATATTCAGGTGCTGTGGGGAAGGGAAGGAGGAAAGATGTGGGGGATGGAGAGGGGGACGAGGGGGCAACATACAAGTTGGCAACATAGAGAGACGGTCCCTACCCAACAGCGGGCTCACAGCCTAGAAGGGGGAGACAGACAAGAAAACAAAACCTATTAACAAAACAAAATAAATAGAATAGATATATACAAGTAAAATGAATAGAGTAATAAATACGTACAAACATATATACAGGTGCTGTGGGGACCCCCTTCTAGACTGTGAGCCCGCTGTTGGGTAGGGACCGTCTCTAGATGTTGCTAACTTGTACTTCCCAAGCGCTTAGTACAGTGCTCTGCACACAGTAAGCGCTCAATAAATACGATTGAATGAATGAATGAGAGTAAGGCAGGGGGGGAGGAGGGGGCTCAATCAATCAATCGTATTTATTGAGTGCTTACTGTGTGCAGAGCACTGGACTAAGCACTTGGGAAGTCCAAGTTGGCAACATAGAGAGACGGTCCCTACCCAACAGCAAGCTCACAGTCTAAAAGGGGGAGACAGAGAACAAAACCAAACATACTAACAAAATAAAATAAATAGAATAGATATGTACAAGTAAAATAAATGAATAAATAGAGTAATAAATACGTACAAACATATATTCAGCTGCTGTGGGGAAGGGAAGGAGGTAGGATGGAGAGGGGGACGAGGGGGAGAGGAATCAATCAATCATTCGTATTTATTGAGAGTTTACGGTGTTCAGAGCACTGGACTAAGCGCTTGGGAAGTACAAGTTGGCAACATAGAGAGACGGTCCCTACCCAACAGCGGGCTCAAAGTCTAAAAGGGGGAGACAGAGAACAAAACCAAACATACTAACAAAATAAAATAAATAGAATAGATATGTACAGGTAAAATAAATAAATAGAGTAATGAATATGTACAAACATATATACAGGTGCTGTGGGGAAGGGAAGGAAGTAGGATGGAGAGGGGGAAGTAGGATGGAGAGGGGGACGAGGGGGAGAGGAATCAATCGTATTTATTGAGTGCTTACTGTGTGCAGAGCACTGGACTAAGCGCTTGGGAAGTACAAGTTGGCAACATATAGAGACAGTCCCTACCCAACAGTGGGCTCACAGTCTAAAAAGGACTGTGAGGACGGAAGGGGCTCAGTGTGGGAAGGCCTCCTGGAGGAGGTGAGCTCTCAGCAGGGCCTTGGTGCACCGGGTCGTGCGCCCGGGAGACGCTCCGTCTGTCCGTGTCTGTGTGTGTTTGTGTGACCGCGGGAGGGAAAGTGTGTGCATGGAGGTAACTGTGTAACTCCAGCCGCGTTGGGGGCGGGGGCCGGACACACAAAAAGCCCGGGGCGAGCGGGAGGGCGGGCGGGCGAGTGAGTGAGTGGGAGGGAGGGAGGGCCCCGAGCCTCCTGGGCTTTGAGGCGCGCCTCCCTGGTGACTCAGCGGCTCCCCTGGCCCCCAGCCCTGGCCCTGGGGGTGGGGGTGGGGGCAGGAGGCCGCCGATGCCCCCACGCTGGCCCCCAGACACCGGGGCGGCCGCTTAGTACAGTGCTCTGCACACAGTAAGCGCTCAATAAATACGATGGATGGATTGATTGCCGGGGGGGGCACCCCCGCCCGGGCCATGGACCTTCACCGGCCCGGGGGCAAAGTCCGGGGCTGCGGGCGGACTCCTGCTAAGGCCCGCCGCCTACAATAGAGTACAAAGTAACTATGTACAAGTAAAATAGAGCAGCACTGTACTAAGCGCTCGGGAAATCAATCAGTCGTATTTATTGAGCGCTTACTGTGTGCAGAGCACTGGACCAAGCGCTTGGGAAGTACAAGCTGGCAACATATAGAGACTGTGAGCCCACTGTTGGGTAGGGACTGTCTCTATATGTTGCCAACTTGGACTTCCCAAGCGCTTAGTACAGTGCTGTGCACACAGTAAGCACTCAATTAATACGATTGATTGATTGATTGACAGTCCCTACCCAACAGTGGGCTCACAGTCTAGAAGGGGGAGACAGAGAACAAAACCAAACATACTAACAAAATAAAATAAATGGAATAGATAGGTACAAGTAAAATAATAAATTAATAGAGTAATAAATATGGGAAAGTATGCTATAATCAGAGTTGGTGGACACGATCCCTGCCCACGGGCAGCTTAATAATAATAATAATAATGGCATTTATTTCTAGACTGTGAGCCCACTGTTGGGTAGGGACTGTCTCTACATGTTGCCAACTTGTACTTCCCAAGCGCTTAGTAGAGTGCTCTGCACACAGTAAGTGCTCAATAAATACGATTGATTGATTGATTGATTAAGCGCTCACTACGTAAGGGGGCGGGCGGGGGGAGAGACCGGAAACCAGGCCTGCCTGCCGCGAGGGCTGCTGGGAATTGTAGGCCGCGGCCCCTAGCCCCGCAATTGGGGGAACAAAGTGGGGGGGGGGGGGTGGATCCCTCAAATAAATAAATAAATAAATTTTGGTATTTGTTAAGTGCTTACTACGTGCAAAGCACTGCTCAAGGAGGGCCGGCCCCTCCTTGGGCTGTTCAAGGCCCTACTGAGAGCTCGCCTCCTCCAGGAGGCCTTCCCACACTGAGCCCCCTCCTTCCTCTCCCCCTTCATCCCCCCTCCACCCCCCCCACCTTACCTCCTTCCCTTCCCCACAGCACCTGTATATGTGTATATATGTTTGTACATGTTTATTACTCTATTTGTTTTACTTGTACATATCTATTCTATTTATTTTTTTCTGTTAATGTGTTTTGTTTTGTTCTCTGTCTCCCCCTTCTAGACTGTGAGCCCACTGTTGGGTAGGGACGGTCTCTATATGTTGCCAACTTGGACTTCCCAAGCGCTTAGTACAGTGCTCTGCACACAGTAAGCGCTCAATAAATACGATTGATTGATTGTTGGGTAGGGACCGTCTCTATATGTTGCCAACTTGGACTTCCCAAGCGCTTAGTACAGTGCTTTGCACACAGTAAGCACTCAATAAATACGATTGAATGAATAAATGTTTGGGGGAGGAGGGGGATTGGTCCCAAGCAGCATGGCTCAGTAGAAAGAGCCCGGGCTTTGGAGTCAGAGGTCATGGGTTCAAATCCTGTCTCTGCCAATTGTCAGCCGTGTGACTTTGGGCAAGTAACTTCTAGACTGTGAGCCTGCTGTTGGGTCGGGACTGTCTCTACATGTTGCCAACTTGAACTTCCCAAGCGCCTAGTCCAGTGCTCTGCACACAGTAAGCGCTCAATAAATACGATTGTATGAATGAACTTCTCTGGGCCTCAGTTCCCTCATCTGTAAAATGGGGATGAAAACTGTAAGCCCCCGGTGGGGCAACCTGATCACCTTGTAACCTCCCCAGCTCTTAGAACAGTGCTTTGCACATAGTAAGCGCTTAATAAATGCCATTGTTGTTATTATTATTATTATTATTATTATTATTATTAAGCTGCCTGTGGGCAGGGATCATGTCCACCAACTCTGATTATAGCATACTTTCCCAAGCGCTTAGTACAGTGCTACTCTATTAGTTTTACTTACTCTGTTTTACTTGTACATATTTACTATTCTTTTTATTCTGTTAATATGTTTTGTTTTGTTGTCTGTCTCCCCCTTCTAGACTGTGAGCCCGCTGTTGGGTAGGGACCGTCTCTATATGTTGCCAACTTGTACTTCCCAAGCGCTGAGTACAGTGCTCTGCACACAGTAAGCGCTCAGTAAATACAGTTGAATGAATGAATGCTCCGCACGCAGGTCCCTGACTGGTTAGCCCCAAAGCTCACGTTCTCCGATCTCTGCCCTCTGCAGATTGACGAGATGCCCGAGGCCGCGGTCAAGTCGGCAGCAAATAAATACCAGGTCTTCTTCTTCGGCACCCACGAGACGTGAGCTGGGGGCGTTGGGGCCGGAGGGAAGGCCGAGGGCAGTCGGGGCGGCGAGGGTTGAATGGGGGACCCTGGGGCGGGTGGGAGGCTGAGGGGAGTCGCTCCCTTCCCACCCCAGGGCTTTCTTGGGGGCCAAGGACCTGTTCCCCTATGAGGAGACAAAGGGGAAATTCGGTAAAGCCAACAAGCGGAAAGGATTCAGCGAGGGGCTGTGGGAGATCGAGAACAACCCTACAGTCAAGGCCTCAGGCTACCAGGTAACCCCCTCGGTCCCGTAACGTCGACCCGGTCCTGGGCCCGAGGACCTCCTTTAAAGCGCGCCTCTCCGCTTTAAAGGGGCAGCGCCAGCGGGTTTGCGCGGGGCAGGGTAGGGGTTCCCTGGTCGCGGGGAGGGGCTGGTGGTGTCAGAGGGCCGAATGCCATCTCCCCTCACCCCTCCACCCCCGGCCCTTCCTTCCCAGCCACCCCAGGAGAAGGGCTGCCCAGAAGCCACGGAGCTGGAGCCAGCGGTCGGGGATGGGGCAGCGGAGGAGGCCGGGATCGGGGGCCGGAAGGGCAGCACGGACGGGGGCAGCAGCGACGAGGAGGGGAAGCTGGTGATCGATGAGCCGGCCAAGGAGCGGAGCGAGAGGGGCTCCGGCAAGAGGCGGGCGGGGGACGCCCCTCAGGTACTGGCACGCGGGTACCCTTGGCCTCCCCCGGCAGAGCCGGCCCCGTGATGGAGGGTGGGATCGGGGGCGGGGATGCCCACTGCCGGGGGGAAAGACTGAGCGAGGCGGGAAAGGAGCAAGGCCGCCAGTCGCCCTCACTTCCTTTGGCTCATCTGCCCCCAGGACAATTCCAAACGCCCTAAGGAGGCCCAGCGCCCCGACTGGGGAGAGCAGGAGGAGGAAGATGAAGAGAAGGACCTTCCTCTGTCCAGTCGGGAGGAAGTCAGGAAGGAGGAAGAGGCAGAGGAGCCCGTGCCCGAGGGCAACAGAGACGGCAAAGACAGGTGGGAAGCAGGGACAGGCTGGGTAGGGCCTGCAGTGGGAGGGTTAGGGGTTAGCTGCAGGGAGCTTCAAGGGGTACGTACTCACGGAGACACGCGGTTGTAGGCTTTCGTGGACAGTTGTCGCAGGTGCTCAGAAATGGCACTGCTGATGGTGCAATTTACCCGTTGGTATAGTTTATCCATGGAAACGGCACGGCGTGGTGGATAGAGCGGGGTTCGGGCCTGGGTGTCGAAGGTCGTGGGCTCTAATCCTGGCTTCCCCACTTGTCCGCTGTGTGACCTTGGACAAGTCGCTTGGCTTCTGGGCCGGTTACCTCATCTGTAAAATTGGGGATTGAGACTGTCAGCCCAACGGGACAGGGACCGTGTCTACCCCACTTTGCTTGTGTCCACCGCAGCGCTTAGGACGGTGCCTTAACAAATACTATAATCACTATTATCACCCGAGTGGCTGGATCTGCAGTCCTAGCCCCACTGCACACACACACACACACACACACACACACACAAGGACGGATGGACGGATGGCCCCTCGTACCGTGGTCACTTTTGCTGTTTGCAGCACCTGACGTCATCTTCCCCGTGGCTTCCTTATCTCACAGCCCTTGCTAAGGCTATGCTCAGTCTGTGTGACCTTGGGCAAGTCACTTGGGGGTTAAGAGTCTGTGCCCATGTGGACTGTGTCCAACCTGATTACCTTTATCTCCCCCCGGTGTTTAGAACAGCGGCTGGCACATAGTAGGTGCTTCATAAATGCCATTATCATTATTATTATTAATAACAATAAGAGGCGCACCTCACCGAAGTGCTGTCGCTACACCGCAGTTGACGCCCGGTTCTCGGTGGGCTTGCAGCCCCGTCCGCGCTCCTGACCGCCACACCCGCAGGCGCGCACCCACCCGTCCACCCCCAGGGCAGATGAGGGTGGGGCGGACTGGCACCGAGCGAGGGGGTCGGCGGTGCTGCCGTTGACCCCCGGTTGACTCTTTGTCCCTCTCTCCCAGCAGCCTGTAGCCACTTCGGAGCCAAGCCGCCCCCTGCCCAGGATGGACGAGGTTTCTGGCCGAAAACTGGGAGCCGCCCCCACCCCCTTCCCCGCCCTCCCCCTGCCACCCCAGACCAGGAATTGTTTTTAGGGACATTTTTAATAAAATGAAATTTACCAAAAAAAAAAAAAACCTAAAAGACCAGCCGCCCCTTCCGCTTCCCCCTCCAGATGCCTTCCTCCCCCTCCTCGCGGGTCCTTGTCTGTGTGGGAAAATGAATAAACTGGATCCATCGGCTGGAACTGAGCCTCTGTGCAGGGTGGAGGGAAGAGGGGACGGGACTAGTGCCGACTAGTCTTGACGGGAAGCAGCGTGGCTTAGTGGAAAGAAGACCCGGGGCTTGGGAGTCAGAGGTCGTGGGTTCTAATCCCGCCTCCCTCACTTGTCAGCTGTGTGACCTTGGTCAAGTCACTTTGCTTCTCTGTGCCTCAGTTACCTCATCTGTAAAATGGGGATGAAGACTGTGAGCCCCCCATGGGACAACCTGATCACCTTGTAACCTCCCCAGCGCTTGGAACAGTGCTTTGCACATAGTAAGCGCTTAATAATTATTATTAATTGGGACAACCTGGTTACCCTGTATCTACCCCAGCGCTTAGAACAGTAATTGGCACATAGTAAGCGCTCAACATTCATTCATTCAATCGTATTTATTGAGTGCTTACTGTGTGCAGAGCACTGTACTAAGCGCTTGGGAAGTGCAAGTTGGCAACATGTAGAGATGGTCCCTACCCAACAGTGGGCTCAAGGTCTAGAAGGGGGAGACGGACAACAAAACAAAACATATTAACAAAGTAAAATAAATAGAATAAGTATCTACAAATAAAATAGAGTAATAAATACGTACAGACATATACAGGTGCTGTGGGGAGGGGAAGGAGGTAAGGCGGGTAGGGGGGAAGGAGATGGCTCAGTCTGGGAAGGCCTGGAGGAGGTGAGCTCAGAAAAAAATAATGGCATTTATTAAGCGCTTACTATGTGCAAAGCACTGTTCTAAGCGCTGGGGAGGTTACAAGGTGATCAGGTTGTCCCATGTGGGGCTCACAGCCTTAATCCCCATTTTACAGACGAGAGAACTGAGGCCCGGAGAAGTGAAGTGACTTGCCCAAAGTCACCCAGCTGACAATTGGCAGAGCTGGGATTTGAACCCATGACCTCTGACTCCCAAACCCGGGCTCTTTCCACTGAGCCACACTGCTTCAGTAGGGCTTTGAAGGGACGAAGATACCTTAACAGCGTGGCTCAGTGTATAGAGACTGGGCTTTGGAGTCAGAGGTCATGGGTTCAAATCCCAGCTCCACCACATGTCTGCTGTGTGACCTTGGGCAAGTCACTTCACTTCTCGGAGCTTCAGTTACCTCATCTGTAAAATGGGGATGAAGACTGTGAGCCCCACGTGGGACAACCTGATCACCTTGTATCCCCCCCAACGCTTAGAACAGTGCTTTGCACATAGTAAGTGCTTAACAAATGCCATCATTATTATTATTATTAACAAATACCAACATTATTATTATTATTGCGTGGTGCAAGTGACAATTCCCCACCAACGAGCCCCGGGCAGCCGTCGAGTGTCACCATTGCGTCCCCTTCCCACCTCTGCGTTGGCCTGGGTGAGGCGGAAGGAGGCCCGTCCCGTCCCGGCCGTCCACGGCACCGACGACCACCCCCTGACCCACAGCACCTGTATATATGTATATATGTTTGTACATATTTATTACTCTATTTTACTTGTACATATCTATTCTATTTTATTTTGTTAATACGTTTGGTTTTGTTCTCTGTCTCCCCCTTCTAGACTGTGAGCCCGCTGTTGGGTAGGGACCGTCTCTCTATGTTGCCAACTTGGGCTTCCCAAGTGCTTAGTCCAGTGCTCTGCACACAGTAAGCGCTCAGTAAATACGATTGATTGATTGATTTGTTCTCTGTCTCCCCCTTCTAGACTGCGAGCCCACTGTTGGGTAGGGACCGTCTCTCTATGTTGCCAACTTGGGCTTCCCAAACACTTAGTCCAGTGCTGTGCACACAGCAGAGAAGCAGCGTGGCTCAGTGGAAAGAGCCCGGGCTTTGGAGTCAGAGGTCACGGGTTCAAATCCCGGCTCCGCCACTTGTCAGCTGTGTGACTTTGGGCAAGTCACTTCACTTCTCTGGGCCTCAGTTCCCTCATCTGTAAAATGGGGTAATTACGACTGTGCGCCCCACTTGGGACAACCTGATCACCTTGTATCCTCCCCAGCGCTTAGAACAGTGCTCTGCACGTAGTAAGCGCTTAACAAATGCCATCATCATCATCAGTAAGCGCTCAATAAATACGATTGATTGACTGACACTGACTGACGGGACCAGAAAATGGAGACTGCCCAGAGGGCGGCTCAGGGCCCTCTCGGGGCCGCCCGAAGACTACATTTCCCAGCGGGCAGAGCGCCCGGCGCATGCGCCACCGCGGCCCTTCCCGTCGTGCCCTTCGCCGGTGGCCGTGTCCCAGCGTGCTCCGCGGCGCTAGGCCCTCCTGCCCATCATCTGCCCATCATCAGCATCTGCCCATATTATCAGCATCTGCCCATCATCATCATCATCATCATCATCATCATCATCTGCCCGACCGGACGGGACGAGCCGCCGCCCCCAGCCCCCAAAGGTGGCAGGACCGGGCGGGTCCCGCAGAGGAGGAGGAGGAGGAGGAGGGAGGACGATGGGGACAGGGGGATCGGGGCCCTACAGGGGAGGAGGAGGAGGAGGAGGAGGAGTGGGCTGGGGGGGAGGAAGATCGGGCATGGCTCGGTGGAAAGAGCACGAGCTTTGGAGTCAGCATCATCATCATCATCAATCGTATTTATTGAGCCCTTACTGTGTGCAGAGCACTGGACTCAGCGCTTGGGAAGTCCAAGTTGGCAACATAGAGAGACGGTCCCTACCCAACAGTGGGCTCACAGTCTAAAAGGTCAGAGGTCATGGGTTCGAATCCCGGCTCCGCCAATTGTCAGCTGGGTGACTTTGGGCAAGTCGCTTCACTTTAGCCCGGCTCCTGTCCACCAGGCCACACTGTTTCTCTCTTGCTTCTGTCCCAAAGACTTTTCCTAATGAGCCCAGTGTGGCTCAGTGGAAAGGGCCCGGGCTTTGGAGTTAGAGGTCATGGGTTTGAATTCCGGCTCCGCCAATTGTCAACTGGGTGACTTTGGGCAAGTCGCTTCACTTCTCTGGGCCTCAGTTCCCTCATCTGTAAAATGGGGATGAAGACTGTGAGCCCAACGTGGGACTACCTGATCCCCTTATAACCTCCCCAGCGCTTAGAACTGTGAGCCCACTGTTGGGTAGGGACTGTCTCTATATGTTGCCAACTTGTACTTCCAGCGCTTAGTACAGTGCTCTGCACACAGTAAGCGCTCAATAAATACGATTGATTGATTGATTAGAACACTGCTTTGCACATAGTAAGTGCTTAATAAATGCCATCATTATTATTATTATTCTCTGGGCCTCAGTTCCCTCATCTGTAAAATGGGGATTAAGACTGTGAGCCCCCTGTGGGACAACCTGATTTCCTTGTAACCTCCCCAGCGCTTAGAACAGTGCTTTGCACATAGCGCTTAATAAATTCCATCATTATTATTATTATTATTCTCTGGGCCTCAGTTCCCTCATCTGTAAAATGGGGATTAAGACTGTGAGCCGCATGTGGGGCAACCTGATCACCTTGTATCCCCCCAGCGCTTAGAACAGTGCTTTGCACATAATAAGTGCTTAATAAATGCCATAATAATTATTATTATTCTCTGGGCCTCAGTTCCCTCATCTGTAAAATGGGGATTAAGACTGTGAGCCCCATGTGGGGCAACCTGATCACCTTATAACCTCCCCAGCGCTTAGAACAGTGCTTTGCACATAGTGCTTAATAAATGCCATCATTATTATTATTATTCTCTGGGCCTCAGTTCCCTCATCTGTAAAATGGGGATTAAGACTGTGAGCCCCATGTGGGGCAACCTGTGTGCAGAGCACTGTACTATGCACTTGGGAAGTACAAGTTGGCAACATATAGAGACGGTCCCTACCCAACAGTGGGCTCACAGTCTAAAAGGGGGAGACGGAGAACAAAACCAAACATACTAACAAAATAAAATGAATAGAATAGATATGTGCAAGTAAAATAGAGTAATAAATATGTACAAACATATATACAGGTGCTGTGGGGAAGGGAGCTTAACAAGTACTATTATTATTATTATTGGGCACACGGGACCGGGGAGGTGGAGTGAAAGGCCTAGTCCCCATGTTCCTCCCGCGAGCGGGGACTGTGCTCGAGTGGCGGTCCTCGGGGCCCGAGAACCGTCCGGCCGCCGCTTCTCCCCCAGGCCCCAGGGAGGGGTTTGGTCGGGGACGGCAGCTGTCTATTGCCGGTTCGATCTCCCATCCTCTCCCGACTGGACTACCGCATCAGCCTCCTCTCTGATCTCCTAGCCTCCTGGCTCTCCCCACTTCAGTCTATACTTCAGTCCGCTGCCCGGATTATCTGTGTGCAGAAACGCTGTGGGCATGGCACTCCCCTCTTCAAAAATCTCCAGTGGCTGCCTGTCAACCTACGAATCAAGCAAAAACTCCTCACCCTGGGCTTCCAGGCTGTCCATCCATCCCCTCGCCCCCTCCTACCTCCTGTCCCTTCTCTCCTTGTCCAGCCCAGCCCGCACCCTCCGCTTCTCTGCCGCCGCTAACCTCCTCACTGGGCCTCGTTCTCGCCTGTCCCGCTGTCATCATCATCAATCGTATTTATTGAGCGCTTACTATGTGCAGAGCACTGTACTAAGCGCTTAAAATTTGATCTCAGCACTCTTAGGTGATCTATTCTAGACCCTCCTAGGTATTTACAATCTTTTTTTTAAACTCTCATACCAGAGAGGGGATTAGAACCCAGGCCTCCAGCCTTTCAAGGCTGTTACTTTCCCTCTGAGCCACCACAGGCCTCAAGGTCGGCCCACGCCCTTCCCCTGGCCTCCGCACTCTTCCTCCCCTCACAACCCTACTAAGAGCTCACCTCCTCCAGGAGGCCTTCCCAGACTGAGCCCCCTTTTACCTCTTCTCCTCCCCACCCCCCGACCCTACCTCCTTCCCCTCCCCACAGCACTTGTATATATTTGTACAGATTTATTACTCTATTTTACTTGCACATATTTACTATTTAGTTAATGTGCATCTAGCTTTAATTCTATTCTTTTTTTTTAACGGCATTTATTAAGCGCTTACTATGTGCAAAGCACTGTTCTAAGCACTGGGGAGGTTACAAGGTGATCAGGTTGTCCCACGTGGGCTCAGTCTTCACCCCCATTTTACAGATGAGGGAACTGAGGCCCAGAGAAGTGAAGTGACTTGCCCAAAGGCACACAGCTGACAACTGGCGGAGCAGGGATTTGAACCCATGACCTCTGACTCCAAAGCCTCCAAAAACTCTTTCCACTGAGCCCCGCTGCTCACGATTTTGACATCCGTCCACGTGTTTTGTTTTATTGTCTGTCTCCCCCTTCTAGACTGTGAGCCCGTTTTGGGGTAGGGACCATCTCTATATGTTGCCGACTTGTACTTCCCAAGTGCTTAGTACAGTGCTCTGCACACAGTAAATGCTCAGTAAATACAATTGAACGAATGCAGGGAGACACCATGATCACGTAGGTGGTTTTCCCAGGGTGAGACTCAGCCATTGCACTTGGGCTCTGTTGACCCCTGCGATGTCCCCAAATGCAGGAAACTCAACTGCAGAATTTATGGTAGTGGGGGACTGCGTTGGCGCTCTCCCCTGCTATTTTTCTTTCTTTTTTTAAGCGCTTAGTACAGTGCCCTGCACACAGTAAGTGCTCAATAAATACGATCGAATGAATGACTGAATGAATGAATCGGCTCTCGCCCACAGCCCCGCCGGCTCGGCCCCGGTCCCGGAGCCATGCGTCTCTCCGCCCTGCTGGCCCGGGTGGCGCAGCCGGT
Organism: Tachyglossus aculeatus; assembly: GCF_015852505.1. NCBI lineage: Eukaryota > Metazoa > Chordata > Mammalia > Monotremata > Tachyglossidae > Tachyglossus > Tachyglossus aculeatus. Next base: position 13,804,122 of record NC_052096.1, on the reverse strand, counting down.
GATGCCCCGCGGCTACCGGCGCAGCATGAACCGGCCCGGCTCGCTGGCCGATAAACGCAGGAACCCCCCGGGCATCAGGCGCCGCCCCATCCTCCTGGAGCCCATCGCGGACGAGGACTGGCACCTGTTCTGCGGGGACACGGTCAGTCACGGGGGACAGGGAGGGAGGAGGATGGGAAATATGTTGCCAACTTGTACTTCCCAAGCGCTTAGTACAGTGCTCCGCACAGAGTAAGCGCTCAATAAATACGATTGATGATGATGATGAAACTTATGCACACTTACACTTCACTTAGATTCATTATCATTGCAATGTCTGTTTCCCCCTCTAGACTGTAAAGTCTTAGGAGGCAGGGAATGCACCTGCTTATTGAGAAGCAGCGAGGTTCAGTGGAAAGAGTCCATCATCATCATCATCATCATCGATCGTATTTATTGAGCGCTTACTGTGTGCAGAGCACTGTACTAAGCGCTTGGGAAGTACAAGTTGGCAACATATAGAGACAGTCCCTACCCAACAGTGGGCTCACAGTCTAAAAGGGGGAGACAGAGAACAAAACCAAACATACTAACAAAATAAAATAAATAGAATAGATATGTACAAGTAAAATAAATAAATCAATCAATGTCTGTCTCCCCCTCTAGACTCTAAAGTCTTTGGAGGCAGGGAATCATCATCATCATCAATCGTATTTATTGAGCACTTACTGTGTGCAGAGCACTGTACTAAGCGCTTGGGAAGTACAAGTTGGCAACATATAGAGACAGTCCCTACCTAACAGTGGGCTCACAGTCTAAAAGGGGGAGACAGAGAAAAAAACCAAACATACTAACAAAATAAAATAGAATAGATATGTACAAGTAAAATAAATAAATAGAGTAACAAATATGTACAAACATATATACATGGGAATGCATCTGTTTATTGAGAAGCAGCGTGGTTCAGTGGAAAGAGCCCGGGCTTGGGAGTCAGAGGTCACGGGTTCAAATCCCAGCTCCGCCAGTTGTCAGCTGACTTTGGGCAAGTCACTTCTCTGGGCCCCAGTTCCCTCATCTGTAAAATGGGGATTAAGACCATGAGCCCCCCACATGGGACAACCTGATCACCTTGTATCCTCCCCAGCGTTTAGAACAATGCTTTGCACATAGTAAGCGCTTTACAAGTGACATTATTATTATTGTTCTAGCAACTCTCCAAAGTGCTTGGTAACAGTGCTTTGCACACAGTTAAGCACTCAGTAAATGCGAATGAATGAATGAATGAATGGAAGGCCCCCTTCCAGTTGGGCAGACTAATGCCCTTCCTGTCCTCGGAGCAGAGCCGACTGTAGCCTCCCCTCCTCCGCGAGACCATCCCCGACTGCCTCTTCACCTCTGGTCCCGTCCCCTTGTCATTTCACAAGCAGCCGCTTAACTGCCCTCCAAGCCCGGGCCCGGAAGTCAGAAGGACCTGAGTTCTAATCCCAGCTCTGCCACTTGTCTGCGGTGTGACCTTGGGCAAGTCACTTTACTTCTCTGTGCTTCAGTTACCTCATCTGTAACATGGGGATTAAGATTGTGACCCCAATGGGGGACATGGACTGTGTCCAACCAGATTAGACTGTGAGCCCCCCGTGGGACAACCTGATCACCTTGTAACCTCCCCAGCCCTTAGAACAGGGCTTTGCACATAGTAAGTGCTTAATAAATGCCATCATTATTATTACTTCATACCTATCCAAGCGCTTAGTAAAATGCTTGGTACACAGTAAGCCCTGAACAAAGATCATTTAAAGAAAAAAATTCAGACACTCGATTTCTGAAGCACTGGCTCGTCTACAACATCCCCTTTTCTGTCATCCTCCTAACAGTGTCTTAGTACCATTTTACCGTTTGCCTCGCTGTATTGTCAACTCATCGAGGACGGGTGAAATCGACTAATTCTACCCACAACAAATCAAATACTATCGATTAGTTGTGGGGAGCGGAGGGAGGCACAGAAAAGCAAGTGGCCTGCTGGAAAGAGCCCAGGCCTATGAGTCAGAAGACCCTAGGTTCTAATTCCAGCCCTGCCACTTGCCCGCTGTGTGACCTTGGGCAAGTAACTTCACTTCTGTGCCTCGGTTTCCTCATCTGTAAAACAGGGATTCTCCTTCCCTCTTAGACTGTGAGCCCCATGGAGGACCGGGACTGGGACCGATCTCATCATCTCGTATCTACCCCAGTGCTTAGTACAGGGTTTGCCGCTTAGTTAAGCACTCAGCGGATACCAGAGTTGTTACCTCCCTGGGTCAGCGAGGTACCGACCCATCTCCCTCCTCCTTCTTCACCCTGCAGGTGGAGATCCTGATCGGCCACCACAAGGGAAGGCAGGGGAAAGTGAACCAGGTCATCCGGGAGCGAAACTGGGTCGTGGTGGAGGGTCTGAACACGGTCAGTTGGTTGGGGGGTTGGGAGGGAATGAACCACCGAGGGAGGGAGGGAGGGGCTGGGAGGGGGATAGACTCAAAGCAGACTAAATGACCACGGAATGAGGGAGTGGGGGTGAGGGTGTGGGGCTGGACTAAACCACCGCGAGACTGGGAGGGAGAACAGATTAAACCACCGTGGGATCAGGACGGGGAACAGACTACCCCACCGTGGGACCGAGAGGGCGAGGCAGGCTAACTCACCCTGAGAACGGGAGGAGGGGGAGCCGGATAAAATAGCAAGGGGGGGGGAGAGGCAGGTGACGGCGATAGGATTGCGGCTCACCTCCCCCTCCCTCTCGGACCCCCGACCCACGCGCAGCATTTCCGCTACATTGGCCGTACAGAAGACCACTATGGGACCATGATCCCGAGCGAGGCCCCGCTGCTGCACGACCAAGTGACGCTGGTGGATCCCACCGACAGGTACCCGGAAGGGAGCGGCGGCGGCGCTCACGGGAGGGAGGATGGGAGGGAGGTGACCTCCGGCCCTGCGGCGGGCAGGATGGAGGTCGGACCCGGGGACGGAGCCGATTCAGCCTCAGCACATCTCTCTCTCTCTGTCAGGAAACCGACAACGATCGAATGGAGATACACAGAGGAAGGAGAGCGGGTGCGGGTGTCCACGCGGACGGGTCGGATCATCCCCAAGCCAGAGTTCCCCAGGCCCGACGGCATCGTCCCGGAGCAGTGGATCGGTGAGGGCGGGTGTCACGGTGGTGGTCGGAGGGCGGGGCGGGGGGGTGGGGTCGCGGCAGGGAGGGGACTGACGGGCGCACGTGTCCTCCGAACCTTCACCCAGACGGTCCCAAGGACACGAGCGTGGAGGCGGCGCTGGAGCGGACCTACGTGCCCGGCCTGCGCACGCTCGGGGAGGAGGTGATGGAAAAGATGGGGATCGTGGAGACGAGGAGGCCCAAGAAAGTTTACTGGTACTGAGCCCCTCCACGGGACCCCGCCTGCTCGCCCGCCCACAGTCCCTGTCCAATAAAGAGATGCCTCCGGTCGCCGTGCCATCCTGTGTCTGTCCTTGGGGAGCCGGGCCGCTCAGGGTTGGGGCACCAGGCTGCGCAAGCTCCCGGGGACCACGGGCCACTTGGTGGCCACCAGCACCAGATTTCGGGGGGAGAGCTCCGGGCAGAACAGGGGCAGCACCTCCGCCTGGCAGCCTGGGGGAGGATGGTGCGGTCAGCGGTGTCCATCGCGACCTCGGGGCCGCCCCCCCCCCACCCCACAACCCGGCCCCGCGGCCACCTCGCTCCTGCAGGAAGAGCACCCGATCCAGCAGCATGAGGGTCTCAGCCAGCGGGGCCAGCAGCTGCAGCAGGGAGACGAACGCCGTGACGCGGGGCTCCTGGGCCAGGCGGGCCCCGATGGCTGCCGTGTCCAGCGGCGTGGTCGGATCCAGGCCCGCTTGCCGCAGCCCCTTGCTGGCATACCTGCCGGCGGAAGTGGTCTCAGCGCCGGCCGGCCTGCCCCCCGGGCCCGCCAGCTCCCCGGCGGCCCCTGCCCACCCGCCTCCCGGCTGAGGCGGCATCGGCCCCACCGAGCCTCCCGCCCCCAGCCCTGGGCTCCCCACGGTCCCCCCCAGCGGTCCCCGGCCCGGCCTCACTCCTCGAACGGCAGCTGGTGAGCGTGGGGGATTCCCTGCAGGCCGGGGCGCAGCAGGCCGGGACGGGCGCGGCGGATCTCGGGCTCCAGCGCCGCCCGGTAGCAGTGGATGCGCAGGCCGGGACTGGCCCTCCGCAGCCGGCGGCCGTGGCCCTCCTGCGCGTGGCAGGCGGCTTCGCGGCTGCGGTAGGGCAGCCTGTGGCCCGGGAGGCTCCGCACCCAGGTGCTAAGCGGGTAGCCCGCGGCGGAGGGGGCGTCCGGGGCCTCCGTGCTCAGGCGCATGTAGCAGCAGCCCACGGAGACCAGCGCGACCGCGCCGGGGCTTCCGGTGAACAGGCGCAGCATGGCAGGGCTCAGGTCGCCGCAGGCGTGCAGCCCGGCCAGCAGCACGCGATGCTCCGGCCCCTCCAGGGCCACCGGAAAGTCCTGCCCCGGGGCCACGGGGTCCACCCGCCCCACCACGTGCCGGGGCGCCTGGGGCCGGCCGGCCGGCCGGGCCTGCGGACGAGAGGGAGGTGGATCCGGCGGGAGTCCCGGGGGGTGCCCCGCGACCCCGGCCCAGGGAGGGCTGAGGGGCTCACCCCGGTTCTCCTGCGCTCCTCCTTCTCCAGCGTGTCCAGCAGCTCCCGATCGAAGCGCTGAGCCGTGTCCACCAGCCGCGGCTCCGCCTCCACGGCCACCACGCGCAGACCCAGGCCGCACGCCAGATAGCGGCTCAGGTGACCCTGGGGGGGGGGGGGGCGGGTCAGGGTTGGAGGGAGGCCCCTGGGAGGAGGGGTGACCCCATCTCCCCCACCCCCATCCCCACAGAGGGCTCTGGGAGAATCAGCGGGAACCGACCTGGCCGGACCCCACGTCCACCACTTGGTCACAGCCGGTCAGCTCGCTCAGCCGCTGCACCACCTGCAAATAGGGAGGGGAGCTGGGAGTCAGGGTAGGGCACGGCCCCGGGCCTCGGGCTAGCTTTCCCCAGGCCCCGCCGCCTGCCCGCCCCCCGGGCCCTGCCCACGTGCCTGTCCCAGCCGGTGGATCTCGTGCTGCTTCTTGGGTCGAACGTGCCGGCGGAAGGGGGCGGGGAGCAGGGGGCTCTGAGCCGGGTTGCCCTCGAACTCGGAACCGGGGCTCGCCGGCACCCGGGAGAAGCATAAACTGTGGGTGGTCACCCTCAGGGCCAGCAGGGTCAGCGGCCACACGGCCCGGAACCTAGAGGAGCCCAGCGGCCGGGGGGGTCAGCGCGGCCCCGACCCGGCCCTCCCTCCCCTGGAAGAGGGGAAGCTCCTTGGTAGCCGGGGGTGGGGGAGACAGGCCACTCGTCGGTTCTGCCCGTTCCCGGGCATCTAGTAAAGCCCACTCTACCCAGAAGATGCTCAATACACGCTATTATTACCACCACTGTCACCGGAGGGGGTGTGGAGGCCGGGAGCCGAGGGTAGGGAGATAGAGGAGGGTGGGTCCCGGTGGGTACTAAGGGATACCATACTTCATGCTGCTGCCCGGATTATCTTTGTCCAGAAACGCTCTGGGCATATCACTCCCCTCCTCAAAAATCTCCAGTGGCTACCAATCAATCTGCGCATCAGGCAGAAACTCCTCACCCTGGGCTTCAAGGCTGTCCATCCATCCATCCATCCATCCCCTCGCCCCCTCCTCCCTCACCTCCCTTCTGTCCTTGTCCAGCCCAGCCCGCACCCTCCGCTCCTCCGCTGCTAATCTCCTCCCCGTACCTCGCTCTCGCCTGTCCCACCATCGACCCCCAGCCCACGTCACCCCCGGGCCTGGAATGCCCTCCCTCTGCCCATCCGCCAAGCTAGCTCTCTTCCTCCCTTCAAGGCCCTGCTGAGAGCTCACCTCCTCCAGGAGGCCTTCCCAGACTGAGCCCCTTCCTTCCTCTCCCCCTCGTCCCCCTCTCCATCCCCCCCTTACCTCCTTCCCTTCCCCACAGCACCTGTATATATGTATATATGCTTGTACATGTTTATTACTCTATTTATTTATTTATTTTACTTGTACATATCTATTCTATTTATTTTATTTTGTTAGTATGTTTGGTTTTGTTCTCTGTCTCCCCCTTTTAGACTGTGAGCCCACTGTTGGGTAGGGACTGTCTCTATATGTTGCCAATTTGTACTTCCCAAGCACTTAGTACAGTGCTCTGCACATAGTAAGTGCTCAATAAATACGATTGATGATGATGATGATATGGAGCTCCGGCCCCCCCCAACCCCGGCCGCCCTTACCGTGGCCCGGGCCCGCTCCCGGGGGGCTCTAACAGGGCGGCGGCCAGCTCCGGGGGGCTCAGCCCGTCCAACGCCTCCTGCCAGGCGGCCGGGAGCTTCGCCCACAGGTTGTCGGTGAAAAACTCCTGGCAGTGGGGGGGCGGGGGTCAGGGCGGAGCTCTGCCCCACTCCCCCATCCCCCCGCAGCAAGAACCCCAACCGCCCCCCACCCCCCACCCCTCCCCACCACGGCTGGCCGCAGCCCGCAGGACTCACAATGATGCAGGAATCCAGCAGGGACCCGTACAGCCCCAGGACGCGGGTCAGGGCCACCGCCAGCTCCCGGGCCCCGGAGGCTGAGTCGCCGGACATGCCGCCCACGACGGGGGACCTGGGGGGGGACAGAAGGGCAGATACTCGGACGGAGGCCAGGCCCGGCCCATGCCCTCACCTCACCCTGGGCTTCAAGGCTGTCCATCCATCCCCTGGCCCCCTCCTACCTCACCTCCCTTCTCTTCTTCTCCAGCCCAGCCCGCACCCACCGCTCCTCCGCCGCCAATCTCCTCCCCGTACCTCGCTCTCACCTGTCCCGCCATCGACCCCCGGCCCACGTGCTCCCCGGGGCCTGGAATGCCCCCAATCCCTCTGCCCATCCGCCAAGCTCGCTCTCTTCCTCCCTTCAAGGCCCTGCTGAGAGCTCACCTCCTCCAGGAGGCCTTCCCAGATTGAGCCCCTTCCTTCCTCTCCCCCTCGTCCCCCTCTCCATCCCATCTTACCTCCTTCCCTTCCCCACAGCACCTGTATATATGTGTATATGTTTGTACATATTTATTACTCTATTTATTTTATTTCTACATATCTATTCTATTTATTTTATTTTGCTAGTACGTTTGGTTTTGTTCTCTGTCTCCCCCTTTTAGACTGTGAGCCCACTGTTGGGTAGGGACTGTCTCTATATGTTGCCAATTTGTACTTCCCAAGCGCTTAGTACAGTGCTCTGCACATAGTAAGCGCTCAATAAATACGATTGATGATGATGATGATGATGATGCCCTCGGATCCCCGCAAGGGCCATGCTGACCCCCAAACCCGGGGTCTTGCCCCGGGAGCTACCCCTTCATCTCGCCCACCACGCCCTTCCCCGGCCAAACCAATAATAAGGATGGATGGCATTTGTTAAGCGCTTACCATGTGCCAAGCACTGTCCTAAACACTGAAAGCCAAGGCCTTCAAAGTGCCCGGGAGCCGTCCCCCCACCCCTTCCGTCACTCCCGAGTTCCAAAGCAGCAAGTCACTTCACTTCTCTGGGCCTCAGTTACCTCATCTGTTAAATGGGGATGAAGGCCGTGAGCCCTACGTGGGACAACCTGATTACCTTGTATCTCCCCCAGCACTTAGAAAAGTGCTTGGCACAGAGTAAGCGCTTAATAAATTACCAACATTATTACTGTTATTATTTCCCAGGCCCAGGAACCGAGCCGGGCAGGCCGGAATCCTGGCCATTTCGGCCATCAAACAGGTTCGGGCCCGAGGCCAGCGCTTAGAACAGTGCTTTGCACCTAGTAAGCGCTTAACAAATGCCATGCTTATTATCACGTGCCGCCGGTGCACCAGAAAGGGGAGGTAATAATAATAATAATGATGATGGCATTTGTTAAGCGCTTACTATGTGCCAAGCACTGCTCTAAGTGCTGGGGAGGATACAAGCTAATAATAATGTTGGTATTTGTTAAGCGCTTACTATGTGCCAAGCACTGTTCTAAGCACTCAGGTAGATACAATTGTCAGCTGTGTGACTTTGGGCAGGTCACTTCACTTTTCTGGGCCTCAGTTCCCGCATCTGTAAAATGGGGATTAAGACTGTGAGCCCCCCCTTGCCCCCCATGGGACAACTTGATCACCTTGTAATCTCCCCAGCATTTAGTACAGTGCTTTGCACATTGTAAGCGCTTAATAAATGCCATCATTATTATTATTACAAGGTAATCGGGTTGTCCCACGTGGGGCTCACAGACTTAATCCCCATTTTACAGATGAGACAACCGAGGCCCAGAGAAGTCAAGTGACTTCCCAAAGTCACACAGCTGATACATGGCGAGGCTGGGATTAGAACCCATGACCTCTGACTCCCAAGCCCGGGCTCTTAATAATAATAATAATAATGGCATTTATTAAGCACTTACTATGTGCAAAGCACTGTTCTTAAGCGCTGGGGAAGTTACAAGGTGATCAGGTTGTCCCACGTGGGGCTCACAGTCTTCATCCCCATTTTACAGGTGAGGTAACTGAGGCCCAGAGAAGTGAAGTGACTTGCCCAAAGTCACACAGCTGACAAGACTGTGAGCCCACTGTTGGGTAGGGACCATCTCTCTATGTTGGCAACTTGTACTTCCCAAGTGCTTAGTACAGTGCTCTGCACACAGTAAGCGCTCAATAAATGCGATTGATTGAATGAATGAATGAATGAATGAAAAAGTGGCAGAGCTGGGATTTGAACCCATGACCTGTGACTCCAAAGCCCGGGCTCTTTCCACTGAGCCACGTTGCTTCACGTGCCACTTGCTCTTGCCACTAAGCCAGGCTGCTTCTCAAGATGATTAGGTTGTCCCACGTGGGGCTCGCAGTCCTCACCCCCATTTTACGAATGAGGTAACTGAGGCCCAGAGAAGTGACTTGCCCGAGGTCACATGGCTGACAAGTGGCAGGGTGGGGATTTGACCCCGTTCATTCAATCGTATTTATTGAACACTTACTGTGTGCAGAGCACTGTAATAAGCGCTTGGGAAGTCCAAGTTGGCAACATACAGAGACGGTCCCTACCCAACCGCGGGCTCACAGTATGACCTCTGACCCCCAAGCCCATGTTCTTTCCAAGAGAGCCACGCTGCTTCTCCAGGTGTGGAGACCCGACCCCCCCCCCCCCCCCCCCCCCCGCCACACACACACACACACACACACGAGGATGGTGACATCATAGACCCGCGACCGCCCGTCCGTCATTCATTCATTCGTATTTATTGAGCACTTACTGTGTGCAGAGCACTGTACTAAGCGCTTCGGAAGTCCAAGTCGGCAACATACAGAGACGATCCCCACGCAACAGCGGGCTCACAGTCTAGAAGGGGGCGATAGACGACAAAGAGAAACATATTAACAAAATAAAATAAACAGAATAAATGTGTACAAGTACAAGCATATATTCATTCATTCAATCGTATTTATTGAGCGCTTACTGTGTGCAGAGCACTGGACTAAGCGCTTGGGAAGTCCAAGTTGGCAACAGCGAGAGACGGTCCCTACCCAACAGTGGGCTCACAGTCTAGAAGGGGGAGACAGAGAACAAAACAAAACACATTAACAAAATAAAATAAGTAGAATAAATATGCACAAATAAAATAGAGTAATAAAGTCATACAAACATATACATATATACAGGTGCTGTGGGGAGGGGAAGGAGGTAAGGCGGGGAAGGAGGAGGAGGGGGAGAGGAAGGAGGAGGCTCAGTGTGGGAAGGCCTCCTGGAGGAGGTGAGCTCTCAGTAGGGCTTTGAAGGGAGGAAGAGCCTCCCACAGCCTGGCATGACGCACCATCTATAAAACAACAGACGCAGCATGTTTGAGTGGCTCCGCCACGGGCCTGGGATTCCCAATAAACCACCCGACAGTATCGCTAGGGCGCAGAGCTCTGTACTAAGCGCTTGGGAGGGCACACTACAACGGAATTAGCAGCCACCTTCCCCACCCATAACGACTTCAATCAATCAATCAATCAATCGTATTTATTGAGCGCTCACTGTGTGCAGAGCACTGTACTAAGTGCTTGGGAAGTACAAGTCGGCAACACATAGAGAGACGGTCCCTACCCAACAGCGGGCTCACAGTCCCGCTCACAATAGAGTAAGTAGAGTAATAGAGTAATAAATATTTAAAAATAAATATTCACAATCTAGAGGGGGAGACGGACATCAAATCAAAATGAATAATCTATTATTTAAAGATACGCACATAATCAATCAATCGTATTAACTGAGTGCTTACTGTGTGCAGAGCACTGTACTAAGCGCTTGGGAAGTCCAAGTTTTTAACATATAGAGACAGTCCCTACCCAACAGTGGGCTCACAGTTGAAAAGGGGGAGACAGAGAACAAAACCAAACATACTAACAAAATAAAACAAATAGAATAGATATGTACAAGTAAAATAAATAAATAAATAGAGTAATAAATAGGCACAAACACATATACATATATACAGGTGCTGTGGGGAAGGGAAGGAGGTAAAATGGGGATGGAGAGGGGGGCGAGGGGGAGAGGGAGGAAGGGGCTCAGTATGGGAAGGCCTCCTGGAGGAGGGCCGTGAGGCTAGAGAAACATATATCAAATCAAAATAAATAATCTATTATTTAAAGATACGCACGTAAGGGCCGTAAGGCTAGAGCTGGGGTGAATATCAAATATTTCAAAGTCTCTAGACTGTAAGCTCAATATGCAGGGAAGGGGTTCATTAGTTCTGTTGTGCTCTCCCAAGGGGCAGAGCTCTGCGCATTCATTCATTCATTCAATCGCACTTATTGAGCGCTTACTGTGTGCAGAGCACTGTACACAGGGAAGCAGCGTGGCTCAGTGGAAAGAGGCCGGGCTTTGGAGTCCGAGGTCAGGGGTTCAAATCCCAGCTCCGCCACCTGTCAGCTGTGTGACTTTGGGCAAGTCACTTGACTTCTCTGTGCCTCAGTTCCCCCCTCTGTAAAATGGGGATTGACTGTGAGCCCCCACCGTGGGACAACCTGATCAACCTTGTAACCTCCCCAGTGATGATGATGATGATGGCATTTATTAAGCACTTACTACGTGCAAAGCACTGTTCTAAGCGCTGGGGAGGTTACAAGGCGATCAGGTTGTCCCACTTGGGGCTCACAGTCTTAATCCCCATTTTACAAATGAGGTAACTGAGGCACAGAGAAGTGACTGGCCCAGTCACAGAGCTGACAATTGGCGGGGCCCGGATTTGAACCCCTAACCTCTGACTCCAAAGCCCGGGCTCTTTCCACTGAGCCACGCTGCTTCTTAGAACAGTGCTTTGCACATAGTAAGCGCTTAATAAATGCCATTATTATTATTTTACTAAGGGGTTGGATAAGTGACTGGCCCAAAGTCACCCAGCTGACAATTGGCGGGGCCAGGATTTGAACCCATAACCTCTGACTCCAAAGCCCGGGCTCTTTCCACTGAGCCACGCTGCTTCTTAGAACAGTGCTTTGCACATAGTAAGCGCTTAATAAATGACATTATTATTACTAAGCGCTTGGATAAGTGACTGGCCCAAAGTCACACAGCTGACAATTGGCGGGGCTGGGATTTGAACCCATAACCTCTGATTCCAAAGCCCGTGCTCTTTCCACTGAGCCACGCTGCTTCTTAGAACAGTGCTTTGCACATAGTAAGCGCTTAATAAATGCCATCATTATTATTATTATTACTAAGTGCTTGGATAAGTGACTGGCCCAAAGTCACCCAGCTGACAATTGGCGGGGCCACGATTTGAACCCATAACCTCTGACTCCAAAGGCCGGGTTCTTTCCACTGAACCACGCTGCTTCTCAGAACGGTGCTTTGCACATAGTAAGCGCTAAATAAATGCCATTATTATTATTATTATTATTACTAAGCGCTTGGATAAGTGATTGGCCCAAAGTCACACAGCTGACAATTGAATCCCTAACCTCTGACTCCAAAGCCCGGGCTCCTTCCACTGAGCCACGCTGCTTCTTAGAACAGCACTTTGCACATAGTAAGCGCTTAATAAACGCCATTATTATTATTATTATTATTATTATTACTAAGCGCTTGGATAGGTGACTGGCCCACAGTCACCCAGCTGACAATCGAACCCCTAACCTCTGACTCCAAAGCCCGGGCTCTTTCCACTGAGCCATGCTGCTTCTTAGAATGGTGCTTTGCACACAGTAAGCGCTTAATAAATGCCATTATTATTATTACTAAGCGCTTGGATAAGTGACTGGCCCGAAGTCACCCAGCTGACAATTGAACCCATAACCTCTGACTCCAAAGCCCGGGCTCTTTCCACTGAGCCACGCTGCTTCTTAGAACGGTGCTTTGCACATAGTAAGCGCTTAATAAATGCCATGATTATTATTATTATTATTATTATTATTATTATTATTATTATTATTATTACTAAGCGCTTGGATAAGTGACTGGCCCAAAGTCACCCAGCTGACAATTGAACCCATGACCTCTGACTCCAGAGCCCGGGCTCTTTCCACTGAGCCACGCTGCTGCTTAGAACGGCGCTTTGCACATAGTAAGCGCTTAATAAATGCCGTTATTATTATTATTATTATTATTATTACTAAGCGCTTGGCTAAGTGACTGGCCCAAAGTCACCCAGCTGACAATTGAACCCATGACCTCTGACTCCAGAGCCCGGGCTCTTTCCACTGAGCCACGCTGCTGCTTAGAACGGCGCTTTGCACATAGTAAGCGCTTAATAAATGCCGTTATTATTATTATTATTATTATTATTATTACTAAGCGCTTGGCTAAGTGACTGGCCCAAAGTCACCCAGCTGACAATTGAACCCCTAACCTCTGACTCCAAAGCCCGGGCTCTTTCCACTGGGCCACGCTGCTTCTTAGAACGGTGCTTTGCACATAGTAAGCGCTTAATAAACGCCATTATTATTATTATTATTATTACTAAGCGCTTGGCTAAGTGACTGGCCCACAGTCACCCAGCTGACAATTGAACCCATGACCTCTGACTCCAAAGCCCGGGCTCTTTCCACTGAGCCACGCTGCTTCTTAGACCGGTGCTTTGCACGTAGTAAGCGCTTAATCCATGCCGTTATTATTATTATTATTATTATTATTACTACTAAGCGCTTGTAAGAGTCCAATATGACACCAAGCGGCCAGATTCCGTCCGTCCTTCCGTCCGTCACCTGTCCGTCCTCGGGTCTTCGCCCGCCGCCCGCCGGCGCTGGCCCTCTGCAGGCCGCGCGCGTCCCCTGCGACTGCGCAGGCGCGAGGCGGCCGGCGCGCGGCCCCGGCGACTGCGCAGGCGCGAGGCGGGCGGGCCGACTTCCGGCTCGTGCCCCGGCGCTTCCGGTCTCGACCGTCTTAACGCGGGGCGGAGGTGAGTGCGCGCGCGCGCGAGCGCGAGCTCTCTGGTTCGCGGGCTTTGCGTGCCCAGGTGCTGCCCGGGCAGCGGGGGTTACGCTGCCAAGTGGGAAACCATGGGGACCAGACTCCCTCCATCCCTTCCTCCCTCCCTCCATCCCTTCCTCCCTCCCTCCATCCCTTCCTCCCTTCCTCCATCCCTTCCTCCCTCCTTCCCTCCCTCCTTCCCTCCCTCCTTCCATCCATCCCTCCCTCCTTCCATCCATCCCTCCCTCCTTCCATCCATCCCTCCCTCCATCCCTCCCTCCCTTCATCCCTCCCTTCTAGACTCTAGATTGGTTGTACATATTTATTACTCTATTTATTTATTTATTTTACTTGTACCTATCTATTCTATTTATTTTACTTTGTTAGTATGTTTGGTTTTGTTCTCTGTCTCCCCCTTCTAGACTGTGAGCCCGCTGTTGGGTAGGGACCGTCTCTAGATGTTGCCAACTTGGGCTTCTCAAGCGCTTAGTACAGTGCTCTGCACACAGTAAGCGCTCAATAAATACGATTGATGATGATGATGATCCCTCCTTCCATCCCTCCCTCCCATCATCCCTCCATTCCTCCCTCCATCCCTCCCTTCTAGACTGTGAGCCCACTGTTGTCCCTACCCTATATGTTGCCAACTTGTACTAATCAAGCGCTTAGTGCAGTGCTCTGTACACAGTAAGCACTCAATAAATACGACTGATGATGATGATCCCTCCTTCCATCCCTCCCTCCATCCCTCCCTCCCTTCATCCCTCCATCCCTCCCTTCTAGACTGTGAGCCCACTGTTGGGTCGGGACCGTCTCTCTATGTTGCCAACTTGGACTTCCCAAGCGCTTAGTACAGTGCTCTGCACACAATAAGCGATCAGTGAATACGATTGATTGATTGATTGATCCCTCCCTTCCCCCCTCCCCGCCTTTGGCGGGGTCATCTCGTCCATCCCCCTGCCTCCGTGCCCGATCCCACGTGGACGGCTGGGGAGGGATTCATTCAGTCATTCACTCAATCGTATTTAATTGAGCGCTTACTGCGTGCTGATCACTGGACTAAGCGCTTGGGAAGTCCAAGCTGGCAACATATAGAGACGGTCCCTACCCAACAGTGGGCTCACAGTCTAGAAGGGGGAGACAGAGAATAAAACCAAACATACTAACAAAATAAAATGAATAGATATGTACCAGTAAGTTAAGTAAATAGAGTAATAAATATGTACAAACATACCCCTCCCTCCCCCCTCCCCGCCTTTGGCGGGGTCATCTCGTTCATCCCTCTGCCTCCGTGCCCGATCCCGCGTGGACGGCTGGGGGAGGGATTCATTCAGTCATTCATTCATTCACTCAATCGTTTTTATTGAGCGTTAGAAGGGGGTGATAGACAACGAAACAAAACAAAATAAATAGAATAAATATGTCCAAGTCAAATAAATAAATAGAGTAACAAATACAAACACATATACAGGTGCTGTGGGGAGGGGAAGGAGGTAAGGTCGGCTCATCTCCTCCAGGAGGCCTTCCCAGACTCAGCCCCCTTTTTCCTCTCCTCCCCACAGCACTTGTACATTCATTCAATCGTATTTATTGAGCGCTTACTGTGTGCAGAGCACTGTACTAAGCGCTTGGGAAGTCCAAGTTGGTAACATATAGCGATGGTCTCTACCCAATAGCGGGCTCACAGTCTAGAAGGGGGAGATTTGTACAGATCTATATTTGTACAGATCTATTACTCTGTTTTACTTGTACATATTTACTATTTATTTTGTTAATGATGTGCGTAGAGCTATAGTTCTATTTGTTCTGACGATTTTGACACCTGTCCACGTGTTTTGCTTTGTTGTCTGTCTCCCCCGACTAGACCGTGAGCCCGTTGTTGGGTAGGGACCGTCTCTATCTGTTGCCAACTTGGACTTCCCAAGCGCCTAGGCCAGTGCTGTGCACACAGTAACCGCTCAATAAATACGATTGAATAAATGAATCAGCCTGGGAAGGGCCACGTGCGTCCACCCCGGTCAGGGGGAGGAATGCCTCGCCATCCCCGGCTCGGCCCGAGGGCCTCCCAGCCACCCACCCGCAACGTCTTTGTCCATGCCCATGCGGGGTTCCATATTCGTTCATGGCTCAGTGGAAGGAGCACGGGCTTTGGAGTCAGAGGTCCTTCATTCATTCGATTGTATTTATTGAGCGCTTACGGTGTGCAGAGCACTGGACTAAGCGCTTGGGAAGTACAAGTTGGCAACGTATAGAGACGGTCCCTACCCAACAATGGGCTCACAGTCTAGCAGGTCATGGGTTCGAATCCTGGCTCTGCTGTGTGACTTTGGGCAAGTCACTTGACTTCTCCATGCCTCAGTTCCCTCATCTGTACGATGGGGATGAAGACTGTGAGCCCCCTGTGGGACAACCTGATCGCCTTGTAACCTCCCTAGGGCTTAGAACAGTGCTTTGCACATAGTAAGCGCTTAATAAATGCCATTAATAATAATAATAATCAATGAATCAATGATGCTGTTTGAGTGCTTACTGTGTGCAGAGAACATCAGCCTCCTCTCCGATCTCCCATCCTCGTGTCTCTCCCCACCTCAATCCATACTTCACACCGCTGCCCGGATCGTCTTTGTGCAGAAACGCTCTGGGCATGTTACTCCCCTCCTCAAAACTCTCCAGTGGCTACCAATCAATTTGCGCATCAGGCAGAAACTCCTCACCCTGGGCTTCCAGGCTGTCCATCCATCCCCTGGCCCCCTCCTACCTCCCCTCCCTTCTGTCCTTCTCCAGCCCAGCCCGCACCCTCCGCTCCTCTGCCGCTAATCTCCTCACCGTTAGGCCTCGTTCTCGCCTGTCCCACCATCGACCCCTGGCCCACGTCCTCCCCCGGGCCTGGAATCATCATCATCATCATCAATCGTATTTACTGAGTGCTTACTGTGTGCAGAGCACTGTACTAAGCGCTTGGGAAGTACAAGTTGGTAACATATCGAGACAGTCCCTACCCAGCAGTGGGCTCACAGTCTAAAAGGGGGAGACAGAGAACAAAACCAAACATACTAACAAAATAAAATAAATAGAATAGATTTGTACAAGTAAAATAAATAAATAAATAAATAGAGTAATAAATCTGTACAAACGTATACATATATACAGGTGCTGTGGGGAAGGGAAGGAGGTGAGATGGGGGGATGGAGAGGGGGACGAGGGGGAGAGGAAGGAAGGGGCTCAGTCTGGGAAGGCCTCCTGGAGGAGGTGAGCTCTCAGTAGGGCCTCCCTCCGCACTCTTCCTCCCTTCACAACCCTACAAAGAGCTCACCTCCTCCAGGAGGCCTTCCCAGTCGAGCCCCCTTTTCCCTCTCCTCCTCCCCATCCCCCCGCCTTGCCTCCTTCCCCTCCCCACAGCACCTGTATATATGTATATATGTTTGTACCTCTTTATTACTCTATTTATTTATTTTATTTGTACATATTTATTCTCTTTATTTTATTTGGTTTATATGTTTTGTTGTCTGTCTCCCCCTTCTAAACTGTGAGCCCGCTGTTGGGTAGGGACTGTCTCTATATGTCACCAACTTGTACTTCCCAAGCGCTTAGTACAGTACTCTGCACACAGTAAGTGCTCAATAAATACGATTGAATGAATGAATGAATGAATGAGCATTGTTTCTATTTGGGATAAGCAGCGTGGGTTAGTGGATAGAGTATGGGCCTGGGTTCTAGTGCCGCTCCGCCATGTGTCTGCTGTGGGACCTTGGGCAAGTCGCTTATCCCCTCTGTGCCCCAGTTGCATCACATGTAAAATGAGGATAAGACTATGAGCCCCATGTGGGACAAGGACTGTGTCCCATGTGATTAATTTGTATAATAATTATGGTATTTGTTAAGCACATACTATGTGTCAGGCACTGTACTAAGCGCCAGGGTGGATACAAGGAAACCTACCCCAACGCTTAGAACAGTGCCCGGCACATAGTAAGGCCTTAACAAATACCACAGTTATTATTCAGTTATTATTACTCTCCCTGACAGGATCAGAACGGTACCCTGCGCGTATTCCGTGCTCAGTAGCCGCTGTCGATCGATAAATCGGCCGATTGTCCTTCCAGGGATCTGTGTGCAGCAGGATGACCAGGGCGTGACCCCGCCGTGCCCACCCTGCGACCCCAGCCATGTCCACTCTGCTTCTCAATATGTCCTTGGATGCGCCGCCGGGCCCCGCCGCCCCTCCGCAGTGCCCGTCGGCCTCTCGGCACCAGCGCTTCTTGAAGCGCCGGCGCTTGCTAGAGCGCCGGAGACTCCTGAAAGACAAGCAGCTGCCACCCCGTAGCGCCGCCCCCGGGAAGGACAAGCCCCCCGCCCCCCCCACGGGAGTCTCAAGAGCAGCCCTGTGCCCCCCCAGCCCCCCCGGCGCAGACGGGCGCCGTGGCCTGGGTCACCCCGGCTTCCCGGGGGAAGGGCGCGGCAGCCCGGCCCCTCCCGTCCGCGGAAGAGCTGCTGAACGAGTTCGCCGCCGCCAACGAGGCCTCGCCGGCCGGGGACCCCACCAAGGTGGTGGCCGTGGACTGCGAGATGGTGGGGACGGGGCCCCGCGGCCACTGCAGCTCCCTGGCCCGCTGCAGCATCGTCAGCTATCACGGCGACGTGCTCTACGACCGCTACGTGCGGCCGCCCTGCCCCATCGTCAACTACCGCACCCGCTGGAGCGGGATCCGCAAACGGCACATGGCCATCGCCGTCCCCTTCCAGGCTGCCCGCAAGGAGGTGGGGGACCCCCAGGGGGGAGGGGGGACGGTCCGTGTGCTCAGAGGTGAGGGAGGGGAGGAATCGCCTCTGCAGGGTCCGCCTGGCCCCTCTCCACTCGGTGTCTGGGGAGACGTCGATACTGTGAGTCAGACAGTCAGTTGTATTTGAGCACTTACCGTGTGCAGAGCACTGTTACTAAGTGCTCAGGAGAGTACGGTAGAACAGACACATTCCCTGCTCGCAACGAGTTTATAGTCTAGAGGGGAGGCAAATGTTAAAATAAATAAATAAAATTACAGGCATGTGCTTAATTGCTGCGGAGCTGGGAGGCCAGGGGACGAGTACTGTCCGTGCCACTGTCCAGTTAAGGGACCTGGTCCCCCGCTCCCCACCCGTCGCCAAGGCTGGGGGATGACCTGACCACCTGTCCATCCGTCCCCCCTCCAGATCCTGAAGCTGCTGGCGGGCAAGGTGGTGATCGGTCACGCCGTGCACAACGACTTCAAGGCCCTGCATTACTCCCACCCGCGCAGCCTGACGCGCGACACCTCCCGCATCCCCCTCCTCAACCGCCGCGCCGGCTTCCCCGAGTGCGAGGCCATCTCCCTCAAGCGCCTGACCAAGAAGCTGCTGCATCAGGACATCCAGGTACCCATATCCCACCCCCCGCCAAGTCCTTCCCTTGGCCACCCCGTGGTCCCGTCCCTCTGTCCCTCACCCCCCCACCACATCCTCACCCGCAACTGCGCATTCTCCCCCCCAGACCGGGTCCCAGGGGCACTCGTCAGTCGAGGACGCCCGAGCGACCATGGAGCTGTACAAGGTGGTAGAAGACGAGTGGGAAGAGGTGCTGCGCCGGACGCCCCAGACCAACTAACCGCGGAGACGAGAGGAGACGAGATGAGGGGGCCGCCCCCGCAGGGAGTGGTGGGGTGGGGGCGGGAGCGGGGAGAGGAGCCGACAGAACAAGGCCCACACCCCACCAGAAGAGAATCTTCAATGGGACACGGTCTGGGCCTTCGCTTCTTCTGCGTCTTGGGGGGCCGCAGGGGGTGGACGGGCTGGGCCGGGACTGACAGCCCCTCTGATCCCGAGGACGGATCCCACCGGAGCTGGCTGTGTCTTTGGATATCTACAACGACAGCGGTGTTTGTTAAGCGCTTACCGTCCTGCCAGGCCCTCGGGTAGAGACAAGGCCATTAGGTTGGACACAGTCCCTGCCCCCACTTAGAGCTCACAGCTAGGGATGATAATTTGTGTGAATGAAATCAAAGTAACGGAATGCCTCCCCCAACCCAAACCCCATAGTCTTTCATTCCCAGCCTGCTGCTCCTCCCTTTAACCCCAGGTGAGCCCCACAATGGCCCCAACCAGGCCCAAGACCCAAATCTTCAACATGAGGTCCTGGACTCTCCCCAAATGAGCCAGCACAGCCTACTCAGCCCCCAGGATCCTCTTCCCCGAGACCTGGCACCGAGCCTCGTCCACGGATTCCCTCCCCCCGCCCCCCTCTTCCCACCACCCCCATTCCACTCAGCGCAGGAGGGAGGGTGGGGTGGGTGGGTCTTCCCTCTCATGGGGTTTGGGAGCAGCAGTTCCTGACTCTGGAAACCCCACCCTGCTGCTCCCAGATGGCAGGGCCTTCACCGTCTCTGTCCCTCAGCAGAAACCGCTCCGATCCCTTGGAGTGACCCAAAGACTGTGTGTCCTCCCCCGGGGACCTGGGCCGGGCCAGGACACCCTGTCAGTCAATCACATTGAGTGCTTACTGTGTGCAGAGCACTGTTCAAAGCGCTTGGGAGAGTACACTAGAACAGTAAGCAGACACATTTCGTGCCCACAACGAGCTTACTGTCTAGAGGGGGAGACAGATATTAATTGAAGTAAGTAAATGTCAGCTATAGACATAAGTCCCGTGGGGCTGGGATGGGGGAATGAATGAACGGAGCAGGTCGGGGCGACGCAGAAGGGAGTGGGAGGAGAGGAAAGGAGGACTTGGTCATGGAAGGCCTCTTGGAGGAGATGTGCCTTCACTAAGGCTTTGGCAGGGTGGGAAGAGTCATTGTCAGATATGAGGGAGGGCATTCCAGGCCAGAGGTAGGACGTGGGCCAGAGGATGGCGATGAGATAGGCCAGATCCAGGTACAGTGAGAATGTTAGCGTTAGAGAAGCGAAGTGTGCGAGCTGGGTTGTAGTCCAGTAGCGAGTGAGGTAGCAGGGGGCGAGGTAATCGAGTGCTTAAAAGCTAGTGGTGAATGGGGAGGTGGATGGGCAACCACTAGAGGTTATGGAGTGGGGAAACACGGACTGTAGAAAACACGGTTTTTGTAGAAAAAATGACCTGGGAAGCATGGACTGGAGTGGGGAGAGACAGGAAGTCAGGGAGGAGGCTGATAACAGTAATCAAGGTGGGATAGAATAAGTGCTTGCATTAACATGGTAGCAGTTTGGATGGAGAGGGAGGATTTTAGTGATGGATTGAATATGCGTTCGAGTCAAGCACGACACCAAGGTTATGGGCCACGGCCACCTCGGCCTCCCCTCAAGTGCCGGGCCTGGGCCGTGCCACCCTGTCCACCCCAGCCTGTCCGCTGGTGCAGCAGCAGAGCCTGGCCAGCCCTGGGGGCTGTTAACACTTTGGGCTGTACAGTGGACCTGACTGACTT
The DNA here is from genome assembly GCF_015852505.1 of Tachyglossus aculeatus. Classification (NCBI taxonomy): domain Eukaryota; kingdom Metazoa; phylum Chordata; class Mammalia; order Monotremata; family Tachyglossidae; genus Tachyglossus; species Tachyglossus aculeatus. Next base: position 13,783,277 of record NC_052096.1, on the reverse strand, counting down.
TGTGGCAACTCAGAGCCACCTGACCGCCACCCGCCATGGACCAGGAGCCTGCCCTCATCTTGACCCGCGACATCATGTCCCCTGGTCAGGCTCAGCCCTGTGCACCCACTGCTCTGTTCCCCGGCCATGGGCCCGCAAAACTCAGCTGGTGTACCCGGGGGTGGGGACGGGGTGGAGCGTAGAGGAGCCGCCGTCCCCGCCCTGATGACTTGCGGGGTTCAGGTGCCAGCCAAGAGAAGACCAAATAATAATAGTAATACTTGGGGTACTTATTAAGCGATGTCTATGCGCCAGGCACTGTACTAAGCGTAGAGATACAAGTTTATCGGGTTGGACACAGTCCCTGTCCCACCTGGGGCTCACAGTCTTAATCCCCATTTTACAGGTGAGGGAACTGAGGCTTAGAGAAGTGAAGTGACCAGCCCTAGGTCACACAGCAGACAAGAGGCGGAGTCAGGATTAGAACCGATGATCCAACTCCGAGGCCTGGAGCCCTACCCACTAAGAGAAAGAAGAAAGAGGCTGAGTCAGGGGGAGGGTAGTTCCAAGCAAGGGCACTGGTGTGACCGAGAGGTTGGAGGCAGGAGGATGAACGTGGGGCTCACAATCAATCAATCATATTTACTGAGCGCTTACTGTGTGCAGAGCACTGTACTAAGCGCTTGGGAAGTACAAGTTGGCAACATATAGAGACAGTCCCTACCCAACAGTGGGCTCACAGTCTAGAAGTGCTCGCAGTGCTCACAAGCACTGTCATCATCATCATCATCAATCGTATTTATTGAGCGCTTACTGTGTGCAGAGCACTGCACTAAGCGCTTGGGAAGTACAAGTTGGCAACTTATAGAGACAGTCCCTACCCAACAGTGGGCTCACAGTCTAGAAGTGCTCACAGTGCTCACAAGCACTGTCAAGAGCTGGGGAGGGACAGGTGTGAAATGGGGAGGGCCTTGAAGCCAACTGTTAGGGGATGCAGAGGAAAGTGGTACTCTCCCAAGCGCTCAGTGGCGTGCTCTGCACACAGTAAGCTCTCAATAAGTACTACAGATTAGTGGATTGACTGTCCCCAAAGGTTGTGGCGAGGGAGAGGTATGGTCTGTGAAGTTAATCAATCAATCAATCGTATTTATTGAGCGCTTACTGTGTGCAGAGCACTGTACTAAGCGCTTGGAAAGTACAAGTTGGCAACATATAGAGACAGTCCCTACCCAACAGTGGGCTCACAGAGACTGAAGGCAAGAGGAAGTACTGAGGCTTCCACTGTACTAAGCACTTAGGAATATTCATGGCAAAAAAAGAGACACCGTCCTTCGGGCCCACATGGAGCTTCCACTCCATAAAGTAATGCGTTGTGCTATAGATTGAGTACTAAGTACCAAGCACACGGATGTAGGATGTAGGATCCAGGTCTCTCGACTCCAGGGTGTGTGCCCTTTCCACTAGGCCACACCGCTTCTCTCTCAGCGGGGAGAAGTCTACCTTGGGCACTTGGGAGAACAGAGCGGAATAATAATAATAATAATAATGGCATTTATTAAGCGCTTACTATGTGCAAAGCACTGTTCTAAGCGCTGATAATAATGTTGGAATTTGTTAAGCGCTTACTGTGTGCAAAGCACTGTTCTAAGTGCTTGGGGGGATACAAAGTGATCAGGTTGTCCCACGTGGGGCTCACAGTCTTAATCCCCATTTTACAGATGAGGTAACTGAGGCTCAGAGAAGTTAAGTGACTTGCCCAAGGTCACACAGCAGACATGTGGTAGAGCCAGGATTCGAACCCATGACCTCTGACTCCAAAGCCCGTGCTCTTTCCACTGAGCCACGCTGCTTCTCAAAGCCTTAGCGGAACAAAGCCTTAGGCCCCGTACTCATCAAGGAATAATAACTGGCATTTTTTAAGTGCTTACTAGGCGCCAGGCACTGTTTTAAATGCTGGGGTAGATACGAGGTAGTCAGGTGGGACATAGTCGCTGCCCACGTGGGGCTCAGAGTCTCAATCCCCATTTTACCGATGAAGTAACTGAGGCCCAGAGAATCTAAGTGACTTGCCCAAGGTTCCACAGCAGGCATGTGGTGGAGCCAGGTTTAGAATCCATGTCTCCTGAGTCGCAGGCCTGGGCTCTTACCACTAGGCCAAGCTGCTTCCTGGGAATACATTAATCAATCAATCAATCGTATTTATTGAGCGCTTACTGTGTGCAGAGCACTGTACTAAGCGCTTGGGAAGTACAAGTTGGCAACATATAGAGACAGTCCCTACCCAACAGTGGGCTCACAGTCTAAAAGGGGGAGACAGAGAACAAAACCAAACATACTAACAAAATAAAATAAATAGAATAGACATGTACAAATAAAATAAATAAATAAATAAATAAATAGAGTAATAAATATGTACATTAGAGGGGTGAAGGAAGCCACATACAAACATGAACGCCACTCTTGGCCATACCTGGATGGCAGGCCAGCAGCTAGGCGGATAAAGACCATAACGATAACGGAAGAACCATTAGTAAAGTTACGGATTATAATAATGACGGTGTTCGTTAAGTGCTGACTACGTGCCAAGCACTGTTCTAAGCGCTGGGGGGGATACAAGGTAATCGGGTTGTCCCACGTGGGGCTCACAGTCTTCATCCCCATTTTACAGATGAGGGAACTGAGGCACAGAGAAGTTAAGTGACTTGCCCAAAATCACACAGCTGACGCTCAGTACAGTGCTCTGCACACAGTGAGCGCTTAATAAAAACGATTGAATGAATGAATGAATGAATGAAGAGAAGCAGCGTGGCTCAGTGGAAAGAGCACGGGCTTTGGAGTCAGAGGTCATGGGTTCGAATCCTGGCACCACGATATGTCTGCTGTGTGACCTTGGGCAAGTCACTTCTCTGAGCCTCAGTTACCTCATCTGTAAAATGGGGATTAAGACTGTGAGCCCCACGTGGGACAACCTGATCACTTTGTATCCCCCCAGCGCTTTGAACAGTGTTTTGCACATAGTAAGCGCTTAACAAATGCCATTATTATTATTATTATTATTAACGAATGAATGACAAGTGGCAGGGCCGCGATTAAAACCCATGACCCCCGACTCCCAAGCCCGTTCTTCCTTCCACTGGGCCACGCCGCTATGGCAGAAAGCAGGATGTTCTGGAGAAAACAGATCCATAGCGTCACCACGAATCGGAAACGGCTCGACGGAACGTGATAATACTAGATGCCGAGGGCTTGGGGAACCCGGTGTAAAAGCCGGTACGGTGTACCCCAGCCAAGGTACTTGAGAGGTCGAGCCCGGGCGGGAAAGGCCCAAGGGGTTTGGCAACAGTCGGACGGTGACGATTAAAGGAGAGACATCCAGTTTGAGGTGCTGCGGGATACTAATTGGAGATGTCTTGGAAGCAAGACGAAATGTGGACGGCTGGATTTTGGAAGTCACCTGGAGGTGGTAGCTGAAGCCACATTCATTCATTCATATTTACTGAGCGCTTACTGTGTGCAGAGAACTGCACTAAGCGCTTGGGAAGTACAAGTTGGCCACATGAGTGATTGGGCTTCCCAAGAGTCATTCAACTGTATGTATTGAGCGCTGTTAGAACAGCTTTTTGCACGTAGTAAGCGCTTAACAAATACCATCATTATTATTACTGTGTGCAGAGCACTGTACTAAGCGCTCGGGAGAGGACAATACAACAGTATAACAGACTCATTCCCCACCCACAAAGACCTCACAGTCTAATAATAATAATAATGATGATGGTATTTGTTAAGCGCTTACTATGTGCAAAGCACTGTTCTAAGCACTGGGGAGGTTACAAAGTGATCAGGTTGTCCCACTGGGGGCTCACAGTCTTCATCCCCATTTTCCAGATGAGGTAACTGAGGCCCAGAGAAGTGAAGTGACTTGCCCAAAGTCACACAGCTGACAGTTGGCGGAGCCGGGATTTGAACCCATGCCCTCTGACTCCAAAGCCCGGGCTCTTTACACTGAGCCACGCTGCTTCTCCTAGACGGGGCATCATCATCATCATCATCATCAATCGTATTTATTGAGCGCTTACTATGTGCAGAGCACTGTACTAAGCGCTTGGGAAGTACAAATTGGCAATGCATAGAGACAGTCCCTACCCAACAGTGGGCTCACAGTCTAAAAGGGGGAGACGGAGAACAAAACCAAACATACCAACAAAATAAAATAAATAGGATAGATATGTACAAGTAAAATAAATAAATAAATAAATAGAGTAATAAATCTGTACTGGAGAGAGACATGTATGGGGCAGAGCAAGGAGAGAAGGAGGTCCAACACAGAGCCTTTCGGGAGGCCCGCTGTTTGTTAGTGAGGGAGAGGCGGAAGGGGAGCAAGCGAGTGCAAGTCCAGGAAACTGAGGTCGGAGGAGAATCGCGTTAGAACTGGGTCTGTGAAAGCCGAGTCTGAAAGCGTTCCAAGGAGTGAGGGTGGGGAACCGGGTCCGTGAAAGCCAAGTCTGAAAGCGTTCCAAGGAGTGAGGGTGGGGATGGGGTCCACGGTGTTGTTGTTTTTTAATGGCATTTATTAAGCGCTTACTATGTGCAAAGCACTGTTCTAAGCGCTGGGGAGGTTACAAGGTCATCAGGTTGTCCCTCAGGGGGGCTCACGGTCTCAGTCCCCATTTTACAGATGAGGTAACTGAGGCCCAGAGAAGCGAAGTGACTCGCCCAAAGTCACACAGCTGACAATTGGCGGAGCCGGGATTGGAACCCATGACCTCTGACTCCAAAGCCCGGGCTCTTTCCACTGAGCCACGCTGCTTCTCTTGAAGGCGGCTGAGAGGTCAAGGGGGAATGGCGCTGGCCAGGAAGAGGCCCGGAGGGCACCTCCCCCTTCTAGGCTGCCTCCCCCTTCTAGACTGTGAACCCATTTTTGGGGAGGGACCGTCTCTATACGTTGCCGACTTGTACTTCCCAAGTATTGGTACAGTACTCTGCACACAGTAATAATAATAATAATAATAGCAGCATTTATTAAGCGCTTACTATGTGCAAAGCGCCGTTCTAAGCGCTGGGGAGGTTACCAGGTGATCGGTTTGTCGCATGGGAGGCTCACAGTCTTAATCCCCACTTTACAGATGAGGAAACTGAGGTCCAGAGAAGTCAAATGACTTGCCCAAAGTCACACAGCTGACAATTGGTGGAGCCGGGATTAGAACCCGTGACCTCTGAGTCCAAAGCCCGGGCTCTTTCCACTGAGCCACGCTGCTTCTCTACGCAGCGCTCAGTAAGCGCTCAAGACATACGATTGAATGAATGAACCTACCTTGGCGGAGGGTCGTGGGGGGCCAAAGCCTGACCCTCGTGGGTCAAGAGGGGAGTTCTCTCCCCCTTCTAGACGGTGAGCCCGCTGTCGGGTAGGGACCGTCTCTATATGTTGCCGACTTGGACTTCCCAAGCGCTTAGTACAGTGCTCTGCACACAGTAAGCGCTCAATAAATACGATTGATTGATTGATTGATTGATTGTTGGGTAGGGACCGTCTCTATATGTTGCCAACTTGTACTTCCCAAGCACTTAGTCCAGTGCTCTGCACACAGTAAGCGCTCAATAAATACGATTGAATGAATGAATGAATGAGTTGGCGGGGGAAGTGGCTTTATGCAACCCTTTTGAGGAGTTTGAACAAGAAGGAAAGGAGTGAGGCGGAGCGAAAGGTAAAGGGATCACAACAACCAACTTGTACTTCCCAAGCGCTTAGCCCAGTGCTCCGCACACAGTAAGCGCTCAACAAACACGATTGAATGGAGGAATGAATGAACGAGTTGGTGGGGGAAGTGGCTTTATGCAACCCTTTTGAGGAGTTTGAACAAGAAGGAAAGGAGTGAGGCGGAGCGAAAGGTAAAGGGATCACAACAATAATAATAAGAATAATAATAATAATGGCATTTGTTAAGCGCTTACTATGTGCAGGGCACTGTTCTAAGCGCTGGGGGGGATACAAGGTGATCAAGTTGTCCCACGTGGGGCTCACAGTCTTAATCCCCATTTTACAGATGAGGGACCTGAGGCTCAGAGAAGTTAAGTGACTTGCCCAACAACCAACTTGTACTTCCCAAGCGCTTAGTCCAGTGCTCCGCACACAGTAAGCGCACAACAAATACGATTGAATGGAGGAATGAATGAACGAGTTGGTGGGGGAAGTGGCTTTATGCAACCCCTATGAGGAGTTTGAACAAGAAGGAAAGGAGTGAGGCGGGGCGAAAGGTAAAGGGATCACAACAACCAACTTGTACTTCCCAAGCGCTTAGCCCAGTGCTCCGCACACAGTAAGCGCTCAACAAATACGATTGACTGGAGGAATGAATGAACGAGTTGGTGGGGGAAGTGGCTTTATGCAACCCCTTTGAGGAGTTTGAACAAGAAGGGAAGGAGTGAGGCGGGGCGAAAGGTAAAGGGATCACAACAACCAATTTGTACTTCCCAAGCGCTTAATCCAGTGCTCCGCACACAGTAAACGCTCAATAAATACGATTGAATGAATGAGCAATAATAAACAATAATCAAAAACGCTCGGAAGGAGAGGTGTCCCTGGCCCGTGTTGGAAGTCAGGGAGGAGTCAGAGAGTTACAGCGGTTGGAGACGGGAGGGCGGGAGGGAGCACGTGAATGGCAAGCTTTTTTTGGTTGGGGGGTGATGGGGGAGGGACCGCTGGCCTTGGCTCCCGCTCGCCGGCCCCCTCCCCAACCCTCCAACCCCTGACCCCCGCCCCGGCTAGTCGGCGGGGCCCAGGCGGGCCTGGGCGCGGGGAGGAGAGGAGGGGAGGAGCCGGCGGGGCTGGAGCCCAGCCGAGGCCCCGGGCAGTTCCTCTCTGCCAGGTGTGGGATTAACGGGAACAAAGGGACTCGTTTGGCCGGGATCCCGGGCCGGCCGGCCCTGGAGGGGAGAAGGAAGGAAGGGGGAGAAGGAAGAAGGGGAGAAGGAAGAAGGGGAGGGGACGGGAGACCTCTCTCCTGAGAAGAAATATGATGGCATTTATGAAGCGCTTGCTATGTGCAAAGCACCGTTCTAAGCGCTGGGGGGATACAAGGTGATCAGGTTGTCCCACGGGGGGGCTCACAGTCAACCCCCATTTTCCAGATGAGGTAACTGAGGCCCAGAGAAGTGGACTGTGAGCCCACTGTTGGGTAGGGACTGTCTCTATACGTTGCCAATTTGTACTTCCCAAGCGCTTAGTACAGTGCTCTGCACATAGTAAGCGCTCAATAAATACGATTGACGGTGATGATGAAGTGACTTGCCCAAGGTCACACAGCTGACAATTGGCGGAGTCGGGATTCGAACCCACGACCACTGGCTCCAAAGCCCGGGCTCTTTCCACCGAGCCACGCTGCTTCGAGAAGAAGGGGCTGGGACGGGGGGCGGCGGGGTCTGCGGATGACTGCACCGCACAGGGTGCCCCTTGCCCGCGGGGGGCTGCCAGTCTCGGGCCGGGGAGGGGAGGGAGGGGGCGACCCCCCAAACCTGGAGCCAATTCGACAGGGCCACACCGCCGGCCCAGTGGCTCTTCCCGACCAGCCGCTGTCCTCAGGGGAGTGACCAGTGGCAGCGTACATGTACTTGTATGTACTTGTACATATCTATTCTATTTATTTTATTTTGTTAGTATGTTTGGTTTTGTTCTCTGTCTCCCCCTTTTAGACTGTGAGCCCACTATTGGGTAGGGACCGTCTCTATATGTTGCCAACTTGTACTTCCCAAGCGCTTAGTCCAGTGCTCTGCACACAGTAAGTGCTCAATAAATACGATTGATGATGATGATGATGAGCCCCCAATCAATCAATCGTATTTATTGAGCGCTTACTGTGTGCAAAGCACTGTTCTAAGCGCTGGGGGTCCACTGGTGTTGGTTCTTTTAGACTGTGACCCCACTGTTGGGTAGGGACTGTCTCTATATGTTGCCAACTTGGACTTCCCAAGCGCTTAGTCCAGTGCTCTGCACACAGTAAGTGCTCAATAAATACGATTGATGATGATGATGACCCCGGGAAAAGGGCTGCTTTGGAGGTGGGCCGGGAAATGGTCCCGCGGGGTCCCGACCGCGACCACTCCCCAGCCCGTTTCGGCTGGGGGGAGGCGGGCGGGCCCCCGAAACGCTCCCCTTCCCCCACGGGCCTCCCCGCAAACTTGCTAGGGGCCATTCAATCGTATTCATTGCCCGCTGTTGGGTCGGGACCGTCTCTAGATGTTGCCAGCTTGTACTTCCCAAGCGCTCAGTGCAGTGCTCTGGGCACTGTAAGCGCTCAATAAATACGATCGAATGAATGAGTGAACGGTCACCCGGATGGGGTCGAGCCCGGGTTCCTCTCCCTCCCCTGCCCCTTTTCCCCCAGTTCAGGGCGGAGGGGGCGGGGCGGTGGCTAATCCCCCCCCCCCCCACCGAAGGAGGCCTCCCTTAGAGGTTGCGACGCCCGAAGGACGAGAGGCGTCGCCCCCTCCCCCCAAAGCCCCCCCACGGGGGAAACGGGGTGGGGGGCAAGGAGGGGGCGGGGGCTGCGATTCATCTTTCCCGAAATCAATAAACTCCCCGGCCGCTTTGATCTCTCTCTCCTCTGTCCCCTCGGGGCTGCCGGCCTCTCTCAACAGAGCTGGTCCTGGGGTCCCGACCCCCGCCCCCTCTCCTCTCGAGGCTGTGGTCCCTGCCCCCTTCACTCACACACACACACACACACACACACACACACACACACACACACACACACACACACACACACACACACACACACACACACACCCCCCCCCCCCCCCCCCCAAGCCCGGCTCCGGCCGGGTAAGCAGGGTTAGGCCGAGAGTTGAGGAGGGGGGGGCTCTGAGGATGGACCACGGGGAACCCGATCCTCAGCTCGGCTCCGCAGGGCCCCAGGACCCCTGACCCAAGCCGGAGTTCAACTTGGGGCAGGGGGCCCAAAACTCGCACGCCATTCTCGGTGGGCCGCGGTGGGGAGGGGCCCCGGACCTGCCTCCTCCCCCTCCGGCCGCGATCCATCCATCCATCCATGCATCCATCCTTCCCTCCTCTCTCCAGAACTCCTGGGTTCTCTCCCGCTGCAGGGCAGACAGGGGAGAGAGGAGAGACTGAGGCAGCCAAGGAGAGAACTACCCCACCCGACTCCAAGGATCATAATAACAATAATGATGGCATTTGTTAAGCGCTTACTACGTGCAAAGCGCTGAGGAGGTTACAAGGTGATCAGGTTGTCCCATAGGCGGGGGGGGGCTCACAGTCTTAATCCCCATTTTAATCAATCAATCAATCGTATTTATTGAGCACTTACTGTGTGCAGAGCACTGTACTAAGCGCTTGGGAAGTACAAGTTTGCAACATACAGAGACAATGAGGTAACTGAGGCACAGAGAAGTGAAGTGACTTGCCCAAAGTCACACAGCTGACAATTGGTGGAGCCGGGATAAGAACCCATGACCTCTGACTCCAAAGCCCGGGCTCTTTCCACTGAGCCTCTCTACTGTTGTCCTGGACTCTCCCAATAATAATAATAATAATTATGATGGCATTGTTCTCTGTCTCCCCCTTTTAGACTGTGAGCCCACTGTTGGGTAGAGACTGTCTCTATATGTTGCCAACTTGTACTTCCCAAGTGCTTAGTACAGTGCTTTGCACACAGTAAGCGCTCAATAAATAAGATTGATTGATTGATTCGTTAAGCACTTACTACGTGCAAAGCACCGTTCTAAACGCTGGGGAGGATACAAGGTGATCAGATTGTCCTGTGTGGGGCTCCCAGTCTTAATTCTCATTTTACAGATGAGGTAACTGAGGCACAGAGAAGCTAAGTGACTTGCCCAAGGTCACACAGCTGACAGATGGCAGAGCAGGGATTTGAACTCCGCTCCCAAGCGCTCAGTACAGTGCTTTGCACTCAGTAAGCGCTCAATAAATACTACTGATTGATTGATTGTTCAGCCCCTTTCCCGAGCCTCCCGAGGCCCAGGTCTGGGCTAGGGAATAGAGTGCGATGTGGGCACAGGCCTCAGACCTTCCCACCTTTCCATCCTGTTGGGCAGGGACTGTCTCTATATGTTGCCAACTTGGACTTCCCAAGCGCTTAGTACAGTACAGTAAGCGCTCAATAAATACGATTGATTGATTGATTGATCCTGCCCCGGGCCCGCCCCCTCCCCACATCTTTAGTTCACCCCATCGCTGCCCCTGGCCCTGCCGCCCAACTTCCCGGCTCTGCGGCGTGGGGGGCGGGAGGGTTAGGAAGGAGAAAGGCCCGGAGACCCAGGCCCAGGCGGAGGACGCCTCTCCCCCCGTTCTGGCTTAAGCGCTTAGTACAGTGCTCTGCACAAAGTAAGCGCTCAATAAATACGATTGATTGATTGATTGATTCTGGCACCTTGAACGGCTCGGTCCGGGGCGCTGGGCAGCCGGTGACCCAGTGACCCACCCCCAGAACTCCTTCCCGAGGGGCCGGGCAGGGGGGGATCTGGGGGTCATTTTACCGCGGGCAAAGCAAATCCCACTCGCCGCCCCCTCCCTTTATTGAATCCAGGTGGTCCCCGCCCCCGAGAGGCCCCGGCGCACAGGGAATGGGGGGAGGGGGTCGTGACCTTCGCCCTCCAGGGGGCAGGGGCCGGGGGGCGGGTTAAGTGGGAACAGGTGGAGGGAGGTCGGGCCGGGGCCGGAGGCAGAGGGTTGCTCAGGACGGTCCGAGGGAGGGGAAGGGGGGGGGGGGGGGTCCCGTCCAGATGCGCAGGGGGGGGGCGGGAATCCCGCGCCGATGTGCGGTCGCCCCAGTCACCGTGAGTCACCGGCTCCGCCCTCAGCGGGCCCAACCGGCGGCCCCCCACCCCCCGACCCCAGGGGGGCCGATGGAGGGGCCCGGCTAGTCCGCAGCCTCCGTCTCTCTGTCTCCACTCGGTCACCGGCCCCCCAACGGGTCGGTCGGCGCCTCTAAAAGGGCCTGGATCGGGGCGGGGGGGGGCCGCCTCTCCATCTCTCTCCGTCACCGGCCCCCCAACGGGTCGGTCAGCCCCTCCAAGGGCCCGGATCGGGGAGGGGGGCCCCGAAAATGACTTCAAATCCGCCGCCCCTTCTTTAATCGGGAAATCCAAGGCGTCGCCTCCGCCCCCTCCCCCCGTTTGACCGTCGAGGACGGTCCCGGAGTCCAGAAGACCCCTCCAGCCGGGCCCCAGGAGCCCCCCCACCCCCGGCCCTCCCCTTTTCTCTCCCTCCTCCTCCTCCTCCTCCTCCTCCCCCCGCCGACCCCTTCCCCTCCGCCGGTTAAGCCGACTTGAAACCCAAAGCCGAGCGGGGGAGGGGCCGGGACCCCGCGGTCCAGGGCGGGAGGTGGGGGGAGGCGGAGAGGGGCGGCCCCTCCCCCGAGCCGGCCGGGGGGAATAAAGGCCGCGGGGCCCGGGGGAGCCGCAGCCAGCGGAGCCGGAGGAGCCGGGACAGCCGCACGGAGTCCGAGCCGGAGGAGCCGGGAGAACCGGAGCCAGCCCCGCCGCCCGTCTCTCTCTCCCGCCGGTCCCCGTCGAGGAGCCCCCCGCCCCCGCCCCCGCCATGCCCAATTTCTCCGGCTCCTGGAAAATTGTCCGTTCGGAAAACTTCGAGGATCTTCTCAAGGCGCTGGGTGGGACAGGGGGGACCCCGGGAGGGCCCGGCCCGGCCCGGGGGGCGTCGATCCCTGCTGCTTCGTGCATCCCCGGGCGCGGGACGCTGCAGGGGGAGGTGGAGGGAGGTGCGAGCCCCCGGGGCCGCTCCTTGCTCCTCGTTAGCGGCCTGCGGGGGACAGAGGAGCGTGGCCCGCCGCCTGGAGACCCCCTTCCCGCCCCCTCCCCTATCGGAGACCCCCCAAGTCCGTCGCGGCCTCCCGCCCCGGCTCCGTCCATCTGTCCCCACCCTAATTGTCCCCAACTGCACCGGGGGTCGGGGGATGGGGGGCCGATCGCCCCGCCTCCAGGCACCTGCGGGACCGGGGTCGCCCCGCTGGAGCTTGGGGGGGGGACACGGAGGGTGGAAAGGAGGAAGGACTTCCACGGGGGCTGACCCGGCCTGGAGGAGGGGATGAGTTGTGAGCCCACTGTTGGGTAGGGACTGTCTATGTTGCCAATTTGTACTTCCCAAGCGCTTAGTCCAGTGCTCTGCACATCGTAAGCGCTCAATAAATACGATTGATGATGAGTTGGGGCAGCTGGGCGGGGTGGGGCGCGGCTGTTTGGTTAACGGTGGGGAGGGGGGAGAGGGGCGCCTGGCCCTGCCGGGCTGCAGGCCAGGACCCCGCGGGGGTGACCCAACTTGGAGCCGGCAAGATGCCCGAGGCGGGGGAGGGGGAAAAAGAGAGAGAGAGAGAGAGAGAACCGCACAACCGATCTTGCCCTGCCTGGATCCCTGCCGGGGGTCCAAACCCCCCAAACTGGGCAGCCCGGAGCCCCTCCGACGGGCGGGGGACGGACCGGGGCCCGGTGGGGGACCCGGTGGGGGACCCGGTGGGAGGCGGCGGCGGGCGAGGCCGGGGACCGACGGGTTGGGGCTTGACGCTGGCCCGCGGCCACCGGCTGGCGGGAGCCGGACTCCTTAACCCTTTGGACCCCAACGCCCCCGGGCCTCGGGGAAACCGAGGCAGGGGCGCGGGGTGGAGAGGAGCGCCCTGACACCCCCCTCTCTCCCCCGCCCGCCCCGCCGCGGCAGGTGTGAATGTGATGCTGCGGAAGATCGCGGTGGCCGCCGCCTCCAAGCCGGCCGTGGAAATCAAGCAGGACGGCGACAACTTCTACATCAAGACGGCGACCACGGTGCGCACCACCGAGATCACCTTCCGGGTCGGGGACGAGTTCGAGGAGCAGACGGTCGACGGTCGCCCCTGCAAGGTGCGTCGCTTCTCCGGCCCCCCGACCCCTGGCCCCGCAGCATCATCATCATCCCGCCTCTGCCGCTTGTTAGCCGGGTGACTCTGAGCAAATCACTTCACTTCTCCGGGCCTCAGTTACCTCATCTGTAAAATGGGGTTTAAGATCGGGAGTCCCACATGGGACAACCTGATCACCCTTGTAATAACAATAATAATAATAATGTTGGCATTTGTTAAGCGCTTACTATGTGCAAAGCGCTGGGGGGGATACAAAGTGATCAGGTTGTCCCACGTGGGGTTCAAAGTCTTAATCCCCATTTTACAGATGAGGTCACTGAGGCTCAGAGAAATTAAGTGACTTGCCCAAGGTCACACAGCAGACATGTGGCGGACCCGTGACCTCTGACTCCAAAGCCTGTGCTCTTTCCACTCCTCCCCAGCGCTGCTTAGATCAGTGCTTTGCACATAGTAAGCGCTTAACGAATACCAAAATTATTATTATTATTATCCCCCTGGCTCGCTCCTCCGCTCCCGGCCTCACCCAGCCGGGCCCACCCCGGGAAGGAAGGCCTTTCCCCTGCCTGAAGCCGGCCCTGCTTGGATCGCCCTCTCCCAAGCGCTTAGTACAGTGCTCGGTAGATACCTCTGGTCGATGGATCGATCGATTGCTGATGGATTGCTGGCCCTCCCCCAGAGCCTGGTGCGGTGGGAGACGGAGAACAAACTGGTGTGCGATCAGCGGCTGCTCAAAGGGGAGGGGCCCAAGACGGCCTGGGCCCGGGAACTCACCAATGACGGCCAACTGATCCTGGTAAGCCCCGGACCCCCGGGAGGAGCCCCGGGGTGGCCCCTGCCCGGGACCCCCGCGGGGAAACAGCATCGGCCTACTGGCTAGCCTGGGCCCCAGCCTGGGAGTCGGAAGGTCATGGGTTCCAATTCCGCCTCTGCCACATCATCCTAATAATGATAGCATTTATTAAGCGCTTACTATGACTTGCCCAAGGTCACACAGCAGACGTGGTGGAGTCGGGATTCGAACCCGTGACCTCTGACCCCAAAGCCCGTGCTCTTTCCACTCCTCCCCAGCGCTTAGATCAGTGCTTTGCACATAGTAAGCACTTAACAAATACCAAAATTATTATTATTATTATTATTATCCCCCTGGCTCAGATGCCATCATCATCCATAGTGCCATTGTGTTCTATGCACTGGGGAGGTTACAAGGTGATCAGGTAGGGTTGGGTACCTCGGTGGGTAGGGACCGTCTCTATATGTTGCCGACTTGTACTTACCAAGTGCTTAGTACAGTGCTCTGCACACAGTAACGCTCAATAAATACAATCGAATGAATCAGGTTGTCCCATGGGGGCTCCCAGTCTTCACCCCCATTTTACAGATGAGGGAACTGAGGCCCAGAGAAGTTAAGTGACTCGCCCCAAGTCACCCAGCTGACAATTGGCAGAGCCGGGATTTGAACCTCTTTCCACTGAGCCACGCTGCTTCTCTGTCTACTACTGTGTCTACTATGCTCAAGGCCACCCCATGTCTACTGGGTGGCCTTGAGCAGATCACATCGCTCCTCCGGACCTCAGTTTCCTCATCTGTAAAAGGGGGATTGAGACTGGGAGCCCGAGGTGGGACAGGGACTGCGTCCGACCCGATTGGCTTGGATCCGGCGTGGCTCAGTGGAAAGAACATGGGCTTTGGAGTCAGAGGTCATGGGTTCGAATCCCAGCTCTGCCACATGTCTGCTGTGTAACCTTGGGCAAGTCACTTAATCAATCAATTGTATTTATTGAGCACTTACTGTGTGCAGAGCACTGTACTAAGCGCTTGGGAAGACGTAGCCCAATTATTTGCACAGAGGTCATGGGTTCAAACCCCGGCCCCGCCAATCGCCAGCTGTGTGACTTTGGGCAAGTCACTTCACTTCTCTGGGCCTCAGTGACCTCTCTCTGTAAAACGGGGATGAAGACTGTGAGCCCCCCGTGGGACAACCTGAACACCTCGTAACCTCCCCAGCGCTTAGAAACCCCACAGCCCCTGTATATATGTATATATGTTTGTACGTATTTATCAAGCGCTTAGTCCAGTGCTCTGCACACAGTAAGCGCTCAATAAATACGATTGATTGATTGATTGCAGACCATGACTGCGGACGATGTCGTCTGTACCCGAGTCTACGTCCGGGAGTAGGACCTAGAGGAGGGCGACTCCTGGGACCAGATGGGCCGACGCCCCCCTAACCCCTCCCTCAGCAGGGACCCCGTTTACCGCGCCCCGTGCCCCCTCCCCCAGGTTAGTGGCTCCTGCCCCCCACCCCCCCCGTCCGGGCTGAAATATTTATTGAAAATTTTATTAAAAACGCAGAAACGTAACCGTCTCTGGGGCTACCCAGATCGCGGCCTGGGGAGAGGCCGGGGGAGTGGGCGAGTGAATGGGCGGGGGCGGCGAGATGAGACTGCGATAACGCGGGTGGGCGGCGGTTTAGGGCTGCGATTAGATCGAGGAGGGACCGCGTCCTCCGCCCCCCCACCCTCACCCCACCCCAGCCGCGGGGAGGGTCAGAGAGGAGGCACGGAGGCCCAGAGATGATGGAGAAACCCATCCATTCATTCATTCAATCGTACTTCTTGAGCGCTTACTGTGTGCAGAGCACTGGACTAAGCGCTTGGGAAGTCCAAGTTGGCAACATAATAATAATAATAATAATGTTGGTATTTGTTAAGCGCTTACTATGTGCAAAGCACTGTTCTAAGCGCTGGGGGGAACACAAGGAGATGAGGTTGTCCCATGTTGGGCTCACAATCTTAATCCCCATTTTACAGATGATGGAACTGAGGCACAGAGAAGTGAAGTGACTTGCCCAAGGTCACATAGCAGACATGTTGGGGAGGCGGGATTCGAACCGATGACCTCTGGCTCCCAAGCCCGCGCTCTTTCCACTGAGCCACGCGCTCCCGCCCCAGGAGAGATGGTCCCTACCCAACGTGGGCTTACAGTCTAGAAGGGGGAGACAACGGTAAGGAGGTTGGCTTGGGAGAAGCAGAGAGAGGGAGCTGAGGGGGAGGGAGGGCAGAGGGCTTTTTAATAATAATAATAATGATGATGATGGCATTTATTATCATCATCATCATCAATCGTATTTATTGAGCACTTACTATGTGCAGAGCACTGTACTAAGCGCTTGGGAAGTACAAATTGGCAACATTTATTAAGCGCTTACTATCAATCAATCAATTGTATTTATTGAGCGCTTACTGTGTGCAGAGCACTGGACCAAGCGCATGGGAAGTCCAAGTTGGCAGCATAGAGAGACGGTCCCTACCCAACAGTGGGCTCACAGTCTAGAAGGGGGAGACAGAGAGACACTCAGGGGCAGAGATGATGGAGACACAGGCCCAGGTCGGAGGAGAACGAGGGGTGGGGGCCTGGGGAGGGAAACCCAAGTGGGCAACCCGGGGGTGGGGGAGACAGTAGAAAAGAAGCGGGGGGGGGGGGGGGGGGGGGGTCCGTGCCCTCTGACCCCGGAGACAAAGCCCCTTCCACGCCCCCCACCCCCTGCCAGGCTTTGTGTTGGGGATGAAAGGGTCGGTGGGGGAGGGGGCAGGGGCCGGACAGGCCGGAGGGACAAGGCATGGTGACCTCCTCCTCATCATCAATATTTATTTATTTAGTATTTAGTATTATTTATTTAGTATTATTTAGTATTTACTGAGCGCTTACTATGTGCAGAGCGCTGTACTAAGCGCCTGGGAAGTACAAATTGGCAACATCTAGAGACAGTCCCTACCCAACAGTGGGCTCACAGTCTAAAAGGGGGAGACAGAGAACAAAACCAAACATACTAACAAAATAAAATAAATAGAATAGATATGTACAAGTAAAATAAATAGAGTAATAAATATGTACAAACATATATACAGGTGCTGTGGGGAAGGGAAGGAGGTCCTCCCGCCTCTCCCCCTCGGAGCCAGCAGGAAGCGGGCCCATTTAATAATAATAATAATGATGATGGCATTAGAGAAGCAGCGTGGCTCAGTGGAAAGAGCATGGGCTTGGGAGCCGGAGGTCGTGAGTTCTAATCCCAGCTCTGCCACTTAGCTGGGTGACTTTGGGTAAAGTCACTTAACTCCTCTGGGCCTCAGTTCCCTCATCTGTAAAATGGGGATGAAGACTGGGAGCCCCACGTGTATCCCCCCAATCAATCGTATTTATTTAGCACTTACTGTGTGCAGAGCACTGTACTAAGCGCTTGGGAAGTACAAGTTGGCAACAGATAGAGACAGTCCCTACCCAACAGTGGGCTCAGTCTAAAAGACTGTGACCCCACGTGGGAGAACCTGACCACCATATATCCACCCCAGCGCTTAGAACAGTGCTTTGCACATAGTGAGCGCTTAAGAAATGCCATCATTATTATTATTATTATTTGTTAAGCGCTTACTATGTGCAAAACACTGTTCTAAGCGCTGGGGTGGATATATGGTGGTCAGGTTCTCCCACGTGGGGTCACAGTCTTCATCCCCATTTGATAGATGAGGGAACTGGGGCCCAGAGTAGTGAAGTGACTTGCCCAAAGTCACCCAGCTGATAAGTGGCAGAGCGGGGATTAGAACCCATGACCTCTGACTCCAAAACCCGGGCTCTTTCCACTGCGCCACAATGCTTCTCTGGCCTACAATTCATTTGCGTATAATTAGCTAGGGTATGAACATCTGCATGAGTCCCGTCCGTCTGCCTCAGTGGCCTCCCCGGACCAGGAGACATTTTTACCGGGACCGGGGTTATCATGGCCCGGGCCAGAAGGCAGGGGACTGACCCCTAATGACCCCTCACCGCCCCACCTCGTGACCGCCCTCGGGGACGGAGACCCAGACTCACTAAGACACACACCACTCATTCATTCATTCATGAGAAGCAGCGTGGCTCAGTGGAAAAGAGCCCGGGCTTTGGAGTCAGAGATCATGGGTTCAAATCCCGGCTCTGCCAATTGTCAGCTGTGTGACTTTGGGCAAGTCGCTTCACTTCTCTGGGCCTCAGTCCCCTCATCTGTAAAATGGGGATTAAGACTGTGAGCTCTGCCGTGGGACAACCTGATCACCTTGTAACCTCCCCAGTGCTTAGAACAGTGCTTTACACATAGTAAGCGCTTAATAAATGCCATTATTATTATTATTATTATTCATTCATTCATTCAATCGTATTTATTGAGCCTTCCCAGGAGGCCTTTCCAGACTGAGCCCCCTCCTTCTCCCCCTCGTCCCCCTCTCCATCCCCCCCATCTTACCTCCTTCCCCTCCCCACAGCACCTGTATATATGTATATATGTTTATACATATTTATTACTCTATTTATTTCACTTGTACATATCTATTCTATTTATTTTATTTTGTTAATATGTTTGGTTTTGTTCTCCGTCTCCCCCTTCTAGACTGTGAGCCCACTGTTGGGTAGGGACTCTCTCTATGTTGCCAAGTTGGACTTCCCAAGCGCTTAGTCCAGTGCTCTGCACACAGTAAGCAAGCGCTCAATAAATACGATTGATTGATTGAGTGAGTGCTTACTGTGTGCAGAGCACTGTACTCAATAAATATGATTGATTGATTGAGCGCTTACTGTGTGCAGAGCACTGTACTCAATAATGATGGCATTTGTTAAGCGCTTACTATGTGCAAAGCACTGTTCTAAGTGCTGGGGTGGGGGATACAAGGTGATCAGGTTGTCCCATGTGGGGCTTACAATCATCACCCCCATTTTACAGATGAGGTAACTGAGGCTCCGAGAAGTTAAGTGACTTACCCAAGGTCACACAGCAGACATGTGGCGGAGCCGGGACTCGAACCCATGACCTCTGACTCCAAAGCCCGTGCTCTTTCCACTGAGCCATGCTGCTTCTCAATAAATACGATTGATTGATTGATTGAGCGCTTACTGTGTGCAGAGCACTGGATTAAGCGCTTGGGAAGTCCAAGTTGGCAACATCTAGAGATGGTCCCTACCCAACAGTGGGCTCACAGTCTAGAAGACTCTCATTCTCCCCTCTCTCATCATCATCATCATCATCAATCGTATTTATTGAGCGCTTACTATGTGCAGAGCACTGTACTAAGCGCTTGGGAAGTACAAATTGGCAACATATAGAGACAGTCCCTACCCAACAGTGGGCTCACAGTCTAAAAGGGGGAGACAGAGAACAAAACCAAACATACTAACAAAA
Organism: Tachyglossus aculeatus; assembly: GCF_015852505.1. Taxonomy (NCBI): domain Eukaryota; kingdom Metazoa; phylum Chordata; class Mammalia; order Monotremata; family Tachyglossidae; genus Tachyglossus; species Tachyglossus aculeatus. Next base: position 13,764,218 of record NC_052096.1, on the reverse strand, counting down.
TAAAATAAATAGGATAGATATGTACAAGTAAGATAAATAGAGTAATAAATCTGTACAAACATATAGACATAGATACAGGTGCTGTGGGGAAGGGAAGGAGGTAAGATGGGGGGGATGGAGAGGGGGGCGAGGGGGAGAGGAAGGAAGGGGCTCAGTCTGGGAAGGCCTCCTGGAGGAGGTGAGCTCTCAGCAGGCTGGGATTCTTTCCCAATTCTTTCCAAATGTGACCCCGTCTTGTTTCTTCTGGCCGAAAGCCGGCCCCGCTCCCCGCCCAAGCGTCCCGCCCCCGGCCCAGGTCTCGCCTGTGTGGGATTGGGGATGGATCCCGGCCCCTGCCCTTCTCCTTACCCGGCTTTTCCCGGCCGCCGCGCCCCCGCCCCTGGCCCCCGGCCAGCATTGTTCCCGGCTTGGCTCGGCTCGGCTCGGCCCGGCCCCTCCCGCCCCCCCGCCCTTTAACCTGGGCCAGGCCCGGGCCCCGCCTTCGCGAAGGTCAGCGCGTCCAGTCCCCTGCTCCCTGCTCCCCCCTCCCCCCGCATTCCCCGGGACGGAGGGCGCCACCTCCCCGTCCCCGCTCCCGTAAATCTCCTGGAATCAGCGTGGAGACTTTGGAGTCGGAGGTCATGGGTTCAAATCCCGGCCCCTCCAATTGTCAGCTGTGTGACTTTGGAAAAGTCACTTCACTTGTCTGGGCCTCAGGTCCTTCATCTGTAAAATGGGGATTAAGACTGTGAGCCCCCCCATGGGACAACCTGATCACCTTGTAACCTCCCCAGCGCTTAGTACAGTGCTTTGCACATAGTAAGCCCATCTGTAAAATGGGGATTAAGACTGTGAGCTGTCCCCCCATGGGACAACCTGATCACCTTGTAACCTCCCCAGCGCTTAGTACAGTGCTTTGCACATAGTAAGCCCATCTGTAAAATGGGGATTAAGACTGTGAGCTGTCCCCCCATGGGACAACCTGATCACCTTGTAACCTCCCCAGTGCTTAGAACAGTGCTTTGCACATAGTAAGCGCTTAATAAATATTATTATTATTATGGGTTCCCCACTCCACCAATTAATAATAACGATGGCATTTATTAAGCACTAACTATATGCATAATAATATTATATAATATTATTAATAATAATAATAATAATAATGGCATTTGTTAAGCACTATGTGCCAAGCACTGTTCTAAGCGCTGGGGGATACAAGGTGATCAGGTTGTCCCACGTGGGGCTCACAGTCTTCATCCCCATTTTACAGATGAGGTCACTGAGGCCCAGAGAAGTGAAGTGGCTTGCCCAAAGTCACCCAGCTGACAAGTGGCAGAGCCGGGATTAGAACCCCTGACCTCTGACTCCTAAACCCGAGCTCTTTCCTTTGAGCCGCAATGCTTCTCTAATGTCAGCTGTGTGACTTTGGGCAAGTCACTTCACTTCTCTGGGCCTCAGTTCCCTCATCTGTAAAATGGGGATGAAGACTGTGAGCCCCCCCGTGGGACAACCTGATCACCTGGTAACCTCCCCAGCGCTTAGAACAGTGCCTTGCACATACTAAGCACTTAATAGATATTATTATTATTATCCATTATTATTATTATTATTAATTAATTATTATTACCGTATTGGCAGAGGTCCGCTGCCTGGCGGAGCGGCGCCCCCTGCTGGTCCCGGCGGGCCCGACGGGCGGCCCCCCTTCAGCACCAACTTGGGGCCTGGAGGCGGGGACATCGGCCTATCAATTAGTCAATAGCTTTTAATGAGCAATTATTCTGTGCAGAGCGCTATACTAAGCGCTTGGAGGAGTACAACAGCCTTTCTTCAGTCAATCAATCTGCACTCCCTGTGCAGAGAACAGTGTACTAAGTCCTGGTGGGCTGCCAAAGGAGACCCCTGGAACCCCCTGCTTCCTCCCTTCGCTACACCTGGGGCTCTGCCCCTGCAGCAGATTTAGGCACAGCAGCCATCGCAGCAATCAATCAATCAATCGTATTCATTGAGCGCTTACTGTGTGCAGAACACTGTACTAAGCGCTTGGGAAGTACAAGCTGGCAACATATACAGTCCCTACCCAACAGCGGGCTCACTGTCTAGAAGGGGGAGACAGAGAGCAAAACCAAACATACTAACAAAATAAAATATATAGAATAGATATGTACAAGTAAAAGAAATGGAGTAATAAATATGTACAAACATATATACATATATACAGGTGCTGTGGGGAAGGGAAGGAGGTAAGATGGGGGGATGGAGAGGGCGACGAGGGGGAGAGGAAGGAAGGGGCTCAGTCTGGGAAGGCCTCCTGGAGGAGGTGAGCTCTCAGTAGGGCCTTGAAGGGAGGAAGAGAGCTAGCTTGGCGGATGGGCAGAGGGAGGGCATTCCAGGCCCGGGGGATGACGTGGGCCGGGGGTCGACGGTGGGACGGGCGAGAACGAGGCCCGGCGAGGAGATTAGCGGCAGAGGAGCGCAGGGTGCGGGCTGGGCTGGAGAAGGAGAGAAGGGAGGTGAGGTAGGAGCAAAAAGGGCCTGTAGAAATGTTACAGCCCTGGGAAGCTTTGCACAGGAATGAACTCTCGACATTGCCGCTGGGGCATTCATTCATTCAATCGTATTTATTGAGCGCTTACTGTGTGCAGAGCACTGTACTAAGCGCTTGGGAAGTACAAGTTGGCAACATATAGAGACAGTCCCTACCCAACAGTGGGCTCACAGTCTAGCAGGGGGAGACAGAGAACAAAACAAAACATATTAACAAAATAAAATAAATAGAATAAACATGTACAAATAAAAAAAATAAGTAGAGTATTAAATATTAAGTACTAAACATACATACATATATACAGGGACAGGGACATACATACATATATATGCTGTGGGGACAGGACACTTATTAGACTCTGAACTCTGTCTTTTAGGTTGTTTTTTATGTTGTAATTACATTATTTCATCCTTCCCATTGTGCCTCTTGCCAAACTCTCCCACAGTTTACTTTTCATTTCTGGAGGGCTGGGGATTCTGTCTAACTCTCACCTGTAACCATTAATAATTGTGCTATGTGTTTGTTCTGAGCCAAGCACTGGACGTATAAGCGCTAAAGGTAGATACAAGATCATCAGGTCAGGCCCAGGCCCAATCTCTGTCCCACACGGGGCTCACAGCCTAAAGGGAAAGGGGAACAGGTATTTAATCTCTATTTTACAGATGAGGAAGCTGAGGCACAGAGAAGTTAAGTGACTTGCCCAGGGTCACACGTAAAGGCAAATGACGGAGCTGGGTCCCCTGTTCTCTTTCCATTAGGCCATGCTGCTTTGTAAAACCTCTGTTTTTTTTCCCCCTTACTAGAGGCCTGCTAGACAGCAAGCACTTATTACGTGCTATTGCTACTACCACTGCAATAGACTTAGTAAACATGATCCTTGCCTTCGAGGATCTTGCAGTCCGACGGATGTGACAGACACTAAGTTAGATTACAAGTAGAGGGAGGCCTAAATGGGAAATCGGGCAATTTAAGCTCAGTGTGTCTAAACTCTTTTAACTTTCCTATCACAGTTGACAACGCCCTTATCCCCATTTTCCCACCCAAACTCCCCTCCCCCTGATTTTCCCATCACTATAGACAGCACCACCATCCTTCCAAGCCCCGTAACCTTGGTGTTATCCTCGACTCATCTCTCTTCATCATCATCATCATCATCATCAATCGTATTTATTGAGCGCTTACTGTGTGCAGAGCACTGTACTAAGTGCTTGGGAAGTACAAGTTGGCAACATATAGAGACAGTCCCTACCCAACAGTGGGCTCACAGTCTAAAAGGGGGAGACAGAGAACAAAACCAAACATACTAACAAAATAAAATAAATAGAATAGATATGTACAAGTAAAATAAATAGAGTAACAAATATGTACAAACATATATACATATATACAGGTGCTGTGGGGAAGGGAAGGACTCACTTATTCAATTTGTCGCCAAATCCCGTCGGTTCTATCTTCACAACATCTCTAGACTCCTCTCTACCCTCTATCAAAACTGCTTCTTTACTGATCCAAGCACTTATCCTAACCCGCCTTGACTACTGAATCAGCCTCCTCACCGACCTCCCTGCCTTCCGTCTCACCCCTCTTCAGTCCGTACTTCACTCTGCTGTCCGGATTCCATGTTTCCCCACTCCTCAAAAGTCTCCAGTGGTTGCCCATCCAGCTCTCCACCAAACAGAAGCTTTCCTTGCCAATGATAAGGCAGTCCATCAGCTCTTTCCATCTTATCTTACCTAGCTCATCTCCTAGTAAAACCTAGTCCACACACTTTCCTTCTCTAACACCAACCTACTTTCCGTACCTCCACCTTACCCTTTGCCCATGTCCTTCATCGGGCCACTAAGCCCTCATTTCCAGTTCCCTCCCTCCTCTTTGCAAGAGCTATGAACTCAGATCTGTAATAATGATGACATTTATTAAGAACTTACTATATGTCAGGCACCATTCTAAGTGCTGGGGTAGAGACAAGTTAAGCAGGTTGGACAGAGTAACACAACACTTGATAGAGCTTCTACACTCAGCCACACAACATATAATAATAATAATAATGATGATGATGATGGTATTTGTTGAGTGCTTACCATGTGCCAAGCACTGTTCTAAGCAGCTGGAGTAGGTACAAGGTAATCAGGTTATCCCACGTGGGACTCACAGTCTTAATCCCCGTTTTACAGATGAGGTAACTAGGCACAGAGAAGTTAAGTGACTTGCCCAGAGTCACACAGCAGACAAGTGGCGTATGTACACGTCCTTATACTCTGACATTTCCCCTTTCTGTAAGTTTTTTTAATGTCTGTCTCCCACTCTAGTCTGTAAGCTCCTTGTGGGCAAGAACTGTGTCTACCAACTATTTCCTGAGTGCTTAGTACAATGCTGTGCACCCCATAAGTGCTCAGATACCACTGATTGATCAATCCTCCTGTCACATCCATAACCATGGCATTTTCCCTGACACCAACTCCCCAATTCAGTCCCGTGCTAAATCTTGTCAGTTCTTCCCCCTCTACATCTCCATCTCCATTCCTCCCCTCTCCATCCCCCTGCCTTACCTCCTTCCCTACCCCACAGCACCTGTATATATGTATATATGTTTGTACATATTTATTACTCTATTTTACTTGTACATATCTATTCTATTTATTTTATTTTGTTAATATGTTTTGTTTTGTTCTCTGTCTCCCCCTTCTAGACTGTGAGCCCACTGTTGGGTAGGGACTGTCTCTATATGTTACCAACTTGTACTTCCCAAGCGCTTAGTACAGTGCTCTGCACACAGTAAGCGCTCAATAAATATGATTGATTGATTGATTGATCTCCAGAATCCACCTTCCTCTCCATCCAAACCGTCACTGCGACTGATCCAAACAATTGTCATAACCCAACTCGATTACTGCATCTGCCTCCTTGCAGACCGCTCCCCTCTCCTGCCAGATCGTTTTCCTAAATGCCAGGCATACTCTGCCGCCTAGCTCATTGTCCGAAAACACTGTTTTGCACACATCTTCCGAGTCCTCAAAAGTCTCCGTTGGTTGCCCGCTTCTCTCTGAATCAAGCAGAAACTCCTCACCATCTGCTAAAACACATTCAAGCATTTCCTGCTACCTATTCTTACACACTCAATCAATCGATGGTATGTATTGAGCACTTGTCGAGGGGCAGCGTGATCTAGCAGATAGAGCATGAGTCTGGAAGTCAGAAGGGCCTGGGTTCTAATCCTAGCTCCACCACTTGTCTGCTGTGTGACCTTGGGCAAGTCACTTCACTCCTCTGGGCCTCAGTTACCTCATCTGTAAAATAGGGATTCAGACTGTGAGCCCCATGTGGGACAGGGACTGTGTCCAACCTGTCTCTCCCCCTTTTAGACTGTGAGCCCACTGTTGGGTAGGGACTGTCTCTATAGGTTGCCAATTTGTACTTCCCAAGTGCTTAGTAAGTGCTCTGCACACAGTAAGCGCTCAATAAATACGATTGATGATGATGATTAGGTTGTATCGACCCCAGCGCTTTATACAGTTTTGGGTACATAGTAAATGCTTAACATGTACCGTAAAAAAAACTGTGTGTGCAGAGCACTGTACTAAGCATTGTACATTACAATAGAGTTGGTAGACATGATCCCTGCCCACAAAGAGCTAACAGTCTACAGGAGGAGACAGACATGAAGATACATTATTTATTCTATTTATTTTATTTGGTTTATATGTTTTATTTTGTTGTCTGTCTCCCCCTTCTAGACTGTGAGCCCGCTGTTGGGTAGGGACCGTGTGTATATCTTGCAAACTTGTACTTCCCAAGCGCTTAGTACAGTGCTCTGCACACAGTAGGCGCTCAATAAATATGATTGAATGAATGAATGAATGAGTACATTACAGATTGGGGAAGGAGTAGATCAATCAATCAATCAATCGTATTTATTGAGTGCTTACTGTGTGCAGAGCACTGTACTGAGCGCTTGGGAAGTACAAGTTGGCAACATATAGAGACAGTCCCTACCCAAGGACATGGGCACAAACGCTGTTAGACGGGTGTGAGCGTCAAAGGGTTGAAGAGGAAAACAGACGAGTGCACACTACCTCATCTTCCCACCCAAAGCCTGTCCTCCCCCTGTCTTTCCCATCACTGTGGACAACACCACCACCCTCCCATCTCACAAGTCCATAACCTTGGCATTAGACTGTAAACTCCTCAGCGTGGCCTAGTGCAAACAGGCCTGGGAGTCAAAGGACCTAGTTTCTAATCCCAGCTCTGCCACGTGCCTGCTGTGTGACCTTGGGCAAGTCATTTCACTTCTTGATGCTTCAGTTCCCTTATCTGCAAATAATGTTAATAATACATATAAATAACAATAAAATATGATGATGATAATAATAACAAAACGGGGAGCCAATACCTGTTCTCCTTCCCACTTGGACCTTGAACCCCTTGTGGGACCTGATGACATCCAAGTAGAAACTTCCTGGAAGGAAGAAGAAATGTGAGACTGCAGAGAAAGGAGAGAGGTCAGGCCTGGAGAGGGAGATTTGGGAATCATCCACGTACAGATGGTAGTTGAAGCCAATGGTGGGAATGAACTCCCCGGGAGTGGGTGTAGATAGAGAACAGGGGACCCAGAATTTAGTCCCGAGGGACTCCCACAGTCAGAGAATGGGAAGCAGAGGAGGAGCCCTTGAAAGGGACGGAGAATGAGCGGCCAGAGAGATAGGAGGAGAACCAGGAGAGGACAATGTCAGTGAAAGCAAAGTTGGATAATGTTTCCAGGAGAAGGGGGTGGTCCATAGTGTCAAAGGAAGCTGAGAAGTGAAGGAGGATTAGGATGGAGTAGGAAGATCTGGATTCGGCAAGGAGGTCATTGGTGACCTTTGAGAGGCCAGTTTTGATGGAGCGAAGGGGGCAGAAGCCAGATTGGAGGGGGTCAAGGAGAGGAAGTGGAGGCAGCGGGTGTAGATGACTCGCTCATGTTGTTTGGAGAATAATAATAATAATAATAATAATAATAATAATAATAATAATGGTATTTGTTAAGTGCTTACTATATGCCAAGCACTGTTCTAAGCGCTGGGGTAGATACAAGGTTATCAGGTTGTCCCAGGTGGGGCTCACAGTCACTCCCCATTTTACAGATGAGGTAACTGAGGCCCAGAGAAGTGAATGGTAGGAAGGAGATGAGGCGATACCTACAGGGAGACTTGGGGGCCAAGGGAGGGTTTTTTTAGAACAGGGGAGACATTCATTCATTCATTCAATCATTTATTAAGTGCTTACTGGGTGCAGAACACTGTACTAAGCGCTTGGGAAATTTCAGTTCAACGATAAACAGTGACATTCCCTGCCCACATAGAGCTCACAGTCAGAGGGCGGGGGAGACACACACCAACACAAATAAATATAATTACAGGTATAAACATATATGCTGTGGGGTGGCTGCGGGGGGGGGGGGCAGAGAAGAGCAAGGAGAGCAAGTCAGGGAGATGCAGAAGAGAGTGGGAGATCAATCAATCAATCAATCATATTTATTGAGCGCTTACTGTGTGCAGAGCACTGTACTAAGCGCTTGGGAAATTTCAGTACAACAATAAACAGAGACATTCCCTGCCCACATAGAGCTCACAGTCAGAGGGCAGGGGAGACACACCTCAACACAAATAAATATAATTACAGCTATAAACATATGTGCTGTGGGGCAGCTGGGGGGGTGGCGGAGAAGAGCAAGGAGAGCAAGTCAGGGCGATGCAGAAGAGAGTGGGAGATCAATCAATCAATCATATTTATTGAGCGCTTACTGTGTGCAGAGCACTGGACTAAGCACTTGGGAAGTCCAAGTTGGCAACATATAGAGACAGTCCCTACCCAACAGTGGGCTCACAGTCTAAAAGGGGGAGACAGAGAACAAAACCAAACATACTGACAAAATAAAATAAATAGAATAGATATGTACAAGCAAAATAAATAAATAAATAGATGAGGAGATGAGGAAAGGTGGGGCTTAGTCCGGGAAGGCTTCTTGTAGGAGATGGGCCCTCAGTAGGGCTTTGAAGGGGCGGGCAGGGGGAGAGTAACCGCGAGAGACGTGAGCACGTTTGAAAGCATGGGGAAGGAGCCATTGGAAAGTGAACTGTTGAAGACGGCGGTCAGGGAGGGAAGGGGGAGAGGCAAGTGCTGAGGTGCCACCATATGTTGGAACCCAGAGGAGAGGAAAGGGCGGCTTGGGAAATGCTGCCGGGAAGAACAGATTGGCGCTTTGGTGAAGGTCAAGAAGGGAATAATAATGACGGCATCTGTTAAGCGCTAACTACATGCCAAGCACTGTTCTAAGCGCTAGAATGACAGCAGAGAGGCCAGGATGGCCCCAGGTTTGGGGGCTTCGGGGCCAGGGAGGATGCTGTTGTACTTTCCAAGTGCTTAGTACAGTGCTCTGTACACATTAAGTGCTCAATTAGAGAAGCAGCGTGGCTCAGGGGAAAGAGCATAGGCTTTGGAGTCAGAGGCCATGGGTTCAAATCCTAGCTCCGCCACTTGTCAGCTATGTGGCTTTGGGCAAGTCACTTTACTTCTCTCTGCCTCAGTTCCCTCATCTGTAAAATGGGGATTGAGACCGTGAGCCCCATGTGGGACAACCCGATCACCTTGTAAGCTCCCCAGCGCTTGGAACAGTGCTTTGCACATAGTAAGCGCTTAATAAATGCCATTATTATTATTATTAATAAGAAGTGCTCACGGAGAAGCAGCGTGGCTCAGTGGAAAGAGTCCCGGCTTGGGAGTCAGAGGTCGTGGGTTCTAATCCCGACTCCGCCACTTGTTAGCTGTGTGACTTTGGGCAAGTCACTTCACTTCTCTGTGCCTCAGTTACCTCATCTGTAAAATGGGGATGAAGACTGGGAGCCCCATGCGGGACAACCTGATGACCTTGGAAGCAGCGTGGCTCAGTGGAAAGAGCACGGGCTTTGGAGTCAGAGGTCATGGGTTCGAACCCTGGCTCCACCACGTGTCTGCTGTGTGACCTTGGGCAAGTCACTTAACTTCTCGGAGCCTCAGTTACCTCATCTGTAAAATGGGGATGAAGCCTGTGAGCCCCATGCGGGACAACCTGATCACCTTGTATCCCCCTCCCCAGTGCTTAGAACAGTGCTTTGCACATAGTAAGCGCTTAACAAGTGCCATTATTATTATTATTGGATCACCCCCAGCGCTTAGAGGGGTGCTTGGCACATAGTAAGTGCTTAACAAGTGCCATTATTATTATTATTATTATTGGATCTCCCCCAGCGCCTAGAGGAGTGCTTGGCACATAGCAGGCGCTTAACAAATACCATCATTGTGATTATTATTATTAATAATCAATACAATGGAATGAAGGAATGAATGAAAGGTGCTGTTGTGGGCAGTGGGTTCAGTTTTCGCTTGGTTTGTGGGGGAGGTCCGGACGGGACACTGCCCAAGGGCTGCGGCCCCACCCGATCGGGATCGGGACTCAATTTCTAGACTGTGAGCCCCCTGTTGGGTAGGGACCGTCTCTATATGTTGCCAACTTGTACTTCCCAAGCGCTTAGTACAGTGCTCTGCACACAGTAAGCGCTCAATAAATACGATTTATTTATTTATTTTACTTGTGCATATCTATTCTATTTATTTTATTTTGTTAGTGTGTTTGGTTTTGTTCTCTGTCTCCCCCTTTTAGACTGTGAGCCCACTGTTGGGTAGGGACTGTCTCTAGATGTTGCCAACTTGGACTTCCCAAGCGCTTAGTCCAGTGCTCTGCACACAGTAAGCGCTCAATAAATACGATTGATGATGATGATTGATTGATTGATTGACCGGGACAGCGCCCCCTTCCGGCTCGGCCCTTCTCCGCAGAGCGCCCGGGAGCCTTTTACTCCCCTCTCATTGGCCGTTGGCGACCACCTGTGTCCCGCCCGCCGCCTTCTCATTGGCCGAAGCGAGCGAGCCCCTGGGCCCCGGCCAATCCGCGCGCTCCGTCCTGCCTCTTCCCGAGAGGCCGCCTCCCCATTGGCTGCTCGCTTGAGACCCCCCCCAATCGGGAACCTATGGCTTCGAGACCCGGCCGAGGGCGGGAAATTCGAACTGTCCCCCAGACAAGGAGATGGGGGGAGGCCCTTCCCTCCCTCTGCCTCGATTTCCCTTATCGGGCCCCGCCCCGAGATCATTCACTCATTCATTCATTCATTCATTCAGTCGTACTTATTGAGCGCTTACTGTGTGCAGAGCACTGGACTAAGCGCTTGGGAAGTACAAGTCGGCAACAGAGAGAGACGGTCCCTACCCAACAACAACGGAGCCCACCGTTGGGTAGGGACCGTCTCAATATGTTGCCCACTTGTACTTCCCAAGCGCTTAGTCCAGTGCTCTGCACACAGTAAGCGCTCAATAAATACAATTGAATTAATGAACGGGCTTACGGTCTAGAAGGGGGAGACAGACAACAAGACAAAACATGGAGACAGGGATTAGAAGGAGTAAAGGTCAGGCAGAGGGTCAAGTGGGCAAGTCAGGTTCTGGGCTGGTTGCCCCGGATCCCCGGGGTCCAGCTATCCTTCAATCGGGCTCGTGATTGTTGTTGTTTTTATGGTATTGTTAAGCGCTTACTATATGTCAAGCACTGTTTTAAGCACTGGGGTAGATACCATTCATTCATTCAATCGCAATAAGCGGGACATAGTCCCTGTCCCAGCCAGGGGCTCACACTCGTCATCCCCATTTCTCATATGAGCTGACTGAGGGCCCAGAAAAGTGAATAATAATAATAATGATGGTATTTGTTAAGCGCTTCCTATGTACCAAGCACTGGTCTAAGCACTGGGGTAGATACCAGGTGGGACACAGTTCCTGTCCCAGCCGGGGGCTCACACTCTTCATCCCCATTTTTCAGCTGAGATGGCTGAGGGCCCAGAAAAGTGAATAATAATAATAATGACGGTATTTGTTAAGCGCTTACTATGTACCAAGGACTGTTCTAAGCACTGGGGTAGATACCAGGTGGGACACCGTTCCTGTCCCAGCCGGGGGCTCACACTCGTCATCTCCATTTTTCAGATGAGATGGCTGAGGGCCCAGAAAAGTGAATAATAATAATAATAGTGCTGGTATTTGTTAAGCGCTTACTATGTGCCGAGCACTAGTCTACGCGCTGGGGTAGATCTAAGGGAATTGGTTTGTCCCACATGGGGCTCACAGTCTTAACCCCCATTTTACAGAAAAGGTGACTGAGGCCCAGAGAAGTAAAGTGACTCACCCCGAATCACACAGCTGACACGCGGCGAAGCTGGGATGAGAACCCACATCCTCTGACTCCCAAGCCCGGGCTCTTTCCAAGAGAAGCAGCGTGACTCAGTGGAAAGAGCCCGGGCTTGGGAGTCAGACGTCATGGGTTCCAGTCCCGCCTCCTTACTGTGTACAGAGCACTGTACTAAGCGCTTGGGAAGTACAAGTTGGCAACATATAGAGACAGTCCCTACCCAATAGTGGGCTCACAGTCTAAAAGGGGGAGACAGAGAACAAAACCAAACATACTAACAAAATAAAATAAATAGAATAGATATGTACAAGTAAAATAAATAGAGTAATAAATATGTACAAACATATATACATATATACAGGTGCTGTGGGGAAGGGAAGGAGGTAAGACGGGGGGATGGAGAGGGGGACGAGGGGGAGAGGAAGGAAGGGGCTCAGTCTGGGAAGGCCTCCTGGAGGAGGTGAGCTCTCAGTAGGGCCTTGAAGGGAGGAAGAGAGCTAGCTTGGCGGATGGGCAGAGGGAGGGCATTCCAGGCCCGGGGGATGACGTGGGCCGGGGGTCGATGGCGGGACAGGCGAGAACGAGGCCTAACAGTGAGGAGATTAGCAGAAGAGGAGCGGAGGGTGCGGGGTGGGCTGGAGAAGGAGAGAAGGGAGGTGAGGTAGGAGGGGGCGAGGGGATGGATGGACAGCCTTGAAGCCCAGGGTGACGAGTTTCTGCCCGATGCGCAGATTGATCGGTAGCCACTGGAGATTTTTGAGGAGGGGAGTAATATGCCCAGAGCGTTTCTGGACAAAGACAATCTGGGCAGCAGTGTGAAGTATGGATTGAAGTGGGGAGAGACACAAGGATGGGAGATCAGAGAGAAGGCCGATGCAGTAGTCCAGACGGGATAGGATGGGAGCTTGAATGAGCAGGGTAGCAGTATGGATGGAGAGGAAAGGGTGGATCTTGGCGATGTTGCGGAGCTGAGACCGGCAGGTTTTGGTGACGGCTTGGATGTGAGGGGTGAATGAGAGAGCGGAGTCGAGGATGACACCAAGGTTGCAGGCTTGTGAGACGGGAAGGATGGTAGTGCCGCCAACAGAGATGGGAAAGTCAGGGAGAGGGCAGGGTTTGGGAGGGAAGACAAGGAGTTCAGTCTTGGACATGTTGAGCTTTAGGTGGCGGGCGGACGTCCAGATGGAGATGTCCTGAAGGCTCAGTCTGGGAAGTGCTCCATCCAGTAGGCCAAGCTGCCTGCCCACCGGGCCGCCTTGGGGGTCGGGGCAGCCCCGCCCCCGAGACCCCCCTCTCCGTCCCCGGGCTGTGGGACCCCGCCTCTCGGGCACCGCCCCCCGCCCCGGCCCGCTACGAATAGCGGCGGGCAGTGCGGTCCTCCCTCCCTCCGTCCGGCGGTGCTCCGTCCGGCGGTCCTGACCATGCCGGCCGGCGGGGCGGACGAGTGCGGGCAACTGGGCGAGCTGACCCGTCGCCTGGAGGCCTACGCGTCCCGCGTGCAGGCGCTGGAGGCCCACAACGACGGCCTGAGGGCCGAGCTGGCGGCGCTAAGGGCCCGGGGGGACGGGGAGGAGGGTGGTGGGGAGGATGGGGGGGAGGATGGTGGTGGGGATGGTGGGGATGGAGGGGATGGAGGGGATGGGGCTGGGCGTGGGGCCCAGCAGGTGAGGGCGTCGGGGCGGCCGTCGGGGCGGCCGTCGGGGCTCCCGGCCCTCAGCGCCTTCGCCCGGACACCGAGCTGGGCGCCGGGCGGGCCCGGGGGCCGGGACCCAGGGGGCCGGGACCCAAGGGCCCGCGACCCAAGGGCCCGCGACCGGCTGCACCGGGCCCGGCTGCACCGGGAGCTGGGGGCCCTACGGGAGCGCCGGGAGGCCCTAAGGCGGCAGCTGGACCGGCGCTGGACGGAGCAGAGGGCCCAGGCCGAGCGGCTGCAGGTCAGAACCGGACCCCCTCCCCCGTCCCCCCAACCTCAGCATCTCAAATACGATCTTAAATCTTAAATACGATTGATGATGATGATGATCTCAAAGCTCTTCCCTTCCTCCTTTCCCTTTAGACTGTGAGCCCACTGTTCGGTAGGGACTGTCCCTATATCAATCGTATTTATTGAGGGCTTACTGTGTGCAGAGCACTGTACTAAGCGCTTGGGAAGTACAAATTGGCAACATAGAGAGACATCTCTATATGTTGCCGACTTGGATTTCCCCAGTGCCCTGCACACAGTAAGCGCTCAATAAATACGCTCGATTGATTGATTGATTTCCGGGCCCCCCACCACTCGGAGGAGGGGGCCCTTCCCCGAGGCACGACCCCGGGAAAGTGCTTGGCACAGAGAAGGCACTTTTAACAAATAATCAATCAATCAATCGATCGATCGTACTTATTGAGCGCTTACTGCGTGCAGAGCACTGGACTAAGCGCTTGGGAAGTCCAAGTTGGCAACATCTAGAGACGGTCCCCACCCAACAGCGGGCTCACAGTCTAGAAGGGGGAGACAGAGGACAAAACCAAACATACTAACAAAATAAAATAAATAGAATAGATATGTACAAGATAAATAAATAAATAAATAGAGTAATAAATATGTACAAACATATATACAGGTGCTGTGGGGAAGGGAAGGAGGAAAGATAGGGAAGATGGAGAGGGGGACGAGGGGGAGACTTTTAGACTGTGAGCCCACTGTTGGGTAGGGACTGTCTTTATGTGTTGCCGATTTATACTTCCCAAACGCTTAGTACAGTGCTCTGCACACAGTAAGCGCTCAATAAATACGACTGATTGATTGATTTCCGGGCCCCCCCCCCCCCCCCACTCTGAGGAGGGTGCCCTTCTCCGAGGCACAACCCCGGGAAAGTGCTTGGCACAGAGAAAGCACTTTTAACAAATACCACCATCACGTGGATTAATGATACTAATAATAATGATGGCATTTGTTAAGCGCCTACTATGTGCCAAGCGCTGGTTTTTTGTTTTGATGACATTTATTAAGCACTCACTATGTGCAAAGCACTGTTCTAAGCGCTGGGGAGGTTACAAGGTGATCAGGTTGTCCCACGGGGGGCTCACAGTCTTAATCCTCATTTTACAGATGAGGTAACTGAGGCCCAGAGAAGTGAAGTGACTCGCCCAAAGTCACACAGCTGACAATTGGCAGAGCCGGGATTTGAACCCATGATCTCTGACTCCAAAGCCCGGGCTCTTTCCACTGAGCCACGCTGCTTCCCCATCACACAAGGTGATGGGGTTGTCCCACGCGGGGCTCACAGTCTTCATCTCCATTTTACAGAGGAGGGAACTGAGGCACCGAGAAGTGAAGTGATTTGACCAAAGTCACACAGCAGATAAACGGCGGAGCCGGGATTAGAACCCACGACCTGACTCCCAAGCTTGGGCTCTGTCCACTTAGCCACGCTGCAACTCATCATTATTATTATTAATGGAAAGAGCCCGGGCTTGGGAGTCACAGGTCGTGGGTTCTAATCCCGGCTCCGCCACTTGTCTGCTGGGTGACCTTGGGCAAGCCAGTTAACTTCCTCAGTGACCTCATCTAAAAATGGGGATAAAGACCGGGAGCCCCACGGGGGACAACCTGATGACCTTGGATCTACCTCAGCGCTTAGAACAGTGCTTGGCACCTACTAAGCGCTTAACACATACCATAATAATAATAGTCATAATCAATCAATCAATCGTATTTATTGAGCGCTTACTGTGTGCAGAGCACTGTACTAAGCGCTTGGGAAGTACAGGTCGGCAACACATAGAGACAGTCCCTACCCAACAGCGGGCTCCCAGTCTAGAAGGGGGAGACAGAGAACAAAACCAAACATATTAATCATCATCATCATCATCATCAATCGTGTTTATTGAGCGCTTACTATGTGTAGAGCACTGTACTAAGCGCTTATCAGGGGAGGAGAGACTCGCCCCCGAGGGTGCGGGACAAGGGGGTCCCTCTAAGCCGTTTTACGGCCCCTGTCCCCCGTCCCCGTGCCCCTCCCCACATTCAGCGTGGCTCAGTGGAAAGAACCCGGGCTTTGGAGTCAGAGGTCATGGGTTCAAACCCCGGCTCTGCCAATTGTCAGCTGGGTGACTTTGGGCAAGTCACTTCACTTCTCTGGGCCTCAGTTCCCTCATCTGTAAAATGGGGATTAAGATTTGTGAGCCACCCGTGGGACAACCTGATCACCTTGTATCCTCCCCAGCGCTTAGAACAGTGCTTTGCACATAGTAAGCGCTTAACAAATACCATTATTATTATTCCTCCTCCCCCCCCCCGCCCCCGGGAAGCTCCAAATTCCTGGGCCGCGGCAGCTGGCCGGGTGGCCTGCCTCCCAGCTGTGACTGACAGCTGCGGGGAGCGGGGAGAATTTCAGGAAAAATGTGCTTTGTCCCAGGGAGCGGGGGAGGTCGGGGCGCGGGGCGAAGATGCCCTCCAACACGCTCTGGGGCCCTGCCTGTCCCTCGACAGGTGAGGGTCGCAGCTGGACGATGGGGAGGGGGTAGCAGGCCAAAACCGAGACCCCCCGGCTACAGGGGCGAGTTCCCCGGGGCCCTTCCCACCCCCAAACTCTCCATCTCCCACCGAGCCAACTCGAGGGAAAAGAAAGCGGGCACAACTAATAATCAATCGTATTTATTGAGCGCTTACTGTGTGCAGAGTAGCGCTTGGGAAGTACAAGTTGGCACCATATAGAGACAGTCCCTACCCAACAGTGGGCTCACAGTCTAGAAGACTGTGAATAATGATAACTACGGTATTGGTTAAGTGCTTACTATGTGCCAAGCACTGTTCTAAGCGCTAGGGTAGAGTCAAGCTAATTAGGTTGTCCCACGTGGGGCTCACAGTCTCAATCCCCATTTTAGGCACAGAGATGTGAAGCGGCTTGCCCCAAATCACCGAGCAGACTGATGGTGGAGTCCGGATTATCAATCAATCAATCATATTTATTGAGCGCTTACTGTGTGCAGAGCACTGGACTATGCGCTTGGGAAGTCCAAGTTGGCAACATACAGAGACAGTCCCTACCCAACAGTGGGCTCACAGTCTAGAAGGGGGAGACAGAGAACAAAACCAAACATACTAACAAAATAAATAGACTAGATATGTACAAGTAAGATAAATAGAGTAATAAATATGTACAAACATATATACACCCTCTGACTCCCAAGCCCTCTTGCCACTAGGCCATGCTGCTTCCCACTACCATCGCCGCCTCCATCCCTGCTGGACCACAGACCACTGTTGTATCGGGGTCGTCCCCCCCCCCCCCCCCCCCCCCCGGGGGTCTACCTAGTGTCCCCTTCCTCCGTCCCCCAACGGGCCACCCGAGGCTCCAGCTGGGGGGTGGGCAAAGTAGCTGTTTCCACCAGCGCTGCCTAGTCTGGACTTGCTCCCCCCGACACACCCTCCGGGCTCCGGCCAGGCCCGAGGGCCCCAAGCGAGGCTGGAGCAGACCCCCAGTTGGTTAGGTTTCTGCAGCCCACCCCCTCAAATCAATCAGTCAATCAATCAATCGTATTTATTGAGCGCTTACTGTGTGCAGAGCACTGTACTAAGCGCTTGGGAAGTACAAGTTGGCAACATATAGAGACGGTCCCTACCCAACAGCGGGCTCACAGTCTAGAAGGGGGAGACAGAGAACAAAACCAAACATATTAACAAGATAAAATAAATCGAAATGGAGAGAGAGAAACAGAGAGGGGGAACAGAAACAGAGAGACAGAGAAAGAGAGGAAGAAATAGAGAAATGGAGAGAGAGAGAGGGAGAGAAACAGAAAGGGGGCAGAGAAACAGAGACAGAGAAAGAGAGGAAGAAATAGAGAAATGGAGAGAGAGAGGGCAGAGAAGCAGACAGAGACAGAGAGAGAGACAAACAGGCAGAGACAGAAAGAGAAACAGAGACAAACAGGGAAACAGAGACAGAGAAACAGGGAGGCAGAGAGAGACAGAGAGTTAATACAAGTTAATCAGGTTGGACACAGTCCCATAATCCCCATTTTACAGATGAGGTAACCGGGTCACAGAGAAGTTAAGGGATACTTGGGCGCCTGTGGTGGCGGGGGAGGAGGGAGTGGGAGGGCCGGCCCCACCGTGGCTCAGTGGAAAGAGCCCGGGCTTTGGAGTCAGAGGTCAGGGGTTCAAATCCCAACTCTGCCACATGTCTGCTGTGTGACTGTGGGCAAGTCACTTAACTTCTCTGAGCCTGTTAACCTCATCTGTAAAATGGGGATTAAGATTTACCTCCTTACCTTACCTTACCTCCTTCCCCTCCCCACACCACCTGTATATATGTATATGATTGTACGTATTTATTACTCTATTTTATTTGTACATATTTATTCTATTTTATTTTGTTAATATGTTCTGTTTTGTCATCTGTCTCCCCCTTCTAGACTGTGAGCCCGCTGTTGGGTAGGGACCGTCTCTATATGTTGCCAACTTGGACTTCCCAAGCGCTTAGTACAGTGCTCTGCACACAGTAAGCGCTCAATAAATACGATTGAATGAATGAATGAATGAATGAAAGACTGTGAGCCCCACATGGGACAACTTGATCACCTTGTATCCCCTCCTCAGCGCTTAGAACAGTGCTCTGCACATAGTAAGCGCTTAACAAATGCCATCATTATTATCTTTTAGACTGTGAGCCCGCTGATTGGGTAGGGACTGTCCCTATATGTTGCCAACTTGTACTTCCCAAGCGCTTAGTACAGTGCTCTGCACACAGTAAGTGCTCAATAAATACGATTGATTGATTCCCAAGTGCTCAATAAATATGATTGATTAATTGATTGATTGATTGTCCCACAGCGGACCACCGAGGCACTGGAGCAGGAGAAGGGGGCACTGCGGGCGCAGATCGCGCAGATCCTGGAGGCCCGCCAACAGCTCGTCCACCTCAAGATGTCCCTCAGCCTGGAGGTGGGCGCCTACAGGTCTGTTGGGCCCGCCGGCCAAAACGCAGCCCCGCAGATGCGGCCCGGGGAGAAGCAGCGTAGCTCAGTGGAAAGAGCCCGGGCTTTGGAGTCAGAGGTCATGGGTTCGAATCCCGACTCCGCCACTTGTCAGCTGTGTGACTTTGGGCAAGTCACTTCACTTCTCTGGGCCTGTTACCTCATCTGTAAAATGGGGATTAAGAGTGTGAGCCCCCCCCATGGGACAACCTGATCACCTTGTAACCTCCCCAGCGCTTAGAACAGTGCTTTGCACATAGGAAGCGCTTAATAAATGCCAACATTATTATTCTCTGTGCCTCAGTTCCCGCATCTGTAAAATGGGGATTAAGATGGTCAGCTGTGTGACTTTGGGCAAGTCACTTCACTTCTCTGTGCCTCAGTTCCCTCATTAGTAAAATGGGGATGAAGACTGTGAGCCCCCTGTGGGACAGCCTGATTGCCTTGTAACCTCCCCAGCGCTTAGAACAGTGCTTTGCACATAGTAAGCGCTTAATAAATAAATGCTATCTTGATGGAGGCCGCTAGAGCCAGGGGGGGAGGGTCATCGTCATCATCAATCGTATTTATTGAGCGCTTACTATGTGCAGAGCACTGTACTAAGCACTTGGGAAGTACAAATTGGCAACATCTAGAGACAGTCCCTACCCAACAGTGGGCTCACAGTCTAAAAGGGGAAGACAGAGAACAAAACCAAACATACTAACACAATAAAATAAATAGAATAGATATGTACAAATAAAATAAATAAATAAATAAATCGAGTAATCGCAGGAACCCGCCCGGCAGCGGGCTCGGGGCAAAGAAGGGCGGGAAGACCCCACCCCCTCCGCCTCCCCCTCCTAAGCAAGAGTGCGGATCCCACGGGAAAAGGCTCCGAGCGACCTCCAGGCCGAGGAGGGACAAAGGAGGAGAAGAGGAGGGAGGTGGGGGAGAGGGGCGGGAGGCCAATTAACATGACAAGGGCCCTGTCCCCTGGGACGGGATGAGGTCATCGGGAGGGGAGCGGAGGGGAGGGGAGGGGAGAATCCGGGCCCCCTCGTCGTCCAAAGGGGGTGGTGGGAGGAAGAGGAGGGCAGCCCAGTGACCCGGGGCCCGATGGCACCGACTGCCGCATTGCCACTACGGCCCTGTCCTGCCCTAAGCCTTCGGAGAGAAGACAGGACTCGACCGGGCTGTGAGATCTTCAGGGGCTGTTTTTCTTAAGAAACAAAACCAGAAAAAAATACTGCACACATCTCCCCACTCCTCAGAACCAATCAGTCTGTGGCAGTAATTGAGCAGTTGTGTGCAGAGTACTGTATTAGGTAATAACAATAATAATGGCATTTATTAAGCACTGAAGCGCTTCCCCTTCTTGACTGTGAGCCCACTGTTGGGTAGGGACTGTCTCTATACATTGCCAACTTGGACTTCCCAAGCGCTCAGTACAGTGCTCTGCACACAGTAAGCGCTCAATAAATACGATTGACTGATTGATTACTATGGGCAAAGCACTGATCTAAGCGCTGGGGCGGTTACAAGGTGATCAGGTTGTCCCACGGGGGTGGGGCTCACACTTTTAATCCCCATTTTACAGATGAGGTCACTGAGGCACAGAGAAGTTAAGTGACTTGCCCAAAGTCACACAGCTGACAATTGTAGGAGCCGGGATTTGAACCCATGACCTCTGACTCCAAAGTCCATGCTCGTTCCTCTGAGCCAAATATCTGTCTGCCCCACAGGTTTGTTAGCTCCTTGGGGTGGGAGAAGAGATTGTGTCTATCAACTCTACCTACTCTCTCAAGCACCTAGTACGGCGCTCTGAAGTGCTCAATAAATACCATTCCTTGATTGACTCCTCCCTCCTCTCCTCTGCTCCTTAGGACTCTGCTAGAGATGGAGACCTCACGGCTGCGGGTGCCCTTCTTGAACCCCAAACCGATCAATGGTTTCTACCTCGGTGAGACCCCGCCCCACCGCCCCTTATTAGTGGGAGGAACAAACCCCGCAATCTGGTGTTTTCCCCTTGGGCTGGGGTTCTCTACCAGTGGGCAGGGCGTTCTGGAAACGAGGCCCCACTGATTAGGCGAGGGAGAGGGTGTTGGGGTGAAGCCCAGGGAGGCGACCCTCCTGCCCTGCCCCTCACCCCCTCCCGCTTTCCATCGCTTCCAGAGTCCGAGCTGGAGAGGAGCCGCGGCTCGGGCCTCTTCCTGACGGCCGACAGCCGGAACCTGGACCCCGGCCCCTCTCCGCCCAGCTCCTTCCCTGCTTCTGCGGTTCCTGCTCCTGGGGCCTGGGGCCTACCCCGGGCCAGCACCCCGCTCCCCCTGGGACAACCGGAGCTGGAGACCCTGGGGGCTGTGGAGCTGGAGCTGCCAGGCAGGGCGGCGTGGAGCGTCATGGAGGAGGACCAGGAGGACCAGGAGGAGGTGGCAGTGGCGGAGGGAAGAACACAAATGGAGCCAGAGCCCCTGGAGAAGAGCTCAGAGGGACCCAGACTTCTAGAAACACCAGGCACTGGGGAAGCCAGAACCGTGGACAAGGCTGAGGAGGAGGAGGAGGAGGAGGAGGTGCTGGTGGTGGTAGCAGGGGAGGAGGGAAGGACTCAAATGAAGCGAGAACCAGAATCTCTGGAAAAAAACCCAGTGGAATCCAGACCCCCAGAAACAGCAGGCCCTGGGGCGACTGAAGCCATGGATAGCAAGGCCAGTGAGGAGGAGGAGGAAGAAGAGGAGGGGGCAGCAGTGGAGGAAAGGACTCACATGAAACCAGAGTCAGAACCCCTGGAGGAAAGACCAGAGGAATCCAGACTCCCAGAAAAAGCAGGCCCCGGCCGGGCTGGAGCTGAGGAGGAAGAAGGGGAGGAGGATAAGGTTGTAGTGGTAGACGCTGGTCAGGAAAAGAAGGAAAGGCCCCAAAGGGAATCTGAGCCAGAGCCCCTGGAACTGAATTTAGTGGAAAACAGACCCCCAGAAACAGCAGGCCCGGGGGAGGATGGAGCTGAGGATAAGGAGGCTGGTGAGGAGGAGGAGGAGATGTCAGTGGCAGAGGGGAGTTCCCGATTGAAGCCAGAGCCCCTGGACGTGTGCTTGGTGGGCTTCAGACCCTCAGAAAACGCAGGCCCCGGGGCCGCTGGAACCAAGAACGAGGAGGCTGGGGAGGAGGAGGAGGCGGAAGAGGAGATAGATGAGGTTGTAGAGGCAGAATTTGGACAAAAAGAAAAGGGATCCCTAATAGAATCAGAGCCAGAGCCCCTGGAAGTGAACTCGGGGAGTTCAAGACCCCTAGGAAGAGCAGGGCCTGGGTGGGCCGCAGTTGAGAATGAGGAGGCTGAGGAAGAGGAATTGGGGAAGGATGGGGAGGAGGAGGGGAGGACCCGAGTGGAGCTGGAGCCAGAATACCTGGAAGCCTGCTTGGTGAGTTCCAGACCCCCACAGACAGGAAACCCTGAGGAGGCCAGAGGTATGGATGACCAGGCCAATGAGGAGGAAGAAGAGGAGGGGAGGGCCCACAGGAGGGGAGAGCCTCTGGAAGCCATCTTGGTGGGCTCCAGGCCACTAGAAACAGCAGACTGTGGCAAAGTCAGAGCTACAGAACACAAGGCCGATGAAGAAGGAGGGGCGGCAACAGAAGGAAGGACCCAAATGAAGCCAGAACCCCTGGGGGAAAGATTGGTGGAATCCAGACCCCCAGAAACAGCAGGTGCTGGCTGGGCTGGAGCTGAGGAGGAGGAGATGATAACAGCAGAGGCCAGACAAGAAAAGGAGGGAAAGTCCCAAGTGGAATCAGCACTAGAGCCCCTGGAAATTAACTTGGGAAACAGACCCCCTGGCTGGACCGGAGCTGAGGGCAAAGAGGCTGGTAAGGAGGTGGAGGAGGCTGTAGATGCAGAGGCTGGACAGGAAGAGAAGGGAAGGTCCCATGTTGAGTCGGAGCCAGAGCCTCAGAAAATGAACTTGCTGGGAAACAGGCCCCTGGAAACTGTAGGTCCTGGGAGGGGCACAGCTGAAGACATGGAAGCCGAGGAGAAGGAAAAGGAGATAGAGAGGAGGATCCCAATGGTGCTGGAGCCAGAGTCCCTGGAAGTAAGCTGGGTGGGCTCCTCCAGATCCCTAGAAACAGCAGATCCTAAGGAGGACAAAGTCATGGACAACCAGGCCAATGAGGAAAGGGAAGAGGAGGAGGAGGAGGAGGAAGAAGAAGAGGAGGAGGAGCGGGCCCAAGTGGAATCAGAGTCAGAGCCCCTGGAAGCAATCTCAGTGGGCTCCAGACCCCTAGAAACAGCAGGTCCTGAGGAGGACAAAGTCATGGACAACCAGGCCAATGAGGAGAGGGAGGAGGAGGAGGAGCTGGCCCAAGTGGAATCAGAGTCAGAGCCCCTGGAAGCAATCTTGGTGGGCTCCAGACCCCTAGAAACAGCAGGTCCTAAGGAGGACAAAGTCATGGACAACCAGGCCATTGAGGAGAGGGAGGAGGAAGAGGAGGAGGAGGAAGAAGAAAAAGAGGAGGAGGAGCTGGCCCAAGTGGAATCAGAGTTAGAGCCACTGAAAGCAATCTCAGTGGGTTCCAGACCCCTAGAAACAGCAGGTCCTGAGGAGGACAAAGTCATGGACAACCAGGCCAATGAGGAGAGGGAGGAGGAGGAAGAAGAGGAGGAGGAGGAGCTGGCCCAAGTGGAATCAGAGTCAGAGCCCCTGGAAGCAATCTCGGTGGGCTCCAGACCCCTAGAAACAGCAGGTCCTGAGGAGGACAAAGTCATGGACAACCAGGCCAATGAGGAGAGGGAGGAGGAAGAGGAGGAGGAGGACGAAGAGGAGGAGGAGGATGAAGAAGAGGAGGAGGAGGAAGAAGAGGAGGAGGAGGAAGAAGAGGAGGAGGAGCTGGCCCAAGTGGAATCAGAGTCAGAGCCCCTGGAAGAAATCTCAGTGGGCTCCAGACCCCTAGAAACAGCAGGTCCTGAGGAGGACAAAGTCACGGACAACCAGGCCAATGAGGAGAGGGAGGAGGAAGAAGAGGACAAAGAAAAGGAGGAGGAAGAAGACGAGGAGGAGCTGGCCCAAGTGGAATCAGAGTCAGAGCCCCTGGAAGCAATCTCGGTGGGCTCCAGACCCCTAGAAACAGCAGGCCCTGAGGAGGACAAAGTCATGGACAACCAGGCCAATGAGGAGAGGGAAGAGGAAGAGGAGGAGGAGGAAGAAGAAGAGGAGGAGGAGCGGGCCCAAGTGGAATCAGAGTCAGAGCCCCTGGTAGCAATCTCGGTGGGCTCCAGACCCCTAGAAGCAGCAGGTCCTGAGGAGGACAAAGTCATGGTCAACCAGGCCAATGAGGAGAGGGAGGAGGAAGAGGAGGAAGAGGAGGAGGAGGAAGAAGAAGAGGAGGAGGAGCGGGCCCAAGTGGAATCAGTCTCAGAGCCCTTGGAAGCAATCTCAGTGGGCTCCAGACCCCTAGAAACAGCAGGTCCTGAGGAGGACAAAGTCACGGACAGCCAGGCCAATGAGGAGAGGGAGGAGGAGGAGGTCGATGAAGAAGAGGAGGAGGAAGAAGAGGAGGAGGAGCTGGCCCAAGTGGAATCAGAGTCAGAGCCCCTGGAAGCAATCTCGGTGGGCTCCAGACCCCTAGAAACAGCAGGTCCTGAGGAGGACAAAGTCATGGACAACCAGGCCAATGAGGAGAGAGAGGAGGAAGAGGAGGAGGACGAAGAGGAGGAGGAGGACGAAGAAGAGGAGGAGGAGCTGGCCCAAGTGGAATCAGAGTCAGAGCCCCTGGAAGAAATCTCAGTGGGCTCCAGACCCCTAGAAACAGCAGGTCCTGAGGAGGACAAAGTCATGGACAACCAGGCCAATGAGGAGAGGGAGGAGGAGGAAGAAGAGGAGGAGGAGGAGCTGGCCCAAGTGGAATCAGAGTCAGAGCCCCTGGAAGCAATCTCGGTGGGCTCCAGACCCCTAGAAACAGCAGGTCCTGAGGAGGACAAAGTCATGGACAACCAGGCCAATGAGGAGAGGGAGGAGGAAGAGGAGGAGGAGGACGAAGAGGAGGAGGAGGAGGAAGAAGAGGAGGAGGAGGAAGAAGAGGAGGAGGAGCTGGCCCAAGTGGAATCAGAGTCAGAGCCCCTGGAAGAAATCTCAGTGGGCTCCAGACCCCTAGAAACAGCAGGTCCTGAGGAGGACAAAGTCACGGACAACCAGGCCAATGAGGAGAGGGAGGAGGAAGAAGAGGAGGAGGAAGAAGAGGAGGAGGAGCTGGCCCAAGTGGAATCAGAGTCAGAGCCCCTGGAAGCAATCTCGGTGGGCTCCAGACCCCTAGAAACAGCAGGTCCTGAGGAGGACAAAGTCATGGACAACCAGGCCAATGAGGAGAGGGAGGAGGAAGAGGAGGAGGAGGACGAAGAGGAGGAGGCGGAGGAAGAAGAGGAGGAGGAGGAAGAAGAGGAGGAGGAGCTGGCCCAAGTGGAATCAGAGTCAGAGCCCCTGGAAGAAATCTCAGTGGGCTCCAGACCCCTAGAAACAGCAGGTCCTGAGGAGGACAAAGTCACGGACAACCAGGCCAATGAGGAGAGGGAGGAGGAAGAAGAGGAGGAGGAAGAAGAGGAGGAGGAGCTGGCCCAAGTGGAATCAGAGTCAGAGCCCCTGGAAGCAATCTCGGTGGGCTCCAGACCCCTAGAAACAGCAGGTCCTGAGGAGGACAAAGTCATGGACAACCAGGCCAATGAGGAGAGGGAGGAGGAAGAGGAGGAGGAGGAAGAAGAGGAGGAGGAGCGGGCCCAAGTGAAATCAGAGTCAGAGCCCCTGGAAGCAATCTCGGTGAGCTCCAGACCACCAGAAACAGCTGATGGTCGGGAGGCTGGAGCTGAGGATGAAGCTGGTGAAGAGGAGAAGGAAAAGGAGGAAATGCAGGTGGAGGAGGAGATGGGGACAGCAGAAGAGCTGGAGTTTCTGGAGGAGAACTTGACGGGTACAGACCCTCAAGAAACAGCAGCCCTAGGGGAGGTTAGAGCTGAGGACAGGGAGGATGAGGAGATGGTGCCAGCAGCAGCCCAGATGGAGCTGGAATCCCCGGAGGGGAGCTCGGTGCGAATAGACCCCCAAGAAAGAATAGCCCTGGGGGAGGTTGGTGTGGAGGATGGGGAGGACAGTGAGGAGGAGGAGGAGATGGTGCCAGCAGCAGAGGGGACAGCCCAAATGGAGCTGGAGTCCTTGGAGGAGAACTCTGGGGGAACCAAATCCCCAGAAGCAGCAGCCCCGGGGGACGTTGGAGCTGAGGATGGGGAGATCAGTGAGGAGGAGATGATGCCAGCAGCAGAGGGGACAGCCCAAATGGAGCCCGAGTCAATGGAAGAGAGCTCAGTGGGAACCAAACTCCCAGAAACAGCAGCTCCGAGGGAGGTTGGAGCTGAGGATAGGGAGGCCAGTGAGGAGGAGGAAGAGGTGGCGGAAGTGGAGGAAGGGGTTCAAATGAAGCTGGAGCCAGACACCCTGGAAAAGAGATCAGTGCAATCTAGAACCTCAGAAACAGCAGAGTCTGGGTGGGGAGGAGCTGAAGTCGAGGAGGCCAGCGAAGAAGAAGAGGAGGAGGAGGCAGAGGTGGAAGGAAAGACTCAAATGAAACTGGAGCCAGAGCCCTTGGGAGAGACATCGGTGGAATTCAGGTGCCCAGAAACAGCAAGCCCTAGAGGGGCTGGAGCTGAGGAAGAGGACAGCACGGCCGAAGAGGGGGAGGCAGAGGGACTACGGCAGACTTGGGGGCGTCCCACAGAGCTCGGTGAGGAGATGGGCAATGGAGTGGGAGGTGGGACTAGTTCCCATCTAGGGCCTGAGGCTGGAGGGAGCGGGGCTGAAGGGCACCCAGCTGGGAAGGCTGACTGGCCAGAGATCGGCACAGACCCCTTGCCCCTGGGGGCCCAGCCAGGGGTCCCCCTGGCCCCATCCCAGAGCCCCAGACCTGATGACAGCATGGGGGGTTGCATCCGCCTCCATTTGCCCGGTGACCCAGGGGAGCCGCCCACAGCAACACCCACCTCAGACCGAGATGGAGGGGACTCTGACGGCTTTGCTGCAGATTCCGAAGAAGAGGAGAGTGAGGAGGGTGAGGAGGAGGAGGGAGGGGACGGTGGGTACCCGGGAGGTGCAGCAGTGGGGGACTCTGACATTGACATAGCCCGGGACAGCTTCAGCGCTGCCTCCTCCTCCTCTTTAGACTCCCCCAACGGCATCAGAGCCGGGCCACAGCGAGCGCTGCCGTTCAGCCCAGCCGGGGAGGTCCTCAACGGGGCCGGGCATCTGGGGGCATGGGACCCGGAGCCCAAGGGGCCGTGGTTTCCCTCCCTGATCCGCCCTGGGCTCCCGCAGAGGGACGAAGGCGATTCCTGGTCCTCTGAGGATGACTGAAGTGGGGGGTCTCCTGCAGCCGAACCCCCCATCCTTTCCCTGATGGTCCCCCCGCCCAAGCGCTTTCCTCACCATGGCGCCTCAGACCCCAGCAAGGATGGAGATCTGAGTCTTGGGGGCCGTGCGTGATCCCCGTTGTGGTGTATGTGTGTCTGTGTGGGTGTGTGTGCTTTTTGTGTGCATAGGACCAGGGGACCTAGATTCTGAAAACCGGCCCTTTCCCACTCTCCCCCTTCTCTCGCCTTTGGTGTGCCGAAAGGACGGATGGATTGGATTCATGGGCTGGAAGAGGGTGCTAGGCCCACGGGCAGGTGAACACACGGACCTTGAGTGCGCCCAAAAGATCACTAGACAGAACTCTGTCCCCGACTCCGTGGCCTAGTGGTCCAGAATGTATCTCCCACCTCCTGGGCCATGGCGGGGTGCACACACAGTATGACCCACTGCAAGTCTTGGGCAATTGAAAACCAGTCAGCTGCCTTGCTGGGCTTATTATTCTTTTTGGGGGGCAGGGAGAATTCCTCTGATGATCTGATGTGAGTTTTGCTCCTCCCCGCCACCTCCAACCCGATGCCCGGTCAGGCGAGAGATTCACAAAATAACCCAGGGCACCCTGCTTCCATGAAATCCAAAACTGGCTCAAAATTCTTCTGGAATGCTCTTAAAAATCTTCCTAGGCCAATCCGGGACCAAACCCCGGACAGCCAGCTGCTCCCTGACACCGATCCAAAAACAGCTCCCAGACCTTGCGGCCCATCCTGTAATCCTTCCCAGAGCAATTCAGAAAAAACAAGTCCCAGGTCACCTGCTGCACTCTAGATTCTCCCCTCAGAGCGCCTAAAATTGGATAAAGAGAAACAGCATGGCCTAATGGGTAGAACGTGGGCCTGGGTATCAGAAGATTGTGGGTTCTAATCCTGACTCTGCCACTTTCTGCTGTGTGACCGTGGGCAAACCACTTCACTTCTCTGAGCCGCAGTTACCTATGTGTAAAATGAGGCTTGAGACTGTGAGCCCCACATGGGACAGGGACTGTGTCCAACCCGATTTGCTTGTATCCACCCCAGCATGTAGTATAGTGCTTGGTACACAGTCAGCACTTAACAAAATACCGCAATTATTATTCCTATTAAGGCACCCTAGCAGATTTTTCCTCGCCACCCCTGATCCCAAGCCCCAGAATCACAGACACTAGGCTCGGTCACCGGTCAACGCCAGAGGGAAAAGGTGCGGGTCGCCGGGTAGCCTGGGTGCAGGCATTGTGGATGCTGACCGATTGATGGGGGAATGCTCCTGATTCATCCGGCGCGAGCACGTGGTCCAACTAGGTGTCAGAGGAGCCCGGGCAGGAAGGCCAGCCCTTCCACCCGAAACGTGCCCCCCAAGCCTCACCCTGGCACCAGCTCATCTACTGACAGTCCTAAAATGGAGCCCGGGCCCCAGGCCGAGTTTCACCAACAGAAGTTCCGGCGCTGCCGCCTGGGTCTTCTGGATTGAAGGGACTTTGCAGCCCGAACCGGGAGGATACCACCTCAGAAGCAGCTCGTTGACACGACTGACCCCACGCTGTCCCCTGCAACACGGGCCCATATGGGCCGCCTTGCCCTGACCCTTGCGGGGGGGAGCGTAATTCGTACCCCAAAGTCCCGCCCTCGGCCCATACCTCTTCGTTTCATCCCAGGTAGCTGTCGATGTCCAGTGGAGGGGCTGGCTTTTGGGTCTGGGGGCAGAGAACGGGCTCAATACCCTGATTCTCTGTTGCCTTCGGAGGAGGGATCAGGAGGCTTCCTTGGGTGTGGGATTCACAGCAGGAGCTGCTGATGAATAAAATAAGAATCTCAGCCTGAGGACTGTTTACCCAAGAGGGAAAAGGAGGAGGAAGAAAGGGAAAGAAGGAAGGAAATGGGGAAAGATGGGAGGGGGAAAGGTGCCTTGAAGCCTTCCTCCCCCCGACGGTTAGAATATGTGCCTGGAGAGGGCCGCTGTCCACTGGGTGCCTTAAAGGGCCCCGTGAGCCCCACTTCTCCATCCCCCAAGTGGCCTGGCCGGACGGACGGCCCCCTTTCCCTTCGGTGGAGGAAGGGAAAGCGGACAGGTTGGGGCCGGTGGGGTGATGTGTGACGGGCCTGGAGACAGCGGGGCGAGGGAGCTCTTGGGTCCCACTGGCAGCCGTGGACTCCGGCTGACCCCGAGCGGTTGGTCGGCGCGGGGGCAGAGCGAGCCCGAACCCGTCTGGCCGGCGGCGCCGGTGGGATTACAGGCTCTGGCTGTCTGGATCTCGCCCCCGCACTGGCCCTGAAATAGCCCTGAGTTGGCGGTAGTGGCAGCCCTGGCCCTGGTGGGCCCTGGGGACTGTGAGCCCACTGTTGGGTAGGGGCTGTCTCTATATGTTGCCAACTTGGACTTCCCAAGCGCTTAGTACAGTGCTCTGCACACAGTAAGCGCTCAATAAATACGATTGATTGATTGACTGATTGATTGATTGATTGAAAGGGGCGCAGACGGGGACGAGCCCCCGTGCCCAGGCCGCCACCAAGCAGTGGGTCATCCGGTGCGACGCTGAGGGGTTGGAGGGAAGGGGCCGGCGGGGAGAGGGAGAGACAGAGAAAGAGAGAGACCCAAGCACCGGCACCGGGTGAGCCGTTCAAGTCACCTGGCTTTGCTCCTTGGGGTCGGGGGTGGGACCCTGCTTCCAAAAAATCGGCTAGTCTTAGTGCACGGAGCACCGGCCTGGGAACCAGAGGACTTGTGTCGACTGTGTGACCTTGGGCAAGTCATCCAACTTCTCCGCCTCTGTTTCCTCAACTGTAAAATGGAGATTAAATACCTGTTGTCCTCCTACTTAGACTGTAACCCCCATGTGGGATACGGACTGGGTTCAACCTAACTCGTATCTACCCGAGTGTTTGGAACAGTGTTTGGCACATGGTGAGTGCTTAACAAGTACCATAAGTACTATATTGCTAAGCACATAAATCATCATCATCATCAATCGTATTTATTGAGCGCTTACTGTGTGCAGAGCACTGTACTAAGCGCTTGGGAAGTACAAATTGGCAAAATATAGAGACAGTCCCTACCCAACAGTGGGCTCACAGTCTAAAAGGGGGAGACAAAACCAAACATACTACAAAATAAAATAGAATAGATATGTACAAGTTAAATAAATAAATAAATAAATAATAAATGTGTGTGCATGCCTGTATATATAATAATGATGGCATTTGTTAAGCACTTACTATGTGCTAAGCTCTGTTCTAAGTGCTGGATGTATGTATATATATATATATATATATTTATACACACACCATATAGAGAAGCAGCGTGACTCAGAGGAAAGAGCACAGGCTGTGGAGTCAGAGGTCATGGGTTCAAATCCCGGCTCTGCCAATTGTCAGCCATGTGACTTTGGGCAAGTCACTTCACTTCTCTTTGCCTCAGTTACCTCATCTGTAAAATGGGGATTAAGACTGTGAGCCTCCTGTGGGACAACCTGATCACTCTGTAACCTCCCCTGCGGTTAGAAGCATATAGTAAGGGCTTAATAAATGCCATTATTATTATTAGATGTGTATGTGTGTGTATACACAAGTCCAGCTCCGCTCCGCTTCTAGGCCGCCGAGTGATTTGGGGCTGTTAGGGACCCTCACTGGACATGGCTTCTCCTCCCTCTCTCACTCCCTCCGCAGCCCCCTGGACTGTGAGCCCCTCGGGGGGGACGGACTCATAGCCACACCCAAACAGATTGCCCAAATGAAGACAGATCTACCAATAAGGGGAATTTTCAGAGCACCTACTGTGTGCAGATCACTGAGTCTAGAGCCTGTGAGTGGGTGACAGAGGTGAATGAAACTTGACCCTTTTCTCAGGGGAATTTGCACTCTAGTGAAGGAAGACACTAGAGGACAATGAGATATAGGAGGAAGAGGACAATGAGAAGATGAGGACGTGGATGAGTTGGTGCTTCAGTAATAGGGTATGTAAACTGATGGGGCAGATGGGCTACGGGTGGTAGTGAGGGCAGAAGTGGCGGTTGGCACACGAGTCCTGAGGTGAGAGTTGTGGGGACGTGACCTGGAGTAAAATGAATTGGGGAAAGGCCTTCTGTTGGAAGTGGGATTTCAAGAAGTTTTGAAGATGGGCACAGCAGTGGTCTGACAAGAAGGTGGCAGAAGTCCCAGGCTAGGGGTTAGAGCTAAGCAAAGGCCTAATTCTCCCTGGACGGGGGTCAGAGATTGCGAGAGGTGGCCGTGCTGCTTGTCCCCAGGTCGGAGCCCAGGCTGCTGTGGCCTAAGAACTGGGACACCACCAACGAGGGAGCAGGGAACACAGGCCAGACAGAGTTGAGGGGGTGGGAGTGTGAGATGGCAAGACCCATTGGGACTCGAGCACAGGGCCTAGGTGCTGTTGGCCAGAAGTGGCTCAGTGCCAGCCCTGGGACTTGATCATTATTTGTTAAGCATTTACTATACGCTAGCCAATGTACTAAGTGCTCTGCACACAGTAGTGCTCAATAACTACGATTGCATGAATACAAACTGGATTGGACATAGTCCCTTTCTCGTAGTAATAATAATAACAATGATGGTTTTTGTTAAGTGCTATGTGCCAAGCACTGTTCTAAACTTTGGGGTATATACAAGGGAATCAGGCTGTCCCACGTGGGGCTCACAGTCTTAATCCCCATTTCACAGATGAGGTAACTGAGGGACAGAGAAGTGACTTGCCCAAAGTCACACAGCTAAGTGGCAGAGGCGGGATTAGAACCCACGACCTCTGACTCCCAAGCCCGGGCTCTTTCCACTAAGCCACGCTGCTTCTCTCATGTGGGACTCACAGTCTCAGTCTCCACATATTTCACAGACGAGAAGCAGCGCCAGAGTCGGGATTATCAATCAATCGTATTTATTGAGCGCTTACTGTGTGCAGAGCACTGTACTATGCGCTTGGGAAGTACAAGTTGGCAACATACAGGGACAGTCCCTACCCAACAGCGGGCTCACAGTCTAGAAGGGGGATTCATTCATTCAGTCGTATTTACTGAGCGCTTACTGTGTGCAGAGCCCTGTACTAAGCGCTTGGGAAGTACAAATTGGCAACATATAGAGACGGTCCCTACCCAACAGCGGGCTCACAGTCTAGAAGGGGGATACCACGTGCAAGTTTACCAAGGACCATATCAGGCACTTGGGAGGTGGGCAGGGGGAGTGTTTGGGAGAGGCTGCAAAAGGCAGGGGAAGATGCCACTGGGAAGGAGGGAGAAGGAGCTATGGATGAAGAGAGAGTGGGGGAGCCTCCCAGAGGGCTGGAGGCACCCCCAAACCCCTGCCCCTACAGCATCACAGCATTCCACCAACCTTGGGTGCTTGGTCTCTCCCACTGGCCTCTTCCCCATGTCCCCTTCGGTGAATCCAGGCCCACAGCCCAAGCTCACTCATGATGCCAACTTAATCCCTCATTTTCCAGCGGGAAGAAACACAGCAAGCTTATCGGGAAAGGAACGGGGAGGATGGCACCCCCACACTTTGCTACCTCAAGCACATCATTCTCTACCCACCCCTTTGATCCTACCCAAGACCCCAAAACCGTAGGGAGCCGGGTCACTGGGTGCTCAGACCCATCACTGTGAGAAGCAGCATGGTCTAGTGGATACAGCCCGAGCCCGGGCATCAAAAGGACCTGAGTTTTAATCCCTCCTCCATGACATGTCTGCTGTGTGACCTTGGGCAGGTCACTTTTCTGGGCCTGTTACCTCACCTGTAAAATGTGGATTGAGACTGTGAACCCCACTTGAGACAGGGAGTGTGTCCAACCCAATTGCTTGGATCCATCCCAGCGTTTAGTGCAGTGCCTGGCACGTAATAAGCAGCTAACAGATACAACAATTATTATCATCGCCAGCCTCTCAACAGGTTGACAGAACCCCATCCTACCCCAGAACAACCGCTCACCTGGGATTATTTGCAGGCAATGGAGGGTGGAGAGGCTCTCCTGAGATCCCAGCGCTTAGAACAGTGCTTTGCACATAGTACGCGCTTAACAAATACCATCATTATTATTATTATTATATCAAATTCTCTAGGGACCCAGCCCCTCTCAGGGTTGCAACGGGAGAGTTTCCAGTACTCTGCCAGTCCCAGCTACAGGAGGGAGCTCACACCAGGCAAGGAGTAAACATGAACTAGATTGGCTCAAGTAGTGTAGTTTAGCAGAAAGAGCATGGGCTTGGAAGTCACAAGTCGTGGGTTCTAATTCCAGCTCTGCCACTTATCAGCTGTGTGACTTTGGGCAAGTCACTTTGACTTCTCTGTGCCTGTTACCTCATCTGTAGAATGGGGATTAAGACTGTGAGCCCCACGTGGGACAACCTCAACCCCAGCGCTTAGAACAATGCTTGGCACATCGTGAGCGCTTAACAAATACCCTCATTATTATTATTATTACTATTATCACGGGAAAAGGGAGAGGGAGGCTGACCCTGAACCACTTGCTAGATCTTCCAAAGCCCCTGTAGCCCCGGCTGATGCGGGTTCCCAGGCAGGAGAGTGGCCGAAGCAACGTTTAATGGCTAGGACGATAGGAAAGGACGCAGGGTCAGAGAGTGAATCACAGACTGAGATGTGTGAGAGCAGATAAGAAGTGCGGACAGCCTCTCACCCCATCTCAGGTTAAGGGCCACAGAGCACACGGGCATTCCTTCCCCGAGGCCTGGGCTTGAAAAAACCACGGAATCTCAAACCCCATAAGAAAATTCTGTCCCGACCTATTTCACTCCAGTTACCAGTTACCAGAAAGGTGAAGCTCACCGCATGGCAATGGTGATTTTCTCCTGGGCCAGTCCAAGATCGGCTCTGGTGGGTCAGAGAGAGGAGCAGAGGATCGGCAGAGAGAACTCTGGCCTCCAGATAACCACTTGGGAAAACCTGGCTCGGCCCCACAGGTGGACAAAGCTTTACAAACCTGGCCGGGAAGGCTATCATCATCATCATCAATCGTATTTATTGAGCGCTTACTATGTGCAGAGCACTGTACTAAGCGCTTGGGAAGTACAAATTGGCAACATATAGAGACAGTCCCTACCCAACAGTGGGCTCACAGTCTAAAAGGCTATCTACCCCCGGGAGGCCTTGTGGCCTCTGGAAAATGTAGGTCACTTGACCCCTTTGCTTCCCGGGTTCTGTAGGTCTTCCCTTCGCTTCCCTGGCCAGACCTGATTCCAAACCTCTCTGTCCAGTGAGAAGGGCTGTGAATCGAGGGAGGAGAGGGAGCGCCGTAGGGCAGGTCCCAGAAGGCTGCGTGGAGGAAGCGAGATTCCCCCTGCGGTGGGTGGGGAGGGTGTCCAGACCCAGTTTCCTTGTGTGGCCCGGAACAAACAATTCACTAGGTCTCGGGTGGTCGGCCCCTACCCGACGGTGGACTCCCCAAAGCCCCCAGCACGGTGGTGTTCCTGGACCTCCATGAGGCTCCCCGTCACCAAGGGGAGGGAGAGAGTTACAGCTTGCGGGGTCCTCCTGCAAGGCACCCTGTGGAGCACGACCTCTGCCCCAATCATCTTGCCCTCCCTGCTACTCCTGCCGAGGAACAAAGAAGCAGCGTGGCTCAGTGGAAAGAGCCCGGGCTTTGCAGTCAGAGGTCATGGGTTCGAATCCCACCTCCACCACATGTCTGCTGTGTGACCTTGGGCAAATCACTTATCTCTCACCGTTAGGCCTCGTTCTCACCTGTCCCACCATCGACCCCCGGCCCACGTCATCCCCCTGGCCTGGAATGCCCTCCCTCTGCACATCCGCCAAGCTCGCTCTCTTCCTCCCTTCAAGGCCCTACTGAGAACTCACCTACTCCAGGAGGCCTTCCCACACTGAGCCCCCTCCTTCCTCTCCCCCTCCCCATGTCTTACCTCCTTCCCCTCCCCACAGCACCTGTATATATGTATATATGTTTGTATGTATTTATTATTCTATTTATTGTACATATTTATTACTCTATTGTACGTATTTATTACTCTATTTATTTGCACATTTATTCTATTTATTTTATTTTGTTAATGTTTTGTTTTATTCTCTGTCCCACCC
The DNA here is from genome assembly GCF_015852505.1 of Tachyglossus aculeatus. Taxonomy (NCBI): domain Eukaryota; kingdom Metazoa; phylum Chordata; class Mammalia; order Monotremata; family Tachyglossidae; genus Tachyglossus; species Tachyglossus aculeatus. The sequence continues at coordinate 13,729,043 of NC_052096.1, read as the reverse complement.
CTTCTAGACTGTGAGCGCACTGCTGGGTAGGGACCGTCTCTATATGTTGCCAACTTGTACTTCCCAAGCGCTTGGTACAATCAATCATATTTATTGAGTGCTTACTGTGTGCAGAACACTGTACTAAGCGCTTGGAAAGTACAAGATGGCAACATATAGAGACAGTCCCTACCCAACAGTGGGCTCACAGTCTAAAAGGGGGAGACACAGAACAAAACCAAACATACTCACAAAATAAAATAAATAGAATAGATATGTACAAGTTAGAGTAATAAATATGTACAAACATATATACATATATACAGGTGCTGTGGGGAAGGGAAGGAGGTAAGATGGGGGGATGGAGAGGGGGACGAGGGGGAGAGGAAGGAAGGGGCTCAGTCTGGGAAGGCCTCCTGGAGGAGGTGAGCTACAGTGCTCTGCACACAGTAAGCGCTCAATAAATACGATTGAATGAATGAATGAACTTATTTAGCTGAGTGGCGCAGCAGAAGCGTGCTGGGCCCATAACCCAGAGGTCGATGGATCAAAACCACCCTCTGCTAATGAGATCTTTTGAGAGAAGCAGCGTGGCTCAGTGGAAAGAGCCCGGGCTTTGGCGTCAGAGGTCATGGGTTCAAATCCCGACTCTGCCACATGCCTGCTGGGTGGTCTTGGGCAAGTCACTTAACTTCTCTGAGCCTCAGTTACCTCATCTGTAAAATGGGGATGAAGACTGTGAGCCCCACGGGGGCAATTTAATCACCATGTATCCCCCCCAGCGCTTAGAACAGTGCTCTGCACATAGTAAACGCTTAACAAATGCCAACTATTGTTATTATTATTATTATTATTCTCTGAGCCTCAGTTACCTCATCTGTAAAATGGGGATGAAGACTGTGAGCCCCACGTGGGACAATTTGATCACCATGTAGCCCCCCCAGCGCTTAGAACAGTGCTCTGCACATAGTAAACGCTTAACAAATGCCATCAAAAAAAAAAAACTTAACTTCTCTGTGCCTCAGTTACCTCATCTGTAAGATGGGAATTAAGACTATGAGCCTTACGTGGAACAATCTGATCACCTTGTATCCCCCCAGCGCTTAGAACAGTGCTTCGCACATAGTAAGCGCTTAACAAATACTATTATTATTATTATTATTATTATTATTATTATTATTATTATTAAAGAAGGAGGCCCAGAGCCGGCCGGAAGCGCCACACCGCCATGGTCGCCCTCCCGCGGAAGTCCTTGGTCCCGGCCCCCGGCCGCTTCCGGGTCCCCTCTAGGCTGGCGGAGGACTCAGCGACTCTATCGTCCGCCTCTGGTCCGCCTCTGGTCCGCCTCTCCCTACAACTCCACTCCCTTCCCTCCAGGGGGCGCAGCTCATAGTCAATCGATAACAATCATCGTCATCAATCGTATTTATTGAGCGCTTACTGTGTGCAGAGCACTGTACTAAGCGCTTGGGAAGTACAAGTTGGCAACATATAGAAACAGTCCCTACCCAACAGTGGGCTCACAGTCTAAAAGGGGGAGACAGAGAACAAAACCAAACATACTAACAAAATGAAATAAATAGAATAGATATGTACAAGTAAAATAAATAAATAAATAGAGTAACAAATATGTACAAACATATATACATACGTACAGGTGCAGTGGGGAAGGGAAGGAGGTAAGATGTGGGGGATGGAGAGGGGGACGAGGGGGAGAGGAAGGAAGGGGCTCAGTGCGGGAAGGCCTCCTGGAGGAGGTGAGCTCTCAGTAGGGCCTTGAAGGGAGGAAGAGAGCTAGCTTGGCGGATGGGCAGAGGGCATAACGGCTTTTGTTGAGCGCTTACTATGTGCAAAGCTCTGTTCTAAGCGCTGGGGAGGGGATACAAGGTGATAATAATAATAATAATAATGTCATTTGTTATGCCATTCCCCTTCCTTCCTCTCCCCCTTGTCCCCCTCTCCAACCCCCCCATAATAATAATAATAATGGCATTTATTAAGCGCTTACTATGTGCAAGGCACTGTTCTAAGCACTGGGGAGGTTACAAGGTGATCAGGTTGTCCCACGGGGTACTCACAATCTTAATCCCCATTTTACAGATGAGGTAACTGAGGCCCAGAGAAGTGAAGTGACTTGCCCAAAGTCACCCAGCTGACAATTGGCAGAGCCGGGATTCAAACCCATGACCTCTGACTCCAAAGCCCGGGCTCTTTCCACTGAGCTACGCTGCTTTTCATCTTACCCATCTTCTCATCTTCCCCATTTTACCTCCTTCCCTTCCCACAGCACCTGTATATATGCTTGTACATACTTATTACTCTATTTATTTATGTATTTATTTAACTTGTACATATCTATTCTATTTATTTTATTTTGTTAGTATGTTTGGTTTTGTTCTCCTTCTCCCCCTTTTAGACTGTGAGCCCACGGTTGGGTAGGGACTGTTTCTATATGTTGCCAACTTGTACTTCCCAAGCGCTTAGTACAGTGCTCTGCACACAGTAAGCGCTCAATAAATACGATTGATTGATTGATTTGTTGCTGAGAGCTCACCTCCTGCAGGAGACCTTCCCAGACTGAGCCCCCTCCTTCCTCTCCCCCTCCTCCCCATCCCCCCGCCTTACCGCCTTCCCCTCCCCACAGCACCTGTATATATGTAGATACGTTTGCACGTATTTATTACTCTATTTATTTATTTTACTTGTACATATTTATTCTATTTATTTTATTTTGTTAATATGTTCTGTTTTGTTCTCTGTCTCCCCCTTCTAGACTGTGAGCCCACTGTTGGGTAGGGACCGTCTCTATATGTTGCCAACTTGTACTTCCCAAGCGCTTAGTACAGCGCTCTGCACACAGTAAGCGCTCAATAAATACGATTGATTGATTGATTGATTGATAGGGACCGTCTCTATATGTTGCCAACTTGGACTGCCCAAGCGCTTAGTACAGTGCCCTGAACACGGTAAGTGCTCAATAAATACGATTGAATGAATGAATTTGTTAAGCGCTTACTATGTGCAAAGCTCTGTTCTAGGCACTGGGGAGGGGATACAAGGTGATAATAATACTAATAATGGCATTTATTAAACGCTCACTATGTGCAAAGCACTGTTCTAAGCGCTGGGGAGGGGATACAAGGTGATCAGGTTGTCCCACGTGGGGCTCACGGTCTTCATCCCCATTTTACAGATAAGGGAACTGAGGCTCAGAGAAGTGAAGTGACTTCCCCAGGTCACAGCTGACAAGCGGCGGTGTCGGGATTAGAACCCATGGCTTCTGACTCCCAAGCTTGGGCTCTTGCTACTGAGCCACGTTGCTTCTGTCATCGATGTGCATATTGATCGATCAATATCAATCGATCGTTATTTATTGAGCGCTCGGGAGAGTACAATAAAACAGAACTGGGAGACAAGTTCCCTGCCCACGACGAGGTTACGGTCTAAAAATACAAATAACTGTATTTGTCAAGCTTTTAGTATGGGCCAAGCACGGGACTAAGCGCTGAGGTAAATACAAGTGTGGCTTAGCGGAAAGAGCCCGGGCTTGGGAGTCAGAGGTTGTGGGTTCTAATTCCGCTCCGCCGCTTGTCAGCTGTGTGACTTTGGGTGTCACTTAACTTCTCTGTGCCTCAGTTCCCTCATCTGTAAAATGGGGATTAAGACTGTGAGCCCCATGTGGGACAACCTCACTACCTTGTATCTACCCCAGAGCTTAGAACAGTGCTTGGCACATAGTAAGCGCCTAACAAATGCCATCCTTATGATTACTATTATACAAGATAATCAGGTCGACCTCAATCCCTGTCCCACATGGGGCTCGCACTCCAAGTAGGAGGGCGAACAGGAATTGAATCCCTATTTTACAGATGAGGAAACTGAGGTGGAAGAAGTTAATCAATCATTGACATTTATGGAGCGCTTACTGCGTGCAGAGCATTCATTCAATCGTATTTATTGAGCGCTTACTGTGTGCAGAGCACTGTACTAAGCGCTTGGGAAGTACAAGCGGGCAACACACAGAGATGGTCCCTACCCAACAGCGGGCCCACAGCCCAGAAGGGGGAGACAGAGAACAAAACATATTAACAAAATAAAATAAATAGAATAAATATGTACAAATAAAACAAATAAATAGAGTAATAAATACGTACAAATATATATACATATATACAGGTGCTGTGGGGAGGGGAAGGAGGTAAGGCGGAGGGGATGGGGAGGGGGAGAGGAAGGAGGGGGCTCAGTCTGGGAAGGCCTCCTGGAGGAGGTGAGCTCTCAGTAGGGCTTTGAAGGGAGGAAGAGAGCAATCAATCAATCAATCAATCAATCAATCGTATTTATTGAGCGCTTACTGTGTGCAGAGCACTGTACTAAGCGCTTGGGAAGTCCAAGTTGGCAACATATAGAGACAGTCCCTACCCAACAGTGGGCTCACAGTCTAAAAGGGGGAGACAGAGAACAAAACCAAACATATTGACAAAATAAAATAAATAGAATAGATATGTACAAGTAAAATAAATAAATAGAGTGATAAATACGTACAAACATATATACATATATACAGGTGCAGTGGGGAAGGGAAGGAGGTAAGATGGGGTGATGGAGAGGGGGACGAGGGGAAGAGGAAGGAAGGGGCTCAGTCTGGGAAGGCCTCCTGGAGGAGGTGAGCTCTGAACTAAGCACTTGGGAGAGATCAGTACAATAGATTTAATATCATCATCATCAATCGTATTTATTGAGCGCTTACCGTGTGCAGAGCACTGTACTAAGCGCTTGGGAAGTACAAATTGGCAACACCTAGAGACAGTCCCTACCCAACAGTGGGCTCACAGTCTAAAAGGGAGAGACAGAGAACAAAACCAAACATACTAACAAAATAAAATAAATAGAATAGATATGTACAAGTAAAATAAATAAATAAATAAATAGAGTAATAAATATGTACAAACATATCCATATATGCAGGTGCTGTGGGGAAGGGAAGGAGGTAAGATGGGGGGATGGAGAGGGGGGCGAGGGGGAGAGGAAGGAAGGGGCTCAGTCTGGGAAGTTCTCCTGGAGGAGGTGCGCTCTCAGTAGGGCCTTGAAGGGAGGAAGAGAGCGAGCTTGGCCAACTTGTATGGAGCACTTACTATGTGCAAAGCACTGTTCTAAGCGCTGGGGGGATACCCCCCTGATCTGCCCTACCTCCTTCCCCTCCCCACAGCACTTGTATATATTTGCACAGATTTATTACTCTATTTATTTTACTTGTACATATTTACTATTCCATTTATTTTGTTAATGATGTGCATATAGCTATAATTCTATTTATTCTAACGATTTTGACACCTGTCTACATGTTTTGTTTTGTTGTCTGTCTCCCCCTTCCAGACTGTGAGCCCGTTGTTGGGTAGGGACCGTCTCTCCATGTTGCCGACCTGTACTTCTCAAGCGCTTAGTACAGTGCTCTGCACACAGTAAGCGCTCAGTAAATCATCATCATCATCAATAGTATTTATTGAGCGCTTACTGTGTGCAGAGCACTGTACTAAGCGCTTGGGAAGTACAAGTTGGCAACATAAATACGATTGAATGAATGAATCTAGGCATTATTAATATTCTGATATTACTTCTTATTATGTGTCTATCACTGTACTAAGCCCTTGGAAAAATACAATACAATCAAGCTGGGAGATGCAATCCCTGCCCACAAGGAGCTTACAGTTTACGGGGTGGGGGTGGGAGGCAGACATTAAAATCAATTACAGATAGGTGAAAGTATCAGAGTGAAGTATGGACTGGAGAGGGGATATATATATACATATGTATATATGTTTGTACATTTTTTTTACTCTATTTATTTACTTAATTTATTTGTACATATCTATTCTATTTATTTTATTATTTTAGTATGTTTGGTTTTGTTCTCTGTCTCCCCCTTTTAGACTGTGAGCCCACTGTTGGGTAGGGACTGTCTCTATATGTTGCCAATTTGTACCTCCCAAACGCTTAGTACAGTGCTCTGCACATAGTAAGCGCTCAATAAATATGATTGATGATGATGATGATGATGATGAGAGGCTGAGGGTGGTGAAATCAGCTGATACAGTAGTGGGGATCTGACAAGCGGTTGGAGCCCCATGGGGATCATTAGGATTAGTACAAGCGCTTAGTACAGTGCTCTGCACACAGTAAGCGCTCAATAAATACGATTGATGATGATTAGGATGGAGAGGAGGGGGTGGGTTTTGGGTGTGGGCCGACAAGATTTGCTGAAAGACTGAGAGGGAAGAGTCAAGGAAAATAACTGGGCTGTGGGCTTGCAGGTAGGGTAGTGTTGTCCACTGTCGCTGCTCCAGAGGGGTGAGGTGAGAGACACGTGTGTGTGCGTGTGTGTGTGTGTGTGTGAGAGAGAGAGAGAGAGAGAGAGACGTAGATACAGCCTGATGGCTTGTAACTACCCCAGAGCTTAGTACAGTGCCTGACACACAGTAATGCCACAATTATTATTTATTAGAGAGAGAGTGTCTTTTTTTAGACACTGTGTGTATTTTTTTTTTTTCAGATAAGCTTCAGGAGTCCAACTCGCCATTGACTTCCCTGGCACCTCACCAACTGGAGTCCCCGAGGGCGGCTGGGTGGGGGGTTGGACACGAACACGGGGAATTGGAATGAGAAGCAGTGTGGTCTAGTGGGTAGAGCCCGGGCCTGGGAGCCGGAAGGACCCAGGTTTTAATCCCAGCTCCGCCACTTGTCTGCTGTGTGACCTGGAGGAAATCACTTCATTTCTCTGGGCCTCGGTTACCTCATCTGGAAAATCGGGGTTAGGACTGTGAGCCCCAGGTGGGAGAGGGACTGTATCCAATCTGATGGCAGCGTGGCTCAGTGGAAAGAGCACGGGCTTGGGAGTCGGAGGTCATGGGTTCTAATCCCTGCTCCGACACTTGTCAGCTGTATGACTTTGGGCAAGTCACTTAACTTCTCTGTGCCTCAGTTATCTCATCTGTAAAAAAAATGGGGATTAAGACTGTGAGCCCCATGTGGGACAACCTGATCACCTTATATCCTCCCCAGCTTAGAACAATGCTTTGCACATAGTGAGCGCTTAACAAATGCCATCATCAGTATTATTATTATTATTGACTTTTGCCTACCCCAGCGCTTAATTCAGTACCTGGAACACAGTAACCGCTTAACAAATACCATAGAAAAAACCCATCCCAACTGCAGAGGGCTCCGAGAAGGCCCTTAGCCAGAAATCATGAACCCACAGGGGTTGGGGGACCAGGCTGGCAGGAGTCGGGAGCCCGCGGGCCGAGGAGCCTGAAGCCCCTCCAGAGAGACACCCCCTCCCTGCCCCCCGTGGACCACTGCCAGGCCCCTAATGGAAACTCCTCACCATTGGTTTAAACACCCTCAATTCCCTCGCCCCCTCCTACATCACCTTACTGCTCTTCTACTCCAACCCAGCCCGCACACTTTGCTCCTTCAATGCCAACCTACTCACTGGGCCTCCATCTCACCTGTCTGGCCACCGACCCCTTGCCCACGTCCTGTCTCTGGCCTGGAATGCCTTCCCACCTCAAATCCCACAGACGATCACTCTCCCCCCACCTCCAAACGCTTCTTGAAGGCCCATCTCCTCCAAGAGGCCTTCCCCGACTAAGACCTCATTACCTTTTCATTCAGTGATTCACTCACTCCCTTCTGTGTCACCCTGATTTGCTCCCTTTATTCACCCTCTCCTCAGCCCCACGACACGTACGTACATATCTGTAATTTATTGATTTCTATTCATGTCTGTCTCCCCCTCTATATGATAACCTCATTATGGATGGGGAATATGTCTACTGACTCTATGTTGTTTAATTGTATTCTTCCAAGCGCTTAGTACAGTGCTCTGCACACAGTAAGCACTCAGTAAATAGGATCGAGGGATTGATTGATTAATCAGTGAGAATAGCAGCGTGGCTTAGTGGCTAGAGCATTGGTTTTGGGGTCAGAGGACATGGGTTCTACTTCCAACTCCACCACTTGTCTGCTGTGTGACCTTGGGTAAGCCACTTCATTTCTCTGTGCCTCAGTTACCTTATCTGTAAAATGGGGATAAAGACTGTGAACCCCGAAAGAGCATGGGCTTTGGGGTCAGAGGTCATGGGATCAAATCCCGGCCCTGCCAATTGTCGGCTGTGTGACTTTGGGCAAGTCACTTAACTTAACTTCCCTGTGCCTCAGTTACCTCATCTGTAAAATGGCGACTAAGTCTGTGAGCCCCCCGTGGGACAACCTGAACACCTTGTAACCTCCCCAGTGCTTAGAACAGTGCTTTGCACATAGTAAGCGCTTAATAAATGCCATCATTATTATTACGACCCGATTATCTTGTCTCCACCCAAGCATTTAGAACAGTGCTTGGCACATAGTAAATGCGTAACAAATATCATCATTATTATTATTTCAACCCGCTTACCTTGTATCTACCCCAGTGCATAGAACAGTGCTTGGCACTTAGGAAGCACTTAACAAATACCATAATCATTATAATTATTATTATTACAGCCCAATTACCTTATATCTACCCCAGGGCTTAGAACAGTGCGTGGCACATAGTAAGAGCCTAAGAAATACCATTATCATTATTATTATTAACCAATCCCTCGATCGTATTTATTGATCGCTCAGTGAGCCCTCCCCGGGCACTCTCCCCCCCCCCCCAGTTCCCCCCAACCTCACCCACCGTGGGAAATTCCCGCCCCCGTTCTCCCGGCGACCGGACGGTCGCCAGCCCCAATCTGTCACTCGCCCAAGCCGAGTGGTCGGGAGGGGGAGGGGGGCGTCCGGAGCCGGATCAGCCGTGCCCCCGCTCTGCGGGCACAAGGACTACCCCCCTGGGGGGGCCGGGGACTGGGGGGGGGAGGAGGAGGGGGAAGGGGAAGAGGAAGAGGAGGGGAAGGAGGAAGAGGAGGAGGAGGGGGAGGAAGAGGGAGAGGAGGGGAAAGAGGAAGAGGGGGAGGAGGGGGAGGAAGAGGAGGAGGGGGAGAAGAGGAGGAGGGGGAAGAGGAGGAGGAAAAGGGGAGGAGGGGGAAGAGGAGGAGGAAGAGGGGGAGGAGGGGAAGGAAGAGGAGGAGGAGGGGGGAGGGGGGAGAAAGAGGAGGAGGAGGGGGAAGAGGAGGAGGGGAAGAGGAGGAGGAGGGGAGGAGGAGGAGGGGGAGGAGGAAGAGGAGGAGGAGGGGAAGAAGGGGAGGAAAAGGGGAGGAGGAGGGGAGGAGGAAGAGGAGGGGGAGGAAAAGGTGAGGAGGGGGAAAAGGAGGAAAAAGGGGAGGAGGGGGAGGAGGGGGAGGAAAAGGGGAGGAGGGAGAAGAGGAGGAAAAAGGGGAGGAGGGGGAGGAAAAGGGGAGGAGGGGGAAGAGGAGGAGAAAGGGGAGGAGGGGGAACAGGAGGAGAAAGGGGAGGAGGGAGAGGAGAAAGGGGAGGAGGAGAGAGGAGGAGGAGGAGGAGGAGGGGCGGCGCCGTCCGGGGTTGGGGAGTTGGGGGCGGCAGAGAAGCTTGGGGCCGGCGAAGAGAAGGCTGCCAACGACGCATCCATCACCCCCGAGATCCTCTCCCGCCTCTGCCACCGCCCTTCATTCATTCATTCATGGAATCGAATTTATTGAGCGCTCGCTCACACCTCGGCTTCCCCCCGAACGAACGGGCGGGCGGGCTGCTAAACTCTCTCAAGGTCGCCCCCGTCCCCACCCCTGCCTCCGCCCCCAGCCTTTCTTTGTATATATTTGTACAGATTTATTACTCTATTTATTTTACTAGTACATATTTACTATTCTATTTCTTTTGTTAATGATGCGCATATAGCTTTAATTCTATTTGTTCCGACGATTTTGACACCTGTCTCCCTGTTTTGTTTTGCTGTCTGTCTCCCCCTTCTAGACTGTGAGCCCGTTGGTGGGTAGGGACCGTCTCTAGAAGTTGCCGACTTGTACTGCCCAAGCGCTTAGTCCAGTGCTCTGCGCACAGTAAGCGCTCAATAAATACGATTGAATGAATGAATGAATGAATGAATGAATGAACCCCACGGAGGACCGGGGCTCTCGGGCCGGGCCTCCCTGCCTCCCCATCTCCGGGCCTTCGGGTCTTCCTGCCTCCCCGCCCCGCCTCGCCCCCTCGTCAGGCTCTCTGGGAGTCTATCCCAGTTTCTCAGGCTCTCTAGGAGTCTATCCCAGTATCACAGGCTCTCTGGGTGTCTATCCCAGTGTCACAGGCTCTCTGGGTATCTATCAATCAATCAATCGTATTTATTGAGCGCTTACTGTGTGCAGAGCACTGTGCTAAGCGCTTGGGAAGTACAGGTTGGCAACATATAGAGAAAGTCAATCAATCAATCAATCAATCAGTCGTATTTATTGAGCGCTTACTGTGTGCAGAGCACTGTACTAAGCGCTTGGGAAGTCCAAGTTGGCAACATAGAGAGACAGTCCCTACCCAACAGTGGGCTCACAGTCTAAAAAGGGGAGACAGAGAACAAAACCAAACATACTAACAAAATAAAATAAATAGAATAGATATGTACAAGTAAAATAAATAAATAAATAAATAGAGTAATAAATATGTACAAACATATATACATATATATAGGTGCTGTGGGGAAGGGAAGGAGATAAGACGGGGGGATGGAGAGGGGGTCGAGGGGGAGAGGAAGGAAGAGGCTCAGTCTGGGAAGGCCCCAGTGTCACAGGGTTTCTGGGGGTCTATCCCCCAGAGAAGCAGCATGGCTCAATGGAAAGAGCCCGGGCTTTGGAGTCAGAGGTCGTGGGTTCAAATCCCGGCTCCACCAATTGTCAGCTGTGTGACTTTGGGCAAGTCACTTCACTTCTCTGGGCCTCCGTTCCCTCATCTGTAAAATGGGGATTAAGACTGTGAGCCCCACAGCCTGATCACCCTGTATCCCCCAAGCGCTTAGAACAGTGCTTTGCACATAGTAAGCGCTTAACAAATACCATCATCATTATTATTATTATTATCCCAGGGTCTCAGGGGCTCCGGGAGTCTAGTCCAATGACTCAGGCTCTCTGGGAGTCTATCCCGATGTCTCTGCCCCGGGGCCAAGCGGCCGCTTCCCCGGTGGCGGCGGTCTCCTTGGCAGCGCGGGGAGGGGGGCGGATGAAAGGAGGGTCTGTCTCCCCGCGGGCTGGGGGGTGGGGGGCACCTGGGTCCGGCCCCCTGACCCTCCCCCGTCCACCCCACCCCCGTCCATCCCGCCCCCGCCCCCGCCCCCGCAGCCTCCGCCGCAATCTCTTGCTGCAGGCCAGCGCCGGGCGGAGCGGGGGCCGGAGGGCCGGACAGACCCACCCACCCCAAGGGCAGAGGGGCCGGAGGACCGACGGGGGCCCGGGACCCCAAAGCCTCCCCTCCCACCCCCCACCCCCAACTGGGGGGCCAGGTGAGTGTCGTGTCCCGTCCCCCCCCACCGCGCCCCCCGCCAGCCAGAGCTCCCGGACTCCGGGGTCATTGATGAGCGATTATCGATGAGGAACTCAAGCAGGGGGGCGGCGGGATCGGGGGAGGGGGCCGAGCCAGGGGGCTGCCACAAAAAGTGACCTCGGGGGAGGTCATGGTCCGTGGGGACTGGGAAGTGGGCGGGGGGGGGCTCCATCCCCCCATCTTAAGCGCTTAGTACAGTGCTCTGCACACAGTAAGCGCTCAATAAATACGATTGATGATCTTACCTCCTTCCCTTCCCCACAGCCCCTGTGTATATGTTTGTACATATTTATTACTCTATTTATTTATTTTACTTGTACATATGTAGTCTATTTCTTTTATTGTGTTAGTATGTTTGGTTTTGTTCTCCGTCTCCCCCTTTTAGACTGTGAGCCCACTGTTGGGTAGGGGCTGTCTCTATATGTTGCCGACTTGGACTTCCCAAGCGCTTAGTCCAGTGCTCTGCACACAGTAAGCGCTCAATAAATACGATTGATGATCTTACCTCCTTCCCTTCCCCACAGCACCTGTATATATGTTTGTACATATTTATTACTCTATTTATTTATTTATGTTACTTGAACATATCTAGTCTATTTCTTTTATTGTGTTAGTATGTTTGGTTTTGTTCTCCGTCTCCCCCTTTTAGACTGTGAGCCCACTGTTGGGTAGGGGCTGTCTCTATATGTTGCCGACTTGGACTTCCCAAGCGCTTAGTCCAGTGCTCTGCACACAGTAAGCGCTCAATAAATGCGATTGATTGATTGATTGATTGAAAGACCACCTGCCTGCCACCTGGGGACGGAGACCCTGGGGGTTCTGACTCTCAACCCCGACCCCCCCACCCCCCACTCCCACGCCACAGTCCCCAGCCGGAGCCCTCACTCATTTATACACCCTGATGATCATTCATTCAATCGTATTTCTTGAGCGCTTACTGTGTGCAGAGCACTGTACTAAGCGCTTGGAAAGTACAATACAGCAATAGAGACAATCCTTGCCCAGAGAGGGCTTACAATCTTCTAGACTGTGAGCCCACTGTTGGGTAGGGACTGTCTCTATATGTTGCCAACTTGTACTTCCCGAGCGCTTAGTACAGTGCTCTGCACACAGTAAGCGCTCAATAAATACGATCGATTGATTGGTTGATTAATCCAGTGCTCTGCACAAAGTAAGCGCTCAATAAATACGATTGATTGATTGATTGATTGAATGAATGAATGAATCAATGTTGTCTTTCTCCCCCTTCTAGACTGTGAGCTTGTTGTTGGGTAGGACCCGTCTCTATATGTTGATGATTTGTACTTCCCAAGCGCTTAGTACAGTGCTCTGCACACAGTGAGCGCTCAATAAATACGATTGAATGAATGAATGAATGAAAGTCCAGTGCTGCACACCTCCTCCAGGAAGCCTTCCCAGACTGAGCCCTGCTTTCCTCAGCTCCCCCTCCCTTCCGTGTCACCACGACTCGCTCCCTTTCCTCTGCCCCCCCCCAACTCATAGCACTTATGTATATATGTACATATCTATAATTCTATTTATTTATATTGATGTTTGTCTCCTCCGCCCCACCCCAGACTGTGAACTCGCAGGCAGGGATCGTCTCTATTGCTGTATTGCACTTTCCAAGCGTTTAGTACTGTGTGCAGAGCACACAGTAAGCGCTCAGTAAATATGAATGAGTGAATGAATGAATGAATGAATGAATGAATGAATGAATGAATGAATGGGAGTCCCCCGTGGAGCCCAGCCCGAAGGGATCCCTCCCCCACAGCGATTCCGCCTTCTCCACCTCCCTCCCCCCGCCCCCAAATAAGTGGATCTCCAAGCGCCTGGATTCCGTGTCCACAGTTTGGGATCTGGGAAGCTGCGGTAGGTACCGGGTGAAGAAGAGAGGGAAACTGAGTAATAGGGGAGGTGGTCAATCAATCGTATTTATTGAGCGCTTACTGTGTGCACAGAGCTGTCCTAAGCGCTTGGGAGAGTACAGTATAACAGAGCCGGTAGACACGTTCTCTGCCCACAATAAGCTGACGGTCTAGAGGGAGAGATAATAATAATAATGATGATGACATTTGTTAAGCGCTTACTATGTGCAAAGCACTGTTCTAAGCACTGTGGGGATACAAGGTGATCAGGTTGTCCCACGTGGGGCTTACAGTCTTCCTCCCCATTTTACAGATGAGGTAACCGAGGCTCAGAGAAGTTAAGTGACTTGCCCAAGGTCACACAGCAGACATCATCATCATCAATCGTATTTATTGAGCGCTTACTGTCTGCAGAGCACTGTACTAAGCGCTTGGGAAGTACAAGTTTGCAACATATAGAGACAGTCCCTACCCAACAGTGGGCTCACAGACATGTGGCGGGCCCGGGATTCGAACCCATGACCTCTGACTCCAAAGCCCATGCTCTTTCCACCGAGCCACGCTGCTTCTCTAGGTATTAATATAAATACAAAACGGATATATACAGAAGTGCTGTGGGGCTGAGGGAGTGATGAAGGGTGCAAATCCAAATTCAAGGGCGACACAGAAGGGAGTGGGAGAAGAGGAAATGAGGACTTTGTTGGGAAGACCTCCTGGAGGAGATGTGGGGAGAGCGATCGTCTTTTGAACACGGAGAGGGAGGAGGCGCCAAGTCCATGGCAAGACGTGGGTGAGGGGTCGGTGGTGAGACAGACGAGATCGAGGTAGAGTGAGTAGGTTGGCATTGGAGGAGCCAAGTGAACGGGCCCGGTTGTAATAGAAAATCAGGGAGGTAAGATTGGAAGGCGGCAGAAGTTTCTGTTTGATGCAAAGGTGGATGGGCAGCCACCGGAGGTTCTTGAGGAGGGGGAAAATCACGGAGGTAAGATAGGCAGGGGGCAGAAGTTTCTGTTTGATGCAGAGGTGGATGGGCAGCCACTGGAGGTTCTCGAGGAAGGGGAAAACGTGGACTAAATATTTTTGTAGAAAAATGATCCGGGCAGCAGAGTGAAGTACGGACTGGAGCGGGGAGAGACAGGACAAGATGACCCAATTCCTTTCCCTCACCAGCTGCCAATCGTAAGATCCCTGAAGGCAGGGACCCCATTTACCAACTACTGGGCTTTGCCAGTCCCCCAGGGGAGCAATTGGGACAATTGGCACCTGCTCAGAGAAAAGAAGGGGGTCATCTTGTCCATGCCCCTGCCTCCACCGTTCCCATCTCTCCCTCCCCTCCCACCGCCTCCGACTGACCCTGGTTTAGAGGGAGCAGCAGGCAGGAAAGAAGGCAATGGGTGGGATGGGGTGACCTGACCTGACCTAAGGAGACACCGACTGGGGTCCCGGGTTGTCCCCGTCCCTAGTCCCCAAGATGAGCCGGCTCTCCCTGCCATGGCTGCTGTGGACCACCCTGGTGATGACCACAGCGCTGACTGCGGCCGTGCCCGTGGATGGATCAGGTATCTCCCCCTACCTACCTCCCGTTTATGAGCAGCAACATGGTTCAGTGAATAGAGCACGGGCCTGGATGTCAGAAGGACCTGGCTTCCGATCCGGACCCTGCCATACATCTGCTGTGTGATCTTGGGCAAATCACTTCACTTCTCTGGGCCTCAGTTACCTCATCTGTAAAGTGGGGATCAAGATGTGTGAGCCCCCTGGTGGGACAGGGACTGTGTCCAACCTGATTAACTTGTAACTGCCCCAGCGCTTAGAAAAGTGTTTGACACATAGTAAGTGCTTCACAAGTACTATTATTATTTATAATATTATTATTATTCTCCCCCACCCCCGAGTGCTCTATCGATTTGTTAGATCCTGCCCCCGGACCCCCGCGTCCCCGCACCTCCTTTCCCCTGTTCCCTTCTCTGTCCGGCTGCAGGTGACAACCGGGGCCTCCGGGTGACCATCGCGGCCGTCGGCCCCCTTCGGCCGCCCTTGGCGGGCAGCGTGTCCATCCCTTGCCACATAACCTATCTGCAGCTGCCGCCCCCCGCCCCCGCCTCTGGCCGCTCACCTCGGGTAAAGTGGACCTTCCTGGCTGGTGGGCGGGAGACGGAGATCCTCGTGGCCCGAGGAGTCAAGGTGAAGGTCAGCGAGCCGTACCGCCGCCGGGTGGCCCTGCCCGGCTACCCAGCCGACCCCACCGACGCCTCTCTGACCCTCAGCCACCTGCGCACCAATGACTCCGGCCTCTACCGCTGCCAGGTCCAACATGGCCTGGATGATGGCCGGGATGCCATCGAAGTCAAGGTCAAAGGTGACACCACGGGGCTCCTGGTGGGGGGGCAGGGGGAGATGGACGACCAAAGCCAGATAAGCAGGTGGACGGACGGGTGGTTAGTACAGTGCTAAGCGCTTAGTACAGTGCTAAGTGCTTAGTACAGTGCTCTGCACCACAGTAAGCGCTCAATAAATACGACTGATGATGGATGGACAGCTGGCCAGACTTATCGTGGGGCTGGCGCTGGGATAGAGAGACAGACAGGCCCGGAAACTCAGTCAGCCTGTGGTTCAGAGAAGCAGCCTGGGGTAGTGGCTAGAGCATGGGCCCGGGAGTTGGAAGGTCGTGGGTTCTAATTCCAGATCTGCCCCTTGTCTGCTGTGTGACCTTGGGCAAGTCGCTTCACTTCTCTGGGCCTCAGTTACCTCATCTGTAAAAAGGGGATTGAGAATGTGAGAAGCAGCGTGGCTCACTGGAAAGAGCATGGGCTTTGGAGTCAGAGTTCATGGGTTCAAATCCCGGCTCTGCCAATTGTCAGCAGTGTGACTTTGGGCAAGTCACTTCACTTCTCTGGGCCTCAGTTCCCTCATCTGTAAAATGGGGATTAAGACTGTGAGCCCCCCCGTGGGACAACCTGATCACCTTGTAAACTCCCCAGTGCTTAGAACAGTGCTTTGCACATAGTAAGCGCTTAATAAATGCCATCATTAATTAATTAATTAATTAATGTGAGCCCCACGTGGGACAGGGATGGTGTCCAACCCAATCGGCTTATCTCTCCCCCAGCGCTTAGTACGGTGCCTCGCACATAGTAAGCACAGTGTTTGTCATCTAGTAAGTACTTAACAAATGCCATTATTAGGTGCTTAATAAATACGATTAGTGTTATTATTGTTCAGGCAGCCGGAGGGGATCAGAGCAGGTGGTCTTCGCTGCGGGGCCTGAGCCCTGGGAGGGGGTCCGAGGGGGTGGGCGGGAGACAGGCTGGGGAGGGTGGGAGAGACAGGGGAGATGGGGACGCGGGGTGGGGAGTGGAGAGAATCAATCAATCAATCGTATTTATTGAGCGCTTACTGTGTGCAGAGCACTGTACTAAGCGCTTGGGAAGTCCAAGTTGGCCACATATAGAGACAGTCCCTACCCAACAGTGGGGTCACAGTCTGAAAGGGAAGGGATTTCATTCGATCGCATTTATTAAGTGCTTACTGTGTGCAGAGCTAAGGGAATGAGGGGAGTGTTAGGGAGGGGAGGGCGGCGGCGGGGGGGTCCAGCGAGGCCGTGCCCCCTCCAGGGGTGGTTTTTCTGTACCGCGAGGGCACGGCCCGCTACGCCTTCTCCTTCTCGGCGGCCCGGGACGCCTGTGTCCGCATCGGCGCCGCCATCGCCACCCCGGACCAGCTGCGGGCGGCCTACTGGGGCGGCTTCGAGCAGTGCGACGCGGGCTGGCTGGCCGACAGGACCGTGCGGTGAGGACCGTGCGGCCGTGAGCCCCCCCGCAGGCTGCCCCTCCTCCAGGAGGCCTTCCCAGACTGAGCCCCTTCCTTCCTCTCCCCCTCGTCCCCCTCTCCATCCCCCCATCTTACCTCCTTCCCTTCCCCACATACATATTTATTACTCTATTTATTTATTTTACTTGTACATATCTATTCTATTTATTTTATTCTGTTAATGTGTTTGGCTTTGTTCTCCGTCTCCCCCTTTTAGACTGTGAGCCCACTGCTGGGTAGGGACTGTCTCTAGATGTTGCCAACTTGGACTTCCCAAGCGCTTAGTCCAGTGCTCTGCACACAGTAAGCGCTCAATAAATACGATTGATTGATTGATTGATCGATTGCCCGGGGCCCGAGGGGCGGGAGGCCGGACCGCTGTGTCGTCTGTCCCCCAGGTACCCCATCCAGACCCCACGCGAGGCCTGCTTCGGGGACATGGACGGGGTCCCGGGCATCCGAAACTACGGCACCGTGGACCCCGAGGAACTGTACGACGTGTACTGCTACGCGGAGGACCTCCAGGGTAACGCCCCCTCCCCTTATCCCTCCCCATCCCCCGCGCCCCTGCCTAACCTCCTTTAACCGCCCCTTAAGACTATATGAGACCCTCTTCCTCTCCCCGGGCTGCTTCCTCTCCCCTGCAGAATATCACTTCTCCGTGCCCCTCATCTGTAAAATGGGGATCGAGACTGTGAGCCCCACGGGCGACAGGGACTGTGGTAACCCGATTGGCTTGTAATAATAATAATAATGTTGGTATTTGTTAAGCGCTATGTGCCAAGCACTGTTCTAAGCACTGGGGTAGATACAAGGTAATCAGATTGTCCCACGTGGGGCTCACAGTCTTCATCCCCATTTTACAGATGAGGGAACTGAGGCCCAGAAAAGTTAAGTGACTTGCCCAAGGTCACACAGCTGACTAGTGGCGGAGCCGGGATTTGAACCCATGACCTCTGACTCCAAAGCCCGGGCTCTTTCCACCGAGCCACGCTGCTTCCCCAGGGCTTAGTACAGTACCGGGCACACAGTAAGCCCTTAACAGATACCATCATTATTATTGAGAACGTGAGCCCCACGTAGGACAGGGACTATGGCCATCCCTATTTGCTTGTATCCACCCCAGCGCTTAGTACAGTACCAGGCACACAGTAAGTCCTTTAACAAATACCATCATTATTATTGAGAACGTGAGCCCCACGTAGGACAGGGACTATGGCCATCCCTATTTGCTTGTATCCACCCCAGTGCTTAAAACAGTGCCTGGCGCACGGTAAGCGCTTAACAAGTACCCTAATTGTTATTGATTAGAGATTATTGACTAGAGAAGCAGCGTGGCTCAGTGGAAAGAGCACGGGCTTTGGAGTCAGAGGTCATGGAGTCTAATCCCGGCTCTGCCAATTGTCTGCCGTGTGACCTTGGGCAAGTCACTTCACTTCTCTGGGCCTCAGTTACCTCATCTGTAAAAAATGGGGATTAAGACTGTGAGCCCCCCGTGGGACAACCTGATCACTTTGTAGCCTCCCAGCGCTTAGTGCTTTGCACATAGTAAGCGCTTAATAAATGCTATTATTACTATTGAGGCTGTGACCCTCAAGTGGGACGGGGACCGTGTCCAACCCGATTTGCTTGTATGCATCCCCAGCACTCACGGTTATTACTATCATTATCATGATAATGCGTGTGGCAGACCCCTCTCCTCCGGCCCCAGGGCTGCGGATGAAAAGAGAAGCCGCGTGGCTTAGTGGCAAGAGCCCGGGCTCGGGAGTCGGAGGTCGTGGGTTCTAATCCCGGCTCCGCCACGTGTCTGCCGTGTGAGCTTGGGCAAGTCACTTCACTTCTCTGGGCCTCGGTTCCCTCATCTGCCCAATGGGGATGAAGACTGGGGGCCCCACGTGGGGCAACCCGGTGACCTCGGATCCCCTCCCCAGCGCTTAGAGTAGTGCTTGGCCCAGAGTCAGCGCTTAACGAATGCCATGATTCTCAATTGTTCCTCTGACCGACGGTCCTCCCCTCCGTCCCCCCCCGCTCCCCCGGGCCAGGAGAGCTGTTCCTGGGCGCTCCTCCGCAGAAGCTGACCCTGGCTGAGGCCCGGCGGTTCTGCCGAGCTCGGGGCGCCGCCATCGCCACGACGGGCCAGCTGTTCGCCGCCTGGAGCGGCGGGCTGGACCGGTGCCGGCCGGGCTGGCTGGCCGACGGCAGCGTCCGCTACCCCATCGTCAGCCCCCGGGCGCGCTGCGGCGGCGGGGCCCGGCCCGGCGTCCAGACCGTCTTCCTCTTCCCCAACCAGACCGGCTTCCCCGACGCAAGGAGCCGCTTCGACGTCTACTGCTTCCGAGGTGCCCGCTGCGCCCCCGGGCCTGGCCCCCCCCTCCGACCCCCGGCCCCCGGACACCTCGGCCCTTCCCCCCGGTCCCCTCCGTCCACCCCAGGACTCCGGGTCGGTCCCTCGCTCCCCTCTGTCCTCCCTCCGTCCACCCCAGGACTCCGGGTCGGTCCCTCGCTTCCCTCTGTCCTCCCTCCCGGTCCCCTCCTTCCACCCCGCGACTCTGGCCCGTTCCTCTCCGGTCCCCCCGGTCTCCTCCACCCTCCCCTCGCCCCCGACCCAGTCCCCCACTCCCCTCTGTCCTCACTCCCGGTCCCTTCCCCCCCCCCCCCCACTCAGGACTCCCGCCCGTTCCCCCCCCCGTCCCCTCTGTCCTCCCTCCCGGTCCCCTCCGCCCTCCCCTCGCCCCCGACCCAGTCCCCCGGTCCCCTCTGTCCTCCCTCCCGGTCCCCTCCGCCCTCCCCTCGCCCCCGACCCAGTCCCCCACTCCCCTCTGTCCTCACTCCCGGTCCCTTCCCCCCCCCCCCAGGACTCCCGCCCGCTCCCCCCCGCCCGGTCCCCGCTGTCTTCCCTCCCGGTCCCCTCCGCCCTCCCCTCGCCCCCGACCCAGTCCCCCGCTCCCCTCTGTCCTCACTCCCGGTCCCTTCCGTCCACCCCAGGACTCCCTCCCGTTCCCCCAACCCCCGGTCCCCTCTGTCCTCCCTCCCGGTCTCCTCCGCCCTCCCCTCGCCCCCGACCCAGTCCCCCGGTCCCCTCTGTCCTCACTCCCGGTCCCTTCCCCCCCCCCAGGACTCCCTCCCGTTCCCCCCCCCCGTCCCCTCTGTCCTCCCTCCCGGTCCCCTCCGCCCTCCCCTCGCCCCCGATTCAGGCCCCCGGTCCCCTCTGTCCTCACTCCCGGTCCCTTCCGTCCACCCCAGGACTCCCGCCCGCTCCCCCCCACCCCCGATCCCCTCCGTCCTCCCTCCCGGTCCCCTCCATCCACCCCGCGACTCTGGCCCTTTCCCCTCCGGTCCCCTCTGTCCTCTCTCCCGGTCCCCTCCGTCCAGCCTTCGACCCCGGCCCGGCTCGGCCCGGTCCCCTCCGTCCATCCCTCGAGCCCTCCCCGTCTCTTTGCCCTCCCCCGGGCCCCGGCCCCTAATCCTCCTGATCCTGGTGCCCCCTGCCCTGCCCTGCCCTGCCCTGCCCTGCCCACCTCCCTGGACTCTGCTCCGTCGGCCCCGGTCCCGTTCCCCCGCGCCCCGTGTCCCCCCCGCAGGCCGTGGCTGCTCCCGGTCTCCAGGTCCCCTCGCCCCGGTCCTGCCCCAATCCCCGTCTCCTCCCGGCTCTCATCCCGGGGGCCCCGCCCCCAATCTCCCGCTCCTGGGTCCCCCCGCACGGGCCGTCGGGGAGGGGGGCGAGGTGCGGGCGGAGGGAGCGGTCCCCCCGGTGTCCCCCCCCGGTGTCCCCCCCCCGCCCGGTGTCGCCCCCGGTCCCCACAGCCGGCACCCGCTGGGCCCGCAGAGTCCGTCCGGAGCCCCACGGCGGAACCCCGGGACCTGGCGGCTTCCGACGGCGCCGGGCTGGCGGAGCTGGTGACCGTGTCGGCCGAGCTGGCCGAGCTGACCTTGCCGGGGCCCCGGGGGGCAGCGGAGTCCCGGGGGGCCATCTACTCCATCCCCCTGCCCCTCCCCCCGCCCGATCCCACGGAGCCCCCCGGGGACCCCGCCGACGGCCTGGACGCCCCCCTGAAGGCCGAGCCCGACACCGACCTGCCCTTGGCGGCCCTCACGGCCGACCCAACCCCCGAGGAGCGTACTGAGCCCCACCTGCGCCGCCGCCACCACCACCACCAGGCCGCCCGCGGGACCCTGCCCGGTGAGCCGCCGCCCCGATGCCCTACTCATCATCATCGTCATCATCATCAATCGTATTTATTGAGCGCTTACTATGTGCAGAGCACTGTACTAAGCGCTTGGGAAGTACGAATTGGCAACATATAGAGACAGTCCCTACCCGACAGCGGGCTCACAGTCTAAAAGGGAAGACAGAGAACAAAACCAAACATACTAACAAAATAAAATAAATAGAATAGATATGTACAAGTAAAATAAATGGAGTAATAAATCTGTACAAACATATATACATATATACAGGTGCTGTGGAGAAGGGAAGGAGGTAAGAAGGGGGGATGGAGGGGGGCGAGGGGGAGAGGAAGGAAGGGGCTCAGTCTGGGAAGGCCTCCTGGAGGAGGTGAGCTCTCAATAGGGCCTACTCCCCACGCCCAGCTGCTTTTCCGGCTGGGTTTCTGCCCCCCCCCGGGGGCAGGAGGCGGAGGGCGCGGCCCCCCCCCCCCCCAGCCTCTCTCCCTCTCCCTGTCCCCCTCCCCAGGAGCTGCTGAATTGGGTCCGGCGCCCACCGCCGCGCTAGTGACAGCGGGGGAGGAGCCGGAGGACGGAGAGGAGGAGGAGGAGGCAGAATCCCCCCCCGAGCTGCCCCCCACAGGTATGGAGCCGGCGGAGAGCCCGGAGCCCACTCCCCCAGCCCAGACCCCCGGGCCGGGGGGCGGGGAGGGGCCTGGGGAGGGCCGGGGGCCGAGGAGCGGGGCAACGCCGAGCCCGCCTGGGCTCCCCCCGCCCGTCCTGGCCCTGTGGGCCCTGTGGGCCCTGTGGGCCGGACTCTGACCCACTGACCCTTCGTCCGCCTGCTCCCTCCTGCTCCCCAATTGCCCCTGCCCCCACCCGGACCTGGCCGTCTGTCTGTCCGTCGTTCTTTCTGTCCTGTCAGGACCGCAGTGGTCCCCTCTTCCCGTTTCCTGGGTCCCTCGGCTCCCCACTGCCCCCCGCCCCATCCCCCGCCTCCTGGAGCCGTCCCCCGCCCTCCGGGCCCCTCCTTCTCTACTTCTGTGAAGTATGTTTATATCTGTTTCCATGGAAATTAGCTCACCGAATAAACCGGATTAAACTTCACTCTGGAGACCAGACCAACCCCTAGCGGCCTGTCTGTCTCGGAGTCTCCACGTTTCTGAGTTTACCTCTCTCTCTCTTTCTCTCTCTCAATCAATCAATCAATCAAATTTATTGAGCGCTTACTGTGTGCAGAGCACTGTACTAAGCGCTTGGGAAGTACAAGCTGGCAACATATACAGTCCCTTCTTCCCCCCCCCCCGTTGTGTGTGTGTGTGTGTGTGTGTGTGTGTGTGTGTGTGTGAGAGAGAGAGAGAGTGTATGCCGCCGTTCCTTTCCATCTCTGGAATTATCTCTGCACCTCTCGCTGTCCCCATCTCTTCCTGTCTTTCCATCTGTCTCTAAATCCGTGCGGTCTTGGTCTCTGTTCTTTTGATCTCTCTCTCCTCAATGTCTCTCGTCCCCCTTCGTTGATTAAAGCCCGCTGCCCACCCGGGAGGCGCTAGTCTACACTAACCTTCGACATTGCGGTCTTTATCCGGGACTACTCAGCCTGGGAAGAAATACCACCTGCTCGGGGGTAGAGGTGGGTGGAGGAGAGAGAGAGAAAGGGGGGGTGGGGGGTGTTGGATCCAGTCTGCTGAGCATCTGAGCTATAGTCATTCATTCAATTGTGTTTATTGAGCGCTTACTGTGTGCAGAGCACTGTACTAAGCGCTTGGGAAGTACAAGTCGGCAACATATATCCAGATAAGTTAAGACCCAGGCCTCTCTGGGGGACCTGGGAGAAACGTTTCTGAGCCCCTTCCCAGGGAGGGCAAAGCAGGAGGAGGATGTAGTCAGAGAGAGAGAAAACACACCTGACAGGGGTCAGGCAGTGTAGAAAAGCAGAGTCACATTTACCCTTTCTACCCACTCCGAGCAAATAATCCTTCTCAGGGAGTACTGGTGGTTTTCTGCGCAGTGTAGACTCACCTCCATTCCGAATCGCCTCTAATCTCACTAACTGCCCTCGCTGCAACTTTCCCTGGATGTGGGTACGGCTTCCCCAGCCCCTCAGCCCCTCAGTCCCTCCAGACCCCCAGACCCTCAGTCCCCCCAGACCCCCAGACCCCCGCCCCGCAGAAGAGGTAAAGAGGACAGGAAGATGCGGCTTTGAATTTCCTCACTAGTAGGAGGCGCCGCTTGCAACTCTCCTGACAAGAAATGATGGGTCCGCCGTGACGAGGGGTGGGATAGAGGGGTGGCCAAAGAATTTCGGGTGGGATGTGGGACAGATCCTGAAATTTTAGGATGTCTGTCATCCAATCTGGAGGGGAAGTACCATACAGCACTAATGGCATTTATTGAGTGTTCACTGGGTGCAGGGCACTTTTCTAAGCACGTGAGAAAGTTCACAAGGTGTTAGGTGTACGTTCTCTTCCCAAGGGGAGCTTTGTTACCCCAGAAAAGACGTGATGGAGGAGATTTCTACTGGCAGGAAGTGAGGTCATGTCCCTGCCCAGAAGTTAGGTTATGCATCTAAAGGAAGGCATTGAGGCCATCAGGAAGCATCAGTGTTGTTTGTTTGAGGGAGGTAGGGAGTTTCTGTGGGTGAGTGGGAGAGAGAACACCTATTAATGCGTGGACTGGTAATTGGGGGAAGTTTCTGGATCCCCAGCCTCCAGGAGTTCATCTCATCTACACCTCTCTTTCCAGAAAGGGATATGAACCAGCTCTGGGGAACACGGGCTGGCTCTGTAGTCAAAGGGGTGATGGTTGGAGCCCAGCAGGGCCATCAGAATTGGGGAAGAATCGTAACAATAGTAATAATGATAATAACGATAATAATATTTGCTTAGTGCTCACTATGTGCCAACCACTGTCCTAAACTCCAAGCTAGATATAATTGGATGAGATAGACTGTGAGTCTAATGTAGGACAGGGTTTAAAGGGGAGGGAGAACAGGTATCGAATCCCCATTTTATAGATGAGGAAGCTGAGGCACAGAATGGCTAATTTGCTTGCCCAAGTATGCAGAGCAGACAGGTTGCAGAGCCGGGATTAGAACCCACGTCCTCTGACTCCCAGTTCTGTGCTCTTTTCACTAGACCACACTGTTACTCCAGGGTGGGTGGATAAGTGGCACATAAACAGGGAGCAGGATGGGATTATTTCTGGCACTTTCTCCACCTTCTTGGGCTGGGTTCCCTCCTTCTATGATCCCTGCAAAGTGACAGAGGTCACAGACGCCAAGACGGACCTTGGGAGGTCACCTGAGCCAATCTCCTGCCTTCAGATCAAGCAGGAAGGCTCCTGAATTCAAATCATTCCACCATATCTCTTGGGGTTTCCTTGAGGAGGTGGGGATGGAGGTCAGAGGGAGAGCAAAAAGAGGTTTGGGGGAATGAGGTGGGATTTGGGGGAGTAGCAGAGGGGACTCAGAAAAAAAGTCTGCTTGCTGCCCAGTAGGGACAAACCAGAAAATAGGAATTTGCCGCAGCAGCCTGAACCCTGTGGCCACCGCGACCGGACCGGGCAAAGGCCGGGGACCCGGGCCAGACCCTGTCATCTTGGGTGGTGATGGGCTCCGCGGAGGCCCGCGCCCATGCCCCAGAACCGAGGTGGAGTCCGGATGGGTGAGGGGCACAGCTGGTGTGTGTGTTGGGGGGAGGAGGGGTGCTGCAGTAAGCAGGATGAAGGACAGACAGCGGGCGGAGGAGCCGCATCGAGTCGGTGTCTGTGTGTGTGTGCAGGCGGCTGTGAGCCCAACCCGTGCCAGAACGGAGGCACGTGCTATGAGGATCCGGGCGCGGACCGCGGAGCCGGAGGGGCCGGGATCAGCTGCGTCTGCCTCCCGGGCTACGGGGGGTCGGTCTGTGAGCTCGGTGAGGGGGCGGGGGGCCCAAGGGGGGCAGCAGGACAGGGCTGGGGTGCGGGTGGGGTGCCCATCCCTGCCCCCAGCCAGGCCCTGGACCCCTGGCAGAGTTGCTCCCCTAACACTGTCCTCCCTCCCGGAGCTGCTCCCTACCCCCTGACTTCCCCCAGTAGCTGTGCTCCTAACAATAATAATGATAATTAGAGTACTGGTTAATCACTTGTTATAATAATAATGATGATGGTATTTATTAAGCGCTTACTATGTGCAAAGCACCGTTCTAAGCGCTGGGGAGGTTACAAGGTGATCGGGTTGTCCCACGGGGGGCTCACAGTTTTAATCCCCATTTTACGGATGAGGTCACTGAGGCCCAGAGAAGTGAAGTGACTTGCCCAGAGTCACACAGCTGACAACTGGCAGAGCCGGGGTTTGAACTCATGACCTCCGATTCCAAAGCCCAGGCTCTTTCCACTGAACCACGCTGCTTCTCTACCCGTTCTCTGCTTATGTGCCAAGCACTGTTCGAAGCACTGGGGGAGATCGAACTTAAGTTGGACACAGTCCCTGTCCCACATGGGTCTCGCAGTCTGAACCCCCATTTTACAGATGAGGTAACTGAGGCCCAGAGAAGTGAAGTGACTTGCCCAGAGTCACACAGCTGACAATTGGCAGAGCTGGGCTTTGAACCCATGACCTCTGATTCCAAAGCCCAGGCTCTTTCCACTGAGCCACGCTGCCTCTCCACTTGTTCTCTGCTTGTTATGTGCCAAGCACTGTTTGAAGCGCTGGGGGAGATCCAACTTAATCAAGTTGGACACAGTCCCTGTCCCACATGGGTCTCGCAGTCTGAACCCCCATTTTACAGATGAGGTAACTGGGGCCCAGAGAAGTGAAGTGACTTGCCCAGAGTCACACAGCTGACAATTGGCAGAGCCAGGGTTTGAACCCACGACCTCTGATTCCAAAGCCCAGGCTCTTTCCACTGAGCCACGCTGCTTCTCTACCTGTTCTCTGCTTGTTATCATCAATCAATCGTATTTATTGAGCGCTTACTGTGTGCAGAGCACTGTACTAAGCGCTTGGGAAGTACAAATTGGCAACATATAGAGACAGTCCCTACCCAACAGTGGGCTCACAGTCTAAAAGGGGGAGAGAGTGCCAAGCACTTGTTATGTGCCAAGCACTGTTGGAAGCGCTGGGGGAGATCGAACTTAATCAAGTTGGGACACAGTCCCTGTCCCACATGGGTCTCGCGGTCTGAACCCCCATTTTACAGATGAGGTAACTGAGGCCCAGAGAAGTGAAGTGACTTGTCCAAGGTCACACAGCAGACACGTGGCAGAGTGGGGATTAGGATCCGGGGCCTTCCGACTCCTAGGCCCGGGTTCTAGCCTCTCGCTAACCCCCGGTTTCCCTCCCGGAGCTGCTCCCGCCCCGTCCCCCGGAGTCGGTCTCGCAGTCTGAATCCTCATTTTACAGATGAGGTAACTGAGGCCTAGAGAAGTGAAGTGACCTGTCCAAGGTCACACAGCAGACACGTGGCAGAGTGGGGATTAGAATCCGGGGCCTTCCGACTCCTAGGCCCGGGTTCTAGCCTCTCGCTAACCCCCGGAGTCGGTCCCCTAAGCCTTTCTCCCCCGGTCCCCCGTCCCCCAGAGCTGGCCCGCTGCGGCCCCGGTTGGGACGGCTTCCAGAGCGGCTGCTACCGACACTTCCCGGTGCGCAGGTCGTGGGCGGAGGCGGAGAATCAGTGCCGCCGCCTGGGAGCTCACCTCGCCCGGATCGGCACGGCCGAGGAACAACGATTCGTCCACGGTAACCCAACCCGCCCCGTCGTTCATCCCTTCACAGAGAAGCAGCGTGGCCTAATCGATCAATCAATCAATCGTTCGTATTTATTGAGCGCTTACTGTGTGCAAAGCATTGTACTAAGCGCTTGGGAAGTACAAATTGGCAACATATAGAGACAGTCCCTACCCAACAGTGGGCTCACAGTCTAGAAGGGGGAGACAGAGAACAAAACCAAACATATTAACAAAATAAAATAAATAGAATAGATATGTACAAGAAAAATAAATAGAGTAATAAATATGTACAAGCATATATACATATCCACAGGTGCTGTGGGGAAGGGAAGGAGGTAAGATGGTGGGGATGGAGCGGGGGACTTCACTTCTCTGTGCCTCAGTGACCTCATCTGTCAAATGGGGATCATCATCAATCATATTTATTGAGCGCTTACTATGTGCAGAGCACTGTACTAAGCGCTTGGGAAGTCCAAGTTGGCAACATATAGAGACAGTCCCTACCCAACAGTGGGCTCACAGTCTAAAAGGGGGAGACAGAGAACAAGACCAAACATACTAACAAAATAAAATAAATAGAATAGATATGTACAAGTAAAATAAAGAAATAAATAAATAGAGTAATAAATATGCACAAACATATATACATATATACAGGTGCTGTGGGGAAGGGAAGGAGGTAAGATGGGGGGGATGCAGAGGGGGACGAGGGGGAGAGGAAGGAAGGGGCTCAGTCTGGGAAGGCCTCCTGGAGGAGGTGAGCTCTCAGTGGAGTCCTTACTATGTGCAGAGCACTGTAATAAGCGCTTAGAAAGTACAACTCAGAAATAAAGAGAGACAATCCATGTCCACACCGGGCTTAGAGCCGCGCTTAGAGATCCTCCTGGAGGAGGTGAGTTCTCAGTAGAGTCCTTACTATGTGCAGAGCACTGTACTAAACGCTTAGAAAGTACAACTCAGAAATAAAGAGAGACAATCCATGTCCACACCGGGCTTAGAGATCCTCGGAGAGGGGACGGGGGGGTCTCCCTGGAGACAGGCGGGCCCCCTCCCCCTCCAGCCGGCTGACCCGCCCCCGCCCCCGCTGCTCCCCAGAGCGATACCCGGAATATCAGTGGATCGGACTCAACGACCGGACCATCGAGGGCGATTTCCAGTGGTCAGACGGCACCCCGCTGGTGAGATTCCCCCAGACCGTCCCCCTCACACCGATGCCCTTAGTAATAATAATAATAATAATGATGATGGCATTTGTTAAGCGCTTACTATGTGCAGAGCACTGTTCTAAGCGCTGGGGGGGGATCCAAGGTGATCAAGTTGTCCCACGTGGGGCTCACAGTCTTAATCCCCATTTTACAGGTGAGGGTACTGAGGCTCAGAGAAGTTAAGTGACTTGCCCAAGGTCACATAGCAGACATGTCGAACCCATGACCTCTGACTCCAAAGCCCGTGCTCTTTCCAATGAGCCACGCTGCTTCCTTAGTACATCCCTTAAGCGCTTAGTACAGTGCTCTGCACATAGTAAGCGCTCAATAAATACGATTGATGATGCCCTCCTCCCCCAGCCTCTCCCGCTCACATCGGCTTCTCCACCCGCGAATTCTCTCCCTGGCGGGACCCCCTCCATCCCGCGCCCGCCGACCCCTCCACCTCCCCATCCCCCCGACGCCGCGGTGCCCCCTCCCCCGCAGCTGTACGAGAACTGGCAGGCGGGGCAGCCGGACAGCTACTTTCTGTCCGGCGAGGACTGCGTGGTCCTGGCCTGGCACGACGGAGGCCGCTGGAGCGACGTCCCCTGCAACTATCACCTGCCCTTCACCTGCAGGACCAGCTTGGGTCAGTGGGGACGGGGCGTCCGGGGCAGGGTCGGGGGCACCTGCGGGGTCGGACGGACACCAAGGAGGGACCCCCGACGGCAGGGGAGGCCGGAAAGGAAGGGGCTCCGGAAGGGGGGTGGGGGCTCCTATCCTGAGCCACTGTGACCACTGCCCCCCTGCCTCGGCTCCCACTGACCGGTTCCTTTCCCCTCCCCGTCCCCAGTGACCTGCGGGCCGCCCCCCGAACTGGCCAGGGCCGTGCTGACCAGCCGCCCCCAGCAGCGCTACGGGGTGGGCGCCGTGGTCCGCTACCGCTGCCGCGCGGGGCTGGGCCAGCGCAACGCGCCCCTCAGCGTCTGCCGCTCGGACGGACGCTGGGAAGCGCCCAAAATCACCTGCCGGGCCCCCGCCGCCCAGGTCAGTGTCCCCGGACCCCGGCCCAGCTCTCCATCCCCTCGGACCCCGGCCCAGCTCCCCATCCCCTCGGACCCCGGGTCAGCCCCCGGGACCCCGGCCCAGCTCCCAATCCCCCCGGACCCCAGGTCAGCCCCAGGACCCCGGCCCAGCTCCCCATCCCCTCGGACCCCGGGTTTGTGTCCCCGGACCCCGACCCAGCTCCCCATCCCCTCGGACCCCGGGTCAGTGTCACCGGACCCCGGCCCAGCTCCCCATCCCCTCGGACCCCGGGTCAGTGTCCCCGGACCCCGGCCCAGCTCCCCATCCCCTCGGACCCCAGGTCAGCCCCCAGGACCCCGGCCCAGCTCCCCATCCCCTCGGACCCCGGGTCTGAGTCCCCGGACCCCGGCCCAGCTCCCCATCCCCTCGAACCCCGGGTCTGTGTCCCCGGACCCCGGCCCAGCTCCCCATCCCCTCGGACCCCGGGTCAGTGTCTCCGGACCCCGGCCCAGCTCCCCATCCCCTCGGACCCCGGGTCAGTGTCCCCGGACCCCGGCCCAGCTCTCCATCCCCTCGGACCCCGAGTCAGTCCCCCGGCACCCCTCCCGCCTCCCTCTGGACCCCCATCTGTTCCCCCCAACTCCCACGTGCCCTCGCTGGCCATCCAGTCCCCGTCTCCAGTCAGCTTCACAGGATCGGGACGAGTCCCTGGGAAACCGGGAGCGGCAGAGGTCAGAGGTCCGGGGCCCCTCCGCCCCAGCTCCTCTTCTGCAGCTCCAGTCACCCCTTTGTCCCCCACAGGTTCCCAAAGACACCCCAGGAAGAGACACCTTGGAAGAGTGGCCGTCGGGCGGGGGCTGCTGGGCCTCGGGAGGTCGGTGTTGAAAGAAGGAGACGTGGCGGGGGAGCGGAATCTTCCGGGGACCCCAACCCCTTCCTCACTGATTAGAAGTGACGTCGGGGGACAAAGGCCGGGAAAAGCTCCAGGGCAGGCTGGGATTAACTGTGTTCCCCACAACCTCCGCTCTCTCACTTTCCTTTGGGGTGCAAAGGGCCAGAGAAGGATGTGTCCCCCCACCCCAAATAAATCTGCATTGCCCCTGCAACTGGCCTCAGCCCCTCGGCGGGGGAAAGGGACTTGTCTGGCGTTACCGGCAGGGAAGGGAGCTGAGAGGGGTTTTCTGGTCCCGAGGACGGCCCTCAAGTCTCAGGCCTCTGCCTGGCAGGGCGTGTACTGGCGGGAGAGGGGCCACTCTGCTCCCACCCAAGACCCCCCAGGAAGACACGTGGCTGCCTGGGACTGACACCCAGCCTGGCTGTTACAGGGGCTTGTCGGAGAGGAGCCATGAAGGCCCCATCTCTTCCTGCCCACACTCTCTCCAGCATCATTCATTCATTAAATCATATTTATTGAGCATTTACTGTGTGCAGAGCACTGGACTAAGCGCTTGGGAGAGTATAATACCACAATAAACGGACACATTCCCTGCCCACATCGAGTTTACAGTCTAGAGGGAGGAAGACAGGCATTAATATAAATAAATAAATTACAGATATGGAGAGAAGCGCCGGCAGGGCCGGGAGGGGGGATATCCCCCACCATTCTCCATAGTCTGCCAGCTCATCAGGGACACATGCACCCACAAACCCACACCCACACACGAACACATCCTCTCCACACCCCCCTCCCCCAACCCCAGGAAAGGTGGCGTCTGTGGGATAGCGATTTAATTCATTCATTCATTCAATAGTATTTATTGAGCGCTTACTGTGTGCAGAGCACTGTACTAAGCGCTTGGAAAGTACAAGTCGGCAACATATAGATCAGCTCTTCTAGGCCGGACACCAGGCTGGTGATGGGACCCGGCAAGAGGGTAAACAATGGTATTTATTGAACACTTTCCTGTGTGCTGAGCACTGTACTAACAGCTTGGAAAGTACAAGTCGGCAACATACAGATCAGCTCTTCCAGGCCGGACACCAGGCTGGAGATGGGGTCCGGCAAGAGGGTAAACAGTGGTATTTATTGAACACTTTACTGTGTGCTGGGCACTGTACGAACAGCTTGGAAAGTACAAGTCGGCAACATACAGATCAGCTCTTCCAGGCCAGACACCAGGCTGGAGATGGGGCCCGGCAAGAGGATAAACAATGGTATTTATTGAACACTTTCCTGTGTGCCGAGCACTGTACTAACAGCTTGGGAGAGTACAAAAGAACAGTTGTTGGCCAAGTTCCCGATCCACACTCTAGAGGGGAAATCTCCACAAGGTATCACTTGCCTCCTGTCCTCCCGACAGTAGTGGAACTGGATTCCTGACAAGAAGAGGTGGGGGCTCTATCGGCTCTCCTGTCTACACCGTTGGGCAGTGCGGGCAAGGGGAGCCGGGGGTCTTCCTGAGCTGGTGGAGTTTCTCCTGAGCAGGCAGTGTAGACACCTCCCCCTCCACACACACACACAAGGCAGATTGGAGACCGGAGAGGCGTAGCCTGGGCCTCCGGCTGCTGGTGGGGATGGGGTGGGGGGTAGCGGGGCCTTCAGGGTGGGAGTCCGGGGCTCAGAGGTCAGGGGTCGTCAAGGGGGTCTCGGCGTAGCAGTAGGCGCCGTAGGCGGGCAGGTGCGGGCGGGGGAAGCCGAAGCTGCGGACGCCCGGGTCCTGGTCTCCGCCGCAGCGGGGCCGGGGGTCGGTGATGGGGAAGCGGACGCTGCCGTCGGCCAGCCAGCCCCCGTCGCACCGATCCAGGCCGGCGAAGCGCCAGGCCGCGTACAGCTGCCCCACCAGGGCCAGCGAAGCCCCCCGAGCCCCGCAGGCCCGCCCCGCCTCCGCCAGGGTCAGCCGGCCCGGGATGAACGTCACCCGGCCTGAGGGGGGCACGGGGTCGGGCGGGGGGGCCCAGGGGGAGGGGGGCACGGGGCCGGGGGAGGGGGACACAAGGCCGGGGGAGAGGGACACAAGGCCGGGGAGGGGGACACAAGGCCGGGGGGCCGGGGGTGAGGGGGACAGGAGGCCGCGGGTGAGGGGGACAGGAGGCCGGGGGAGGGGGACACGGGGATGGGGGCCAGGGGGACACGGGGATGGGGATGAGGGAGACACGAGGCCGGAGGGCCGGGGTGAGGGGCACACGGGGATGGGGGCGAGGGGGACACGGGGATGGGGATGAGGGGGACACGGGGATGGGGATGAGGGAGACACGAGGCCGGAGGGCCGGGGTGAGGGGGACACGGGGATGGGAGCGAGGGGGACACGGGGATGGGAGCGAGGGGGACACGGGGATGGGGATGAGGGAGACACGAGGCCGGAGGGCCGGGGTAAGGGGCACACGGGGCCGGGGGTGATGAAGGGGACACGGCGCCGAGGGGCAGGGGACACGGGGCCGGGGCGAGGGGGACGCGGGAAAAGGAGGTCAGGAAAAGAGGAATGGGAAGGAAAAGGGGTCGGTATTCCAGGTATCCCCCTGCTCTCCCCGCCCCCTACTCTCAACCCCCCAGCGCCCCCCGCCCGCTCCGCGCCCCCGGTTCCACCACCCCCCGACCCCCTCGGTCCTACCGGTCAGCGAGGAGGTGAAGCAGAAAGCGTCGAACCGGTCCCGTCGGGGGTCGCGGGGCCCGTAGACTCGGATGCCGGGGGGCAGCCCGGGACCCCCGCAGGCCGCGCGGCTCTCCAGGACCGGGTAGCGCACGGAGCCGTCCCGCAGCCAGCCCGCCCCGCACCAGTGCAGACCCTCCGTCCACGCTGCGCCGCGTTCACGGGGAGGGAGGCGTCAGAGGGGCGGGGGAGCCGGGACACCCAGGTCCCCCACCTCTCCGCCCGCCCGCCCCCGGCCAGGTGCCCGACGGGGACCCCGGGCCCCCCGGGCCCCCCGCCCCACTCACCCCGATAGAGCTGGTCGGCCGAAGCCAAGCGCCCATCTTGGCGTTCACAGGCCTCCTCCGCCTGGGCCAGGGTCAGCTGGTAGCGGCCGCCGCGGGGCTGGTAGGGGAACACGACCCCTGCGGACCCCCGGCCCGGGGGGCGGGTTTGAGGGAGGGGACATGGGGGCCCGGAACTCCTCGGGGCCCCGACGTCCGTTCTCCCGCCCGACGACCCCCAGGCCCTCAGCCTAGGCTGCCCCCCCGCAAGCTGCCCCCTGCCCTCTGCCCCCCCAGGCTGTCCCCTGCCCTCTGCCCCCCAGGCTGCCCCCTGCCCTCTGGGGCTGCCCCCTGCCCCACCCCCCGAGGCTGCCCCCTGCCCACGAGGCTGCCCCCCACTCACCTCCTCCAGGAGGCCTTCCCAGACTGAGCCCCCTCCTTCCTCTCCCCCTCGCTCCCCTCTCCATCCCCCCCCGTCTTGCCTCCTTCCCTTCCCCACAGCACCTGTATGTATGTTTGTACATATTTATTACCCTATTCATTTTACTTGTACATATCTATTCTATTCATCTTATTTTGTTAGCATGTTTGGTTTTGTTCTCTGTCTCCCCCTTCTAGACTGTGAGCCCACTGTTGGGTAGGGACCGTCTCTACATGTTGCCAACTTGTAATAATAATAATGATGGTATTTGTTAAGCGCTTACTATGTGCAAAGCACTGTTCTAAGCTCGGGGGGGGGGGCGGACACAAGGTGATGAGGTTGTCCCATGTGGGGCTCACAGTCTTAATCCCCATTTTACAGATGAGGTAACCGAGGCTCAGAGAAGTTAAGTGACTTGCCCAAGGTCACACAGCAGACACGTGGCGGAGCTGGGATTCGACCCCATGACCTCTGACTCCAAAGCCAGTGCTGTTTCCACTGCTTCCCTACTTGTACTTCCCGAGCGGTTAGTCCGGTGCTCTGCACACAGTAAGCGCTCAATAAATCCGATCGATCGATCGATCGATTGATCGCCCCCTGTCTCCCGAGGCGGCCCCCCGCTCTCCCCTCACCCTCCAGCTCCAGACTGAGCCCGACGCTCTCGTCGTCCAGGCCCAGGACGAGTTGGCAGCGGAAGCGTCCCGGGTCGCCCAGCTGCAGCGGCCCGAGGACCAGGGACATGTCGAGCCGGTGGCCCCGGCGCAGGCGGGCTCGGCCGCCCAGGGCTCCGTAGGGCCGGGTGGCCAGCTGGGCGGCGCCGGACCCGCGGCCGGCCAGCACCAGGACCAGGCTCTCGGACGCCCGGGCCGCGTCCACGCGGCTCCAGCGCACGGCGAATCCCCCCGGGGGAGCCACCCCCAGCACGCACGGGAGGGTCGCGGAGCCCCCCCCGACGGCCCCACACCTCCTCCCGCACAGGGCGGAGCAGGTAGCGGGGTTGCGGGGAGCCTGGAGCCGGGGAGACGCGGGGGTCAGAGGGGGCCGCGGCCTTGGGCGGGGGGGGGACCCTTCCTTCCCACTCCCTCCTCCTCCCAGCCCGGGGAGACCCCCCATCCCCACCCCGACCCCCTGGGCCACTGTCCGGGGCGCGGCGAGGACAGGACGGGAGAACCGAGGGGCGACCGTCGGGCCTCACCTGCCGTCGACGAGGCCTCGGGGAGGAGCGGGGAAGCCGAAGGCGTCAGGAGCAGGAGCAGGAGGAGGGGGCGGTGGGCGAGGACGGGGCGGCAGGACATGGTGGGAGACCGGCTAAGGGACCCTGGGGGTCCGTCCCCCCCAAGAGAGAGGCCGGGGGGATCCGGCGAGGCAGGGGCAGGGACCTCCGGACCCTGGAGGATGACCCCTAAGTAGGCTGATAACAGACAGATCCCCGAAGATCTCCAAGGCCCCTTACCTGCACACAGTAAGCGCTCAATAAATATGATTGATTGATTGATTGACTGAGGAAGGGGTCAGAGGGGCTCAGAGAGGGTGAGGCTTGGTTGCGGGCCACACAGCGAGGGGCCACAGGCTTTGGGGGCCGGGGGCGTCCGGCCCGTCAAGGCGCTCGGCCAGGCCGCAGGGCCAGGCCGCCGCCCGCCGAGGCTCAGCGGGCCCCGAGAGGGGAGGTTACCGCTCCGGAGACACACAGCGGGCGCGGGGGCGGGGGGCGGCGGCCCGGACCCTCGAGGGGTCGCGGACCGGGGGCGGGAACAGGGACCCGGGGGAGGCCTGGAGGGGATAAACAGCCGCCGGAGGAAGGGGCCTCCGGGGGGCCGGAGGCAGGGGCGGGGATGGGGACGGCCGAGGTGGAACAGGAGGGGAAACTGAGGCACGGGGGGCGCGGCAAACTCCGCGGACAGGCCGGGAGCTCCAAGGAGCTTGGGTATCGCGCCTGCCGCCGTGACAGGGGTCAGGCCGTAGCCCCCTCCCGCAAGTCGAGGTGCCCCCCTACCTGGCCGGGTGGGTGCCCCTCCCGCTGCCTGGGAGCCGCGGGCTGGCGGTGGGCGGCCTTCCGCTCCCTCACCCCGGCCCCGCCCGGCCGCGGGACAGAGCCACGCATTGTCCCCCCGCCCGCCCCCCCCACCCCCCCCCGGCCCACGGGAGACACGACGCGCTTTCTCCGCCTGCGGAGCGCCGGAGACGGCGGGACCAGAACCGCATCAACAGCCGGGCCGGGCCGGGAGGGAGATGGGGGGTGGTGGGGTGGGGGGCGGGAAAGGGAGGGTTAAAGAGGGACACCCAGATACAATGGATCGACAAAGCGGGGAAGCCAGAGA
Organism: Tachyglossus aculeatus; assembly: GCF_015852505.1. NCBI lineage: Eukaryota > Metazoa > Chordata > Mammalia > Monotremata > Tachyglossidae > Tachyglossus > Tachyglossus aculeatus. The sequence goes on along the minus strand of NC_052096.1, from coordinate 13,693,254 downwards.
AAGTGTCAGCAGTGGCAAAAGAAGATGTGAAGATAGGATTCTTGCGTGCCCTTGTGTGGGTTGTAGCACTGAATGGGACGGCTTGCCTATCTGGGGGTGGGTCGTGTCACTGTGTCAGTTTGAATGTCACCGGGTGCCCGTGTGTGTGTTGTGCTACTGAGTGTGTCGGTTTGTGGATCACTGCGTGTCCATGTGTGTGTCATGTTACTGTCAGTTTGCGTGTCACTGCATGTCCGTGTGTGTCATGTCACTGACAGTGTCAGTTTGCCTGTCACTGCGTGTCCTTGAGTGTGTTGGTTTGTGAGTCACCGCATGCCCTTGTGTGTGTGTGTCTTGTCACTGACTGTCACTTGGCGTGTCGCTGTATGTCCGTGTGCGTGCTGTGTTACTGTGTCGGTTTGCGGGTCACCGCGTGTCCTTGTGTGTGTTGTGTCACGGGGTGTGTCGGTTCGTGGGTGACTGTGTGTGACCCGGGCCTGGAGGGCTGTCCCTCCCTCCGCGCCCCGCCCAGCCTGGGGTCAGTGGCCGTGGCCACTGTGATCCGAGTCAATCAATCAATCAATCGTATTTATTGAGCCCTTACTGTGTGCAGAGCACTGTACTAAGCGCTTGGGAAGTACAAGTTGGCAACATACAGAGACAGTCCCTACCCAACAGTGGGCTCACAGTCTAGAAGGGGGAGACAGAGAACAAAACCAAACATACTAACAAAATAAAATAAATAGAATAGATATGTACAAGCAAGATAAATAAATAAATAAATAAATAGAGTAATACATATGTACAAACATATATACAGGTGCTGTGGGGAGTCCATCGGGGGCGAGGCGGCAGCCCGGGCCCCCGCGGTGGCGCGGTCCGTGGCTCGGCCTCTGTGGGCGCCCGCCCGTCGGTCCATCCGTCCGGCCCCGTGTCCGTCTGCCGGGCCGGGGCCTGCTGTTGCCAACTTGTACTTCCCAAGCGCTTAGTACAATGCTCCGCACACAGTAAGCGCTCAATAAATGCAATTGATTGATTGATTGATTGATTGATTGCTGGCCCGGAGGTCATGGCGGGCGGGCGACCGCCCCTGCGGCTGGCCCTGCTGCTGCTGGCGCTGGAGGCCTCCGTCCTCATCCTCTTCGGCCTCCTCGTCTGCTCCGGGCCCGACCAGGCCGCCGCCAGTAACGGGACCGGAGCCCACTTCCACTCCCATGAACGACGACTTCTACCGGCGCTACCCGAGTGAGTGCCGGCGGCCCGTCCCCACCCGAAACCCCCTCCCCCGGACCCCGGACGGTCTAACCCGCTGCCCTCTAGCTGCGCTCGCCGTCCCACCCTCAGCAGATGCGGGTCTCCACTGCAATGGGAGGGATGATAAGGATGGTATTTCTTAAGCACTTACTGTGTGCCAAGCACTGTTCTAAGCGCTGGGGGAGATACAAGGTTATCAGGTTATCCCAGGTGGGGTTCACAGTCTTAATCCCCATTTAAAGATGAGGTAACTGAGGCATGGAGAAGTTAAGTGGCTTGCCCAAAGTCATACAGCTGAAGTGTCTGAGACGGGATTAGAACCCATGGCCTCTGACTCTTCTAGACAGTGAGCCCACTGTTGGGTAGGGACCGTCTCTATATGTTGCCAACTTGTACTTCCCAAGCGCTTAGTACAGTGCTCTACACACAGTAAGCGCTCAATACATACGATTGATTGACTCCCAATGATAATAACAATGTTGGCGTTTGTTAAGCGCTGAATATGTGCCAAGAACCGTTCTAAGCGCTGGGGTAGTTACAACCTATTCAGGTTGTTCCTTATAGGGCGCACAGTCTTCATCCCCATTTTACAGATGAGGTAGCTGAGGCCCAGAGGAAAAAAATAGCATTTATTAGGCACTTACTATGTGCAAAGCACTGTTCTAAGCGCTGGGGAGGTTACAAGGTGATCAGGTTATCCCATGGGGGGCCCACAGTCTTAATCCCCATTTGACAGATGAGGGAACTGAGGCCCAGAGAAGTTAAGCGACTTGCCCAAAGTCACCCAGCTGACAAGTGGCAGAGCCTGGATTTGAACCCATGACCTCTGACTCCAAAGCCCGGGCTCTTTCCACTGAGCCACACTGCTTCTCTAGGGATGTGGGGCAGACCCTCGACTCCAGGGGACCTCAGGGTCAGCTCCCACTTTGAAGCCGCGGTGTCCCTGCCCCCACCTCCACCTCGGGGGGCTGGAGGGGCGGGGACAGCACTGCCGCTCCTTCTTCTCTCGGCAGGTAAATAATAACAATAATAATAATGGCATTTATTAACCATTACTATGTGCAAAGCACTGTTCTAAGCGCTGGAGAGGTTACAAGGTGATCAGGTTGTCCCACGAGGGGCTCACAGTCTTAATCCCCATTTTACAGATAAGGGAACTGAGGCCCAGAGAAGTTAAGTGACTTGCCTAAAATCACCCAGCTGACGGTTGGTGGAGCCGGGATTTGAACCCATGACCTCTGACTCTAAAGCCCGGGCTCCTTCCACTGAGCCATGCTGCTTCTCTAATAGCGGTGGGCCAGCGGTCAGCGGCCCGGGGCCACGGACGACTCTGACTGCGGCTGGCCCGGCCCTGCTCCACCCCGTCTCCGGCCCGGCCGGTCCCGGAGGCCCCGCTGACCCCTCGCCTGGCCCGAGCGTCCTGCTTTCCCCTGCTCCCCGCCGCTGACCGCCTCGATCCCTGGTTCAGCCCCCGACCCGCGCTGCCCGCAGGTTTCCCGGACGCTCACATCACGATCTTCGTGGGCTTTGGGGTCTTGAGGTGAGGCCTGTGGCGGCTCAGAGGGAAAGTAACAGCCTTGAAAGTCTGGAGGCCTAGGTTCTAATTCCCTCTCTGGTATGAGAGTTAAAAAAAGATTGTAAATACCCAGGAGGGTTTAGAATAGATCACCTAAGAGTGCTGAGATAAAATTTTTCCAACTTGTACTTCCCAAGCGCTTAGTACAGTGCTCTGCACACAGTAAGCGCTCAATAAATACGATTGATTGATTTCCTGCAGCGCTAGTGGCCTGTGCTCCCCAGTGGGCCACACTGGTGCAGGGCCTGGTCAAAACGCTGCTCCACCGCCAGGCCCGCGTCCTCGTCAGCGTCCAGAGGTGCGGGTGGTGGCGGGGTGGCCGCTGGACAGACGGGGGGAGGGAACTGGCGGGGGGCTGAGGGAGTGAGAGGGGCAGAAAGTGGGTGTATAGAGGGGGGGTCCGGTTCCTTTCTAGAAAACCCAAAGTCGCCACCCCCTCCCCATTCCTAATAATAATAATAATGATGATGGCATTTGGTAAGCGCTTACTATGTGCAAAGCACTGTTCTGAGTGCTGAGGGAGTTACAAGGTGATGAGGTTGTCCCACGGGGGGCTCACAATCTTCATCCCCATTTTACAGATGAGGGAACTGAGGCCCAGAGAATCAATCAATCAATCAGTCAATCGTATTTATTGAGCACTTACTGTGTGCAGAGCACTGTACTAAGCACTTGGGAAGTACAAGTCGGCAATACATAGAGACAGTCCCTACCCAACAGTGGGCTCACAGTCTAGAAGGGGGAGACAGAGAACAAAACCAAACATACTGATAAAATAAAATAAATAGAATAGATATGTACATGTAAGATAAATAAATAGAGTAATAAATATGTACAAACATATATACATATATGCAGGTGCTGTGGGGAAGGGAAGGAGATAAGATGGGGAGGATGGAGAGGGGGACGAGGGGGAGAGGAAGGAAGGGGCTCAGTGTGGGAAGGCCTCCTGGAGGAGGTGAGCTCTCAGTAGGGCCTTGAAGGGAGGAAGAGAGCGAGCTGGGCGGATGGGCAGAGGGAGGGCATTCCAGGCCCGGGGGAGGACGTGGGCCGGGGGTCGATGGCGGGACAGGCGAGAACGAGGTCCTGTGAGGAGATTAGCGGCAGAGGAGCGGAGGGTGCGGGCTGGGATGGAGAAGGAGAGAAGGGAGGTGAGGTAGGAGGGGGCCAGGGGATGGACAGCCTGGAAGCCCAGGGTGAGGAGTTTCTGCCCAATGCGCAGATTGATTGGTAGCCACTGGAGATTTTTGAGGAGGGGAGTAACATGCCCAGAGCGTTTCTGGACAAAGACAATCCGGGCAGCAGCATGAAGTATGGATTGAAGTGGAGAGAGACACGAGGATGGGAGATCAGAGAGAAGGCTGATGCAGTAGTCCAGACGGGATAGGATGAGAGCTTGAACAAGCAGGGTAGCGGTTTGGATGGAGAGGAAAGGGCGGATCTTGGCAATGTTAGAGAAGTGAAGTGACTTGCCCAAAGTCACCCAGCTGACAATTGGCGGAGCCGGGGTTTGAACCCCTGACCTCTGACTCCAAAGCCCGGGCTCTTTCCACTGAGCCACGCTGCTTCTCTGCTTCCTACTCCCCCGCCTGGCCCCCGCATGATCAACGCGGACTTCGCCGCTGGCGCCGTGCTGATGTCCTGGGGAGCCGTTCTGAGCAAGGTCAGTCCGGTCCAGCTGCTGCTGCTGGCCACAGCCGAGGTCACCATCTTCGCCGCCAACGAGTTTGTCGTTCTCCATCCACCTCCTGCGGGTCAGTGTGGGGCCGGGGGCCGGGCTGGCATGGGTCAGCGCGGGTTGATTGATTGGCTGGGTTAGAGAGAGAGAGAGAGAGAGAGAGAGAGAGAGAGAGAGAGAGAGACCCTCCCCTCTTCCGACCCGAGACTGGCCGCTCTGGGTTCTCCCTCCCTTTCAATCAGTCAATCCATCAATCAATCAATCGTATTTATTGAGCGCTTACTGTGTGCAGAGCACTGGACTAAGCGCTTGGGAAGTACAAGCTGGCAACATATAGAGACAGTCCCTACCCAATAGTGGGCTCACAGTCTAGAAGGGGGAGACAGAGAACAAAACCAAACATACTAACAAAATAAAATAAATAGAATAGATAGGTACAAGTAAAATAAATAAATAGAGTAATAAATATACGTACAAACATATATACATATATACAGGTGCTGTGGGGAAGGGAAGGAGGTAAGATGGGGGGGATGGAGAGGGGGACGAGGGGGAGAGGAAGGAAGCGCTGGGGAGGTTACAAGGCGATCAGGTTGTCCCACGGGGGGCTCACATTCTTCATCCCCTTTTTCCAGATGAGGTAACTGAGGCCCAGAGAAGTGAAGTGACTTGCACAAAGTCACACAGCTGACAATTGGCCAAGCCGGCATTTGAACCGATGACCTCTGACTCCAAAGTCCGAGCTCTTTCCACTGAGCCACGCTGCTTCTCTAAGACACGCAGCCCCACCCCTGGACGCCCCCAGCCTCCTCCTCCCCCGCGGTTTTGCCCTCCACCCCCAGATCCCATCACCCACGGGTCCTCCGACTGCCCACCCGCTGACCGACTGCCCACCCGCTGACCACCCTCCAAACCCCCCGCTCACCCCCCTCCATACCCCCCAGCTGGTAGAGCTCCCCAATCACCCCCTCCAACTACCCCCCGTTCATTCATTCAATCGTCTTTATTGAGCACTTACTGCGTGCAGAGCACTGGACTAAGCGCTTAGAGAAGCAGCGTGGCTCAGTGGAAAGAGCCCGGGCTTTGGAGTCAGAGATCAGGGGTTCAAATCCCAGCTCCGCCACTTGGGCAAGTCAATTCACTTCTCTGGGTCTCAGTTCCCTCATCTGTAAAATGGGGGTGAAGACTGTGAGCCCCCCGTGGGACAACCTGATCACCTTGTATCCCCCCACCAGAGCTTAGAACAGTGCTTTGCACATAGTAAGCACTTAACAAATGCCATTATTATTATTATTACAATTCAGCAATAGAGACAATCCCCGCTGACCACCCTCCAAGCCCCCCAGCTCGTGGTGACCCCTTCTAACTGCCCCCCAATCCCCATGCTTTTCCATTCTTATGCCCCTGGTGCCCCCTCCTACCCTGCCCGTGCATCCAGGCTGGACAACGTGTTCCCGCTGGTGGCTTGGGGACGCCGTTCGGCCTGGCTCCAGGGTGGCTACCAGCTCTGTGGTCTCCTGGTCACGGTGGCTTCGGTGGTGGCCTGGTGGGTGAGTTGTGACGGGCGTCTCCGTAGCTCCTGTCTCCTCCAGCGAGGCAGATTGGAAGCGGGGTGGGAGGACGGGACCTACAGAGGTCAACCGAACCCCCCCCCACCAAGACCCCCGGGGCAGGCCAGGCCAGGAAACTTCCGGACAGGTTGATCTCTCTTCTCTCCTCCGGCCCAGGCCTCCTGCTGAGGCTGCCTTAGAGAAGCAGCGTGTCTCAGTGGAAAGAGCCCGGGCTTTGGAGTCAGAGGTCATGGGTTCAAATTTCTAAGCACTGGGGAGGTTACAAGGTGATTGGGTTGTCCCACGGGGGGGCTCACAGTCTTCACCCCCATTTTACAGATGAGGGAACTGAGGCCCAGAGATGATGATGTTGGTATTTGTTAAACGCTTACTATGTGCCAAGCACTGTTCTAAGCGGTGGGGGAGATACAAGGTAGTCAGGTTGTCCCATGGGGGGCTCACAGTCTTAATCCCCATTTTACAGATGAGGTAACTGAGGCCTAGAGAAGTTAAGTGACTTGCCCAAGGTCACAGAGTAGACAAGTAGTGGAGTCGGCATTAGAACACATGACCTTCTGATTCATAGAGAAGCAGCGTGGTTCAGTGGAAAGAGCCCGGGCTTGGGAGCCATAGGTCATGGGTTCTAATCCTGGCTCTGCCACTTGTCAGCTGTGTGACTTTGGGCAAGTCACTTCACTTCTCTGGGCCTCAGTTGCCTCATCTGTAAAATGGGGATTAAGACTGTGAGCCCCACGTGGGACAACCTGATCACCTGGTATCCCCCCAGCGCTTAGAACAGTGCTTCGCACACAGTAAGCGCTTAACAAATGCCATCATTATTATTATTATTCCCAGGCCCGTGCTCTATCCACTATGCCAACCTGCTTCCTTTCTTCCAGCGCAGTTTGATCCGCCACTCAGCTCTCTCCTGCTTGGAGGGAGAGCGAAGAGTCAGGGGTGTGGGGGGTGGGATGATTCGTGCTGGGTTCCTGGGGGAGAGTCAGGGTTGTGGGTCTATAGGGTCTATTCTATTTATTTTATTTTGTTAGTATGTTTGGTTTTGTTCTCTGTCTCCCCCCTTTTAGACTGTGAGCCCACTGTTGGGTAGGGACTGTCTCTATATGTTGCCAACTTGGACTTCCCAAGCGCTTAGTACAGTGCTCTGCACACAGTAAGCGCTCAATAAATACGATTGATTGATTGTGGGATGGTCCATGTTGGATCACTGGGGAGGAGTCAGGGCTGTGGATGGCCTGTCCCTGACCATGAAGCAGCATGGCTCAGTGGAAAGAGGCCGGGCTTTGGACTCAGAGGTCGTGGGTTCAAATCCCGGCTCCGCCACTTGTCAGCTGTGTGACTTTGGGCAAGTCATTTCACTTCTCTGGGCCTCAGTGACCTCATCTGTAAAATGGGGATGAAGACTGGGAGCCCCACGTGGGACAACCTGATTACCTTGTACCTACCCCAGCGCTTAGAACAGTGCTTGGCACATAGTAAGCGCTTAACAAATACCAACATTATCATTATTATTATTATGAAAGTCGAGGTCCAGGAGGGTGACCAACACTCGTTTCCTCCCAGGGCCGCTGTCGGAGACAGAGTGGCGTGATGGACGGGCAAATGTGGCTAACACGGGGGGCTGGGGGTGTCGCGGGTTCGGCCCATTTCCCTCCCCTTCCACCTGGACCAGAAGTGCGACACGCCTTTCCTGTTTGGTTGGCGGGGTAGACTCCGGCGCCTAGCAGCCAGAGAGCAGGCCCCCCCCCTTTCCTGTTCTCTCTGGGTTAATTGAGCAGATTTGGGGGACGGGAGAGACCTCTGGACAGGTCAACCTTAGAGGTCGGAGTTCCCGGGGCGGGCTGACCAGGGCGTGTCCCCCAGGACAGGGGTTGGGGGTCCTAGTCCAGTGCTCTGCACACAGTAAGCCCTCAGTAAATACGATGGAATGAATGAATGACTACCCCAGTGCTTATTCATTCATTCAATCGTATTTATTGAGCGCTTCCTGTGTGCAGAGCACTGGACTGGGCGCTTGGGAAATACAAGTCAGTAACATATAGAGACGGTCCCTACAGTGCTTGGCACATAGTAAGCGCTTAACAAATACCACCATTATTATTTTAGACTGTGAGCCCACTGTTGGGTAGGGACTGTATATGTTGCCAACTTGTACTTCCCAAGCGCTTAGTACAGTGCTCTGCACACAGTAAGCACTCAATAAATACGATTGATTGATTGATTGATTGATTGATTGATCCGCAGCTAAACCTGACCCAGTCCAGCGCAGGCCCAGAGGGGTAGACACAGAAGATATTTCTCTACCTCTCCCGGCCTCGGTCTCCATCTCTCCCTCTCGCTCTGTCTCTCCTGGGGCCTGCTCTCTGCGCTCACGCACCATCCTGACGGCTGGGGGAAGGGGCACGGACACGTCGGGGGGCTCGCAGTCCCACAGCGCGGGGGGGAATTAGGGAGAGGGGCAAATTCCGCGAAAACAGCGATTGACCCTCGACAGCAGGGAGAGAAACCACGGCCGCCCACATCACGGCTGGTAGAGGGCTGATTGATGGATTGGTGGATGGATGGATAGATGCCACCCCAGTGAGACCTGCATTGGCCCGGCCACCGCCTTCCAGCGATTGTCACAAGGTTTTTCGGAGTGTTCGGGACTCGGGATAATAATAATAATTATAATTATATAATTATTATGGTATTTGTTTAGGGCTTACTATGCACCAAACACTGTTCTAAGCGCTGGGGTCAATCGGATTGGAATTAAGATCATACTCTTAATTCCCATTTTGCAAACGAGGTAACTGATGCCAGAGAAGTGAAGTGACTTGCCCAAGGTCACACAGCAAACATGTGGTAGAGTGGGGATTAGAACTCAGCTCCTTCTGACACCCTTGCCCAAAGCCACAAAGCAAACATGTGGCAGAGTGGGGATTAGAACGCAGCTCCTTCTGACTCCCTTGCCCAAGGGCCACAAAGCAAACATGTGGCAGAGTGGGGATTAGAACTCAGCTCCTTCTGACTCCCTTGATGATGATGATGGCATTTGTTAAGTGCTTACTATGTGCAAAGCACTGTTCTAAACGCTGGGGAGGTTACAAGGTGATCACGTTGTCCCACAGCGGGCTCACAGTCTTAATCCCCATTTTACAGATGAGGGAACTGAGGCCCAGAGAAGTGAAATGACCTGCCCAAAGCCACACAGCTGACAAGTGGTGGAGCCAGGATTCAAACCCATGACCTCCGACTCCAAAGCCTGGGCTCTTTTCCACTTAGCCACGGTCACAAAGCAAACATGTGGCAGAGTGGGGATTAGAACTCAGCTCCTTCTGACTCCCAAGCCCTTGCTCTTTCCGTAATAATGATAATGTTGGTATTTGTTAAGCACTTACTATGTGCCAAGCACTGTTCTAAACACTGGGGTAGGTCATCAGGTTGTCCCACGTGGGGCTCACAGTCTTCATCCCCATTTGACAGACGAGATAACTGAGGCCCAGAGAAGTTAAGTGACTTGTCCAAAGTCACACAGCTGACAAGTGGCGGAGGCTGAATTAGAACCCACGACCACTGACTCCCAAGCCCGTGCTCTCTCCATGGGCCGCTTGCGGTTCTTCCTGCCGCTCTGTCTCCGTCTAGCTCTCTCAATCAATCAATCAATCAATCGTATTTATTGAGCACTTACTGTGTGCAGAGCACTGTACTAAACGCTTGGGAAGTCCAAGTTGGCAACATCTAGAGACGGTCCCTACCCAACAGTGGGCTCACAGTCTAAAAGGGGGAGACAGAGAACAAAACCAAACATACTAACAAAATAAAATAAATAGAATAGATATGTACAAGTAAAATAAATAGTAATAAATATGTACATACATATATACAGGTGCTGTGGGGAAGGGAAGGAGGCAAGCTGAGGGGGAGAGGAAGGAAGGGGCTGAGTGTGGGAAGGCCTCCTGGAGGAGGTGAGCTCTCAGTAGGGCCTTGAAGGGAGGAAGAGAGCTAGCTTGGCGGATGGGCACTCTCCGCGGTCTACCCACTCTCCCTCTTGCTGCAACGCCTACCCGTACCTCGCACGGGCCTGAAGCCCTGTTCCCCCCCACCCCCGCCCCCTCCTCCCCCGATCTCGTCCCTTTTCTGTGTCCCCCCCCACTACGGGCTGTGGGAGCGGGGGAAGAGGGAGTGTCTGGGCCTCCGGAGAAGCCCGTTGCCCCTGGGCCTCCCCTCCCGTTGCCGGGAGACGGAGCCGAAGCGGAGAGAGCTGGTCCCCGCCCTGGCACCGGAGCCGTGGGAACGGCCCCGAGCCGCCCCCTGCCCAGCCCGCCCGCCCGCCCGCGGGGCTCTACCCTCTGCCAGCTGCCCCGCCCCCCTTTCTCCAGCTGCAGCCTCGTTTCCATCCCATTCGGACCATTTCCCCCCTTCATTTCCTCCCCCGGGCCTGGAATGCCCTCCCTCTGCCCATCCTTCAAGGCCCTACTGAGAGCTCATCTCCTCCAGGAGGCCTTCCCAGACTGAGCCCCCTCCTTCTTCTCCCTCTCCATCCCCCCCCCCGCCTTACCTCCTTCCCTTCCCCACAGCACCCGTATCTATGTATATATGTTTGTACATATTTATTACACTATTTATTTTACTTGTACTATCTATTCTATTTATTTTATTTTGTTCATAAGTTTGGTTTTGTTCTCCGTCTCCCCCTTCTAGACTGTGAGCCCGCTGTTGGGTAGGGACCGTCTCTAGATGTTGCCAACTTGTACTTCCCAAGCACTTAGTACAGTGCTCAGCACACAGCGCTCAATCCCCCCATCTTACCTCCTTCCCTTCCCCACAGCACCCGTATCTATGTATATATGTTTGCACATATTTATTACTCTATTTATTTTACTTGTACCTATCTATTCTATTTATTTTGTTAATATGTTTGGTTTTGTTCTCTGTCTCCCCCTTCTAGACTGTGAGCCCACTGTTGGGTAGGGACCATCTCTAGATGTTGCCAACTTGTACTTCCCAAGCGCTTAGTACAGTGCTCTGCACACAGTAAGCACTCAATCCCCCCCATCTTACCAACTTCCCTTCCCCACAGCACCTGTATATATGTATATATGTTTGTACATATTTATTACTCTATTTATTTATTTATTTTACTTGTACCTATCTATTCTATTTATTTTATTTTGTTAGTGTGTTTGGTTTTGTTCTCTGTCTCCCCCTTCTAGACTGTGAGCCCACTGTTGGGTAGGGACTGTCTCTATATGCTGCCAGCTTGTACTTCCCAAGCACTTAGTAAAGCGCTCTGCACACAGTAAGCGCTCAATAAATGATTGATTGATTGATTAATTGATTCAAGGCCCTACTGAGAGCTCACCTCCTCCAGGAGGCCTTCCCAGACTGAGCCCCCTCCTTCCTCGCCTTCTCCTTCCCTTCCCCACAGCACCTGTATATATGTTTGTTACATATTTATTACTCTATTTATTTATTTTGCTTGTACCTATCTATTCTATTTATTTTATTTTGTTAATATGTTTGGTTTTGTTCTCTGTCTCCCCGTTCTAGACTGTGAGCCCACTGTTCGGTAGGGACCGTCTCCATATGTTGCCAACTTGTACTTCCCAAGCGCTTAGTACAGTGCTCTGCACACAGTAAGCACTCAATCCCCCCATCTTACTTCCTTCCCTTCCCCACAGCACCTGTATATATGTATATATATGTTTGTACATATTTATTACTCTATTTATTTATTTATTTATCTTACTTGTACCTATCTATTCTATTTATTTTATTTTGTCAGTATCTTTGGTTTTGTTCTCTGTTTCCCCCTTCTAGACTGTGAGCCCACTGTTGGGTAGGGACTGTCTCTATGTGTTGCTGACTTGTACTTCCCAAGTGCTTAGTACAGTGCTCTGCACACAGTAAGCGCTCAATAAATACGATTGATTGATTGATTGATTGATTGATTCGGACCATTTCCCCCCTTCAAGGCCCTACTGAGAGCTCACCTCCTCCAGGAGGCCTTCCCAGACTGAGCCCCCTCCTTCCTCTCCCCCTCTCCCCCTCCGCCTTACCTCCTTCCCTTCCCCACAGCACCTGTATATATATATATATATATATATAATATGTTTGTTCGTATTTATTACTCTATTTATTCTACTTGTACATATCTATTCTATTTATTTTATTTTGTTAATATGTTTGGTTTTGTGCTCTGTTTCCCCCTTCTAGACTGTAAGCCCACTGTTGGGTAGGGACCGTCTCTATATGTTGCCAATTTGTATTTCCCAAGTGCTTAGTACAGTGCTCTGTACACAGTAAGCACTCAATCCCCCCATTTTACCTCCTTCCCTTCCCCACAGCACCTGTATATATGTATATGTTTGTACATATTTATTACTCTATTTATTTTGCTTGTACATATCTATTCTATTTATTTTATTTTGTTAGTATGTTTGGTTTTGTTCTCTGTCTCCCCCTTCTAGACTGTGAGCCCGCTGTTGGGTAGGGACTGTCTCTATATGTTGCCAACTTGTACTTCCCAAACGCTTAGTACAGTGCTCTGCACACAGTAAGCACTCAATAAATACGATTGATTGATTGATTGATTGATTGGTAGCCCGAGGGCGCGGGCCAGGGCCGGGGCCTAGGTCGGGAGGAGAAGGGAAGCCAATGTTGCCAACTTGGCCTTTCCCCAGTGCTTAGTAATAATAATAATGATGATGGCATCTATTACGCGCTTACTATGTGCAAAGCACTGTTCTAAGCGCTCGGAAGGTTACAAAGTGATCAGGTTGTCCCACCTGGGGCTCACAATCTTCATAGAGAAGCAGCGTGGCTCAGTGGAAAAGAGCCTGGGCTTTGGAGTCAGAGGTCATGGGTTCAAATCCCAGCTCCGCCACTTGTCAGCTGTGTGACTTCGGGCAAGTCACTTAACTTCTCTGGGCCTCAGTTCCCTCATCTGTAAAATGGGGATGAAGACTGTGAGCCCCATGGGGGACAGCCTGATCACCTTATAACCTCCCCAGCGCTTAGAACAGTGCGTTGCACATAGTAAGCGCTTCATAAATGCCATTATTATTGTTATCCCCATTTTACAGATGAGGTCCAGAGAAGTGAAGTTACTCGCCCAAAGTCACACAGCTGACAAGTGGCGGAGCCGGGATTTGAACCCATGATCTCTGACCCCAAAGCTCGTGCTCTTTCCACCGAGCCACGCTGCTTGTGCTCTGCTCACAGTAAGCGCTCAATAAATAACAATGGAATGAATGAAGCCAACGACAGAGACTGACGCTCCTCACCAAGCCCCGAAGGACGGGTGAAGTGAAAGACAGAGAAAGCCCCCCCTCACCTGGCTCTGCCCTCCTCCCAAACCGGGGCTGTCTTTCAGGCTCAAAAAATCAAATTCATTCATTCAGGTGCTGTGGGGAGGGGAAGGAGGTAAGGCGGGGGGAATGGGGAGGGGGAGGAGGGGGAGAGGAAGGAGGGGGCTCAGTCTGGGAAGGCCTCCTGGAGGAGGTGAGCTCTCCCGAGCCGAGCTTGCCGTTCTGGGTCATTCAAGGCCCAGCCTGGAGGCAGGGGTGAGACGCCTTTATCTGCAGAAGATAAAACTGCCACAGAGGAGCTCTGAGTCCCCAAGATTGCCTCCGACCCCTCTCCGGCTGTCCTTCCTGCCCTCGGCCCAGGCTCCCTGCAGACCTCCTTCTCCAGACAGCCTTCCCAGGTTACGTGTGTGTGTGTGTGTGTGTGTGTGTGTGTCTATCTGTCCGTCCCATCTCCCCCAAGCTCAGCAACCCTCCTGAGGGCAGGGACTTTTGCTTCTGTTCCACCCACGAGGTCACCAAGCTGGACAGATGAAAGCCGAGTAAAACAGTGGGCGAGACTTCCTGATTCAAAGGATGAAGAACTGTCGGGCGGGGCAGGGGGTAATATCCTTTTCCTTCCTGGGGGACCTCTCTGCAGCAGCCAGTTAGTTATTAATGATAATAGTTAATAATTATAATAACTAATAATTAATGATAAATGCCAATGTTATTATTATTATTATGCTATTTGTTAAGCGCTTACTATGTGCCAAGCACTGTTCTAAGCGCTGAGGTGGCTACAAGGTCATCAGGTTGTCCCACGTGGGGCTCACAATCCTAATCCCCATTTTCCAGATGAGGAAACTGAGGCCCAGAGAAGTGAAGTGAGTTGCCCAAGGTCATGTAGCAGACAAGTGGCGGAGCCGGGATTAGAACCCACGTCCTTGGACTCCCAAGCCTCAACTCCCAAGTTGAACAGCATCCCCCGCCCCCCTAGCTCATGCTCAGGCAGACACACACCTCCTCCTCTGGGGAGGTCTCCCGGCTTCAGCACCCAATCTGCCTGGGGTAGGGAGGGGCTCGTGAGAGGTCATCTCGTCAAGTGTTTAGTACAGTGCTCTGTGCACAGTAAGCGCTCAATATATACAAATGAATAATAACGATGGCATTTGTTAAGCGCTTATTATGTGCAAAGCACTGTTCTAAGTGCTGGAGAGGACACAGGGCGATTAAGTTGTCCCACGTGGGGCTCACAGTCTTAATCTCTATTTTACAGGTGAGGGAACTGAGGCCCAGAGAAGTGAAGTGACTTGCCCAAAGTCACACAGCTGACAAGTGGCAGAGCCGGGATTTGAACCCATGACCTCTGACTCCCAAGCCCATGCTTTTCTCGGGCCTTCGGCCTGGGCTGCATCTCCACGGCTCCTCCGTTCCCTCCAAACCCCGACAATCCCCTGTCCCCACCGTGTGCCCGACTAGGCCCCAACTTGCCTCTTCTCGGTGTCGGGGCGGGGAGTTGGGGGTCGCTCCTGCCCCGGTGGGACCCCGGCCCGAAGCTGCCCAACCCGGGAGTCGTTGGCGGTGGCGTGAACTTGGGCCGTTTTTCCTTTCGGTTAGCCAGCTTTATGGGATCGCACCTCGCTCATACAGCTGGGTAACCAAAGACAACAACCAACCCCGGACACGGGCGCGCCGGCCCAGACGGACGGACGGACGGACGGACGGATGGACGAGGCCCGGGAGCGACGGGCCGGTGAGCCGACAGGGCCGCGGGCCGCAGGGCGTCCGGGTTGGGGCCCGGCGAGGCCAAACGAGGCGGGAAGGAGAAAGAAATGGAAAAACAGCGTGGCAAGAGCCAGGGCTTCTAGACTGTGAGCCCACTCTTCTAGACTGTGAGCCCACTGTTGGGTAGGGACTGTCTCTATATGTTGCCAACTTGTACTTCCCAAGCGCTTAGTACAGTGCTCTGTAGGCGCTCAATAAATACGATTGATTGATTGAGAAAGAAATGGAAAAACAGCGTGGCAAGAGCCAGGGCTTGGAAGTCCTTTTACGTCCAAAGGACATGGGCTCCAATCCCGGCTCCTCCACTCATCTGCTGTGTGACCTTAGGAAAGCCACTTCACTTCATTCATTCAATCGTATTTACTGAGCGCTTACTGAGTGCAGAGCACTGTACTAAGCACTTGGGAAGTACAAGTTGGCAATATATAGAGACGGTCCCTATCAATCAATCAATCGTATTTATTGAGCGCTTACTGTGTGCAGAGCACTGGACTAAGCGCTTGGGAAGTCCAAGTTGGCAACATATAGAGACGGTCCCTACCCAACAGTGGGCTCACAGTCTAGAAGGGGGAGACAGAGAACAAAACCAAACATATTAACAAAATAAAATAAATAGAATAGATATGCACAAGTAAAATAAATAAATAAATAGAGTAATAAATATGTACAAACATATATACATATATACAGGTGCTGTGGGGAAGGGAAGGAGGCAAGACAAGACAGGGCGGATGGAAAGGGGGACGAGGGGGAGAGGAAGGAGGGGGCTCAGTCTGGGAAGGCCAGACTGGGAACTTGTACTTCCCAAGCGCTTAGTACAGTGCTCTGCACACAGTAAGCGCTCAATAAATACGATTGATTGATTGATCGAGAAAGAAATGGAAAAACAGCGTGGCAAGATCCAGGGCTTGGAAGTCCTTTTACTTCCGAAGGACATGGGCTCCAATCCCGGCTCCTCCACTCATCTGCCGTGTGACCTTAGGAAAGCCACTTCATTCATTCAATCGTATTTATTGAGCACTTACTGAGTGCAGAGCACTGTACTAAGCACTGGGGAAGTACAAGTTGGCAACATATAGAGACGGTCCCTACCCAACAGTGGGCTCACAGTCTAGAAGAGGGAGACGGAGAACAAAACAAAACATATTAACAAAATAAAATAGAATAAATATGTACAAATAAAATAAATAAATAAATAGAATAATAAATACGTACAAACATATATACATATATACAGGTGCTGTGGGGAGGGGAAGGAGGTAAGGCGGGGGGGATGTGCCTCGGTTACCTCATCTGGAAAATAATAATAATGATGATGGCATTTGTTAAGCGCTTACTATGTGCAAAGCACTGTTCTAAGCGCTGGGGGGATACAAGGTAATCAGGTTGTCCCACGTAGGGGTCACTGTCTTCATCCCCATTTTACAGCTGAGGTCACTGCGGCCCAGAGAAGTGAAATGACTTGCCCAAAGTCATCCAGTTGCCTGACCTCCTTCCCCTCCCCACAGCACCTGTATATATGTATATACGTTTGTACACATTTATTACTCTATTTATTTTACTTGTACATATTTATTCTATTTATTTTATTTTGTGAATATGTTTCGTTTTGTTGTCCGTCTCCCCCTTCTAGACTGTGAGCCCGCCGTTGGGTAGGGACCGTCTCTAGAGGTTGCCAACTTGGACTTCCCAAGCGCTTAGTCCAGTGCTCTGCACACAGTAAGCGCTCAATAAATACGATTGAATGAATTTATTTTATTTTGTGAATATGTTTGGTTTTGTTGTCTATCTCCCCCTTCTAGACTGTGAGCCCGCTGTTGGGTAGGGGCCGTCTCTAGACGTTGCCAACTTGGACTTCCCGAGCGCTTAGTCCAGTGCTCTGCACACAGTAAGCGTTCAATAAATACGATTGAATGAATTTATTTTATTTTGTGAATATGTTTGGTTTTGTTGTCTATCTCCCCCTTCTAGACTGTGAGCCCGCTGTTGGGTAGGGGCCGTCTCTAGACGTTGCCAACTTGGACTTCCCGAGCGCTTAGTCCAGTGCTCTGCACACAGTAAGCGCTCAATAAATACGATTGAATGAATTTATTTTATTTTGTGAATATGTTTGGTTTTGTTGTCTATCTCCCCCTTCTAGACTGTGAGCCCGCTGTTGGGTAGGGGCCGTCTCTAGACGTTGCCAACTTGGACTTCCCGAGCGCTTAGTCCAGTGCTCTGCACACAGTAAGCGCTCAATAAATAAAGGAATGAATGAATCAGGTTGTCCCACGGTGGGGGAGGGAGAGGGTGGAAGGGAAGAGAGGGGCCAGGTGTTGAGATGGACGCCCTCCCGCCCCTCTTCTGTCCCCCACTTACCCCAGTCCCGCTCCTGCGCCGGCCTCCCCTGCGTCTCCCCCAGCCCCGTCTGTCCGGCCTTGTCCACCCGACCCGCGCTCACTACGCTCCGCGCCGGGCCTTTTCATTCACCCTTTCCGCGCCCCCTCCCAGAAAAGTCCCCCGATTGGCCCCGGGGCGACTGATCGCCCCCGCCCAGTCCCCGCCCCTGTGACTTGGGGTGATGATGATGATGATGATGATGGCATTTGTTAAGCGCTTACTATGTGCAAAGCACTGTTCTGAGCGCTGGGGGAGGTCACAAGGTGATCAAGTGGTCCCACAGGGGGCTCACAGTTTTAATCCCCATTTCACAGATGAGGTAACTGAGGCTCAGAGAAGTGAAGTGACTTGCCCAAAGTCATACAGCTTCCCAGACTGAGCCCCTTCCTTCCTCTCCCCCTCGTCCCCCTCTCCATCCCCCACATCTTACTCCTTCCCTTCGCCACAGCACCTGTATATATGTATAGATGTTTGTACAGATTTATTACTCTATTTATTTATTTTACTTGTACATATCTATTCTATTTATTTTATTTTGTTAGTACGTTTGGTTTTGTTCTCTGTCTCCCCCTTCTAGACTGTGAGTCAACTGTTGGGTAGGGACTGTCTCTACATGTTGCCAACTTGGACTTCCCAAGCGCTTAGTCCAGTGCTCTGCACACAGTAAGCGCTCAATAAATACGATTGATTGATTGATATTGATTGACAGAGTCTGTCAATTGCATTTATTGAGTGCTTACTATGCGCAGAACACTGTGGAGCCTTGGGCAAGTCGCTTAACTTCTCTTTGCCTCAGTTATCTCATCTGTAAAATGGGGATGAAGACTGTGAGGCCTTGGTGGGACAGGGACTGTGTCCAACTCGATTTGCTGGCACCCACCCCAGCGCTTTGTACTGTGCCTGACACGTAGTAAGTGCTTAACAAGTGCCATTATTATTATTATTCCTAAGCGCTTGGGAGAGTACACGTTCCCCACCCACAACGATTTACAGTCCAGAGGGGGAGACAGACATATTAATAGAAATAAATAAATGACACTGGAATGCATTCCCCTACTGCTAACCTTCTCACCGAATGTCAATCTCGTCTATCTCGCTGCCGAATCTCACCCCCAACCTACCTCTGGCCTGGAACCCCCTCCTTTCTCATGTCAGACAGATAATTTTTGCCGACTTGTACTTCCCAAGCGCTTAGTACAGTGCTCTACACACAGTAAGCGCTCAGTAAATACGACTGAATTGCACTCCCCCACTTCAAAACCTTATTGAAGACACAACTCTTCCAAGAAGCCTTCCCTAAGCCCTCCTCTCCTCTTCTAATAATAATAATAATTATGACATTTGTTAAGCGCTTACTATTACAGGCGCCGCTCTTACTTTCTTCTTCATTCATCCTCCCTCCCATCCTCACAGCAATCAATCAATCAATTGTATTTATTGAGCGCTTACTGTGTGCAGAGCACTGTACTAAGCACTTGGAAAGTACAAGTTGGCAACATATAGACAGTCCCTACCCAACAGTGGGCTCACAGTCTAGAATAATAATAATCATCATTATTATTATTATTACCTGGGCACGGGGAAGTGTCTCCGGGGCCAGACTTTCTATAATAATAATAATAATGGCATTTATTAAGTGCTTACTATGTGTAAAGCACTGTTCTAAGCGCTGGGGGGACACACGGTGATCAGGTTGTCCCACATGGGGCTCCCAGTCAATCCCCATTTTCCAGATGAGGTAACTGAGGCCCAGAGAAGTGAAGTGACTTGACCAAAGTTACACAGCTCTACTGAGAGCTCACCTCCTCCAGGAGGCCTTCCCAGACTGAGCCCCTTCCTTCCTCTCCCCCTCGTCCCCCTCTCTATCCCCCCATCTTACCTCCTTCCCTTCCCCACAGCACCTGTATATATGTATATATGTTTGTACCTATTTATTACTCTATTTATTTATTTATTTTACTTGTAAATATCTATTCTATGTATTTTATTTTGATTAATATGTTTGGTTTTGTTCTCTGTCTCCCCCTTCTAGACTGTGAGCCCACTGTTGGGTAGGGACCGTCTCTATGTGTTGCCGACTTGTACTTCCCAAGCGCTTAGTACAGTGCTCTGCACACAGTAAGTGCTCAATAAATACGATTGATTGATTGATTGTACATATTTATTACTCTAGTTATTTATTTATTTTACTTGTACATATCTATTCTATTTATTTTATTTTGATTAATATGTTTGGTTTTGTTCTGTCTCCCCCTTCTAGACTGTGAGCCCACTGTTGGGTAGGGACCGTCTCTATATGTTGCCAACTTGTACTTCCCAAGTGCTTGGTACAGTGCTCTGCACACAGTAAGCGCACAATAAAAACAATTGATTGATTGATTGACTGACAAGTGGCGGAGCCGGGCTTTGAACCCATGACCTCTGACTCCAAAGCCCGTGTCCTTTCCACCGAGCCACGCTGCTTTCTGGGAGGAAAAAACCAAAACCAAACGTACACCTAATTAGGGCGGCTTCCGAAGCCAGAGAACAATCCGTATTCTCGAAATCTGCGAATTCATTCATTCATTCATTCATTCATTCATTCATTCATTCATTCGTATTTATTGAGCGCTTAATGTGTGCAGAGCACTGTACTAAGCGCTTGGGAAGTCCAAGTTGGGAGCATATAGAGATGGTCCCTACCCAACAACGAGCTCATGGTCTAGAGGGGGAGACAGACATTAATACAAATAGATAAAACAATAAATTACAGATAGATACATATGTGCTGTGGGGAGTCATTCATTCA
The DNA here is from genome assembly GCF_015852505.1 of Tachyglossus aculeatus. NCBI lineage: Eukaryota > Metazoa > Chordata > Mammalia > Monotremata > Tachyglossidae > Tachyglossus > Tachyglossus aculeatus. The sequence goes on along the minus strand of NC_052096.1, from coordinate 13,672,973 downwards.
GTCGTGTTTGTTGAGCGCTTACTGCGTGCAGAGCACCGTACTAAGCGCTTGGGAAGTACAAGTTGGAAACATATAGAGACGGTCCCTACCCAACAACGAGCTCACAGTCTAGAGGGAGAGACAGACATTAATACAAATAGATAAAACAATAAATTACAGGTATATACAGATACATACATATGTGCTGTGGGGAGTCATTCATTCAGTCGTATTTATTGAGTGCTTACTGTGTGCAGAGCACTGGACTAAGCGCTTGGGAAGTACAAGCTGGAAATATACGAGACGGTCCCTACCCAACAACGAGCTCACGGTCTAGAGGGGGAGACAGACATCAATCAATCAATCAATCAATCGTATTTATTGAGCACTTACTGTGTGCAGAGCACTGTACTAAATGCTTGGGAAGTACAAGTTGGCAACATATAGAGACAGTCCCTACCCAACATTGGGCTCACAGACATTAATACAAATAGATTAAACAATAAATTACAGATATATACAGATAGATACATATGTGCTGTGGGGAGTCATTCATTCAGTCGTGTTTATTAAGCGCTTACTGCGTCAGAGCACCGTACTAAGCGCTTGGGAAGTACAAGTTGGAAACATAGAGAGCCCCCCGCCCTCTTCCTCCCCCTGCCCCGGGCCCTTGTTCCCAGGAGCCGCAAACACTAGGCCCTTGTCGGTCAGAGACGTGTCCTGCAGCCCAAACCCGCCACACTTTTATTTTCCAAGTCTCCCCGGCACCCGCCTCCCGCGGCCCAAAATCAGGCGAGGAGGAAGGATTCATTCAATCGTATTTATTGAGCGCTTACTGTGTGCAGGGTACTGTACTAGGCGCTTGGGAAGGACAAGTTGGCAACATATAGAGACAGTCCCTACCCAACAATGAGCTCACGGTCTAGAGGGGGAGACAGACATTAGTACAAATAGATAAAGTAATAAATTACAGATATATACAGATAGATACATATGTGCTGTGGGGAGTCATTCATTCAATCGTATTTATTCATTCATTCATTCATATTTATTTATTGAGCGCTTACTGTGTGCAGAGCACTGTACTAAGCGCTTGGGAAGGACAAGTTGGAAACATATAGAGACGGTCCCTACCCAACAATGAGCTCACGGTCTAGAGGGGAAGACAGACATTAATACAAATAAAGTAATACATTACAGATATATACAGATAGATACATATGTGCTGTGAAGAGTCATTCATTCAATCGTATTCATTCATTCATTCATATTTATTTAACTGAGCGCTTACTGTGTGCAGAGCACTGTACTAAGCGCTTGGGAAGTACAAGTTGGAAGCATATAGAGACGGTCCCTACTCAACAACGAGCTCACAGTCTAGAGGGGGAGACAGACATTAGTACAAATAGATAAAGTAATAAATTACTGATATATACAGATAGATACACATGTGCTGTGGGGAGTCATTCATTCAATCGTATTTATTCATTCATTCATTCATTCCATCGTATTTATTTATTGAGCACTTACTGTGTGCAGGGCACTGTACTAAGCTCTTGGGAAGTGCAAGTTGGAGTCACTTCACTTCTCTGGGCCTCAGTGACCTCATCTGTAAAATGAGGATTAAGACTGTGAGCCCCCCATGGGACAACCTGATCATTTTGTAACCTCCCCAGCGCTTAGAACAGTGCTTTGCACATAGTAAGTGTTTAATAAATGCCATTATTATTATTATTATTATTGTTATTATTATTATTTTCCACGCCTGTCTCTGGAGCTGTGTCCCTTCAATCAATCAATCAATTGTATTTATTGAGCACTTACTGTGTGCAGAGCACTGGACTAAGTGCTTGGGAAGTCCAAGTTGGCAACATAGAGAGACCGTCCCTACCCAACAGTGGGCTCACAGTCTAGAAGGGGGAGACGGAGAACAAAACCAAACATATTAACAAAATAAAATAAATAGAATAGATACGTACAAGTAAAATAAATAGAGTAATAAATATGTACAATCATATATACATATATACAGGTATATATATATATGCATCTGAATGCACATATATGTGCATATATATATATGTATATATATATATATATATACATATATGTATATGTAAGGGAGGCCTTCCCAGACTGAGCCCCTTCCTTCCTCTCCCCCTCGTGCCCCTCTCCATCCCCCCCATCTTACCTCCTTCCCTTCCCCACAGCACCTGTATATATGTATATATGTTTGTACAGATTTATTACTCTATTTATTTTACTTGTACATATCTCTTCTATTTATTTTATTTTGTGAGTATGTTTGGTTTTGTTCTCTGTCTCCCCCTTTTAGACTGTGAGCCCACTGTTGGGTAGGGACTATCTCTATGTGTTGCCAACTTGGACTTCCCAAGCGCTCAGTACAGTGCTCTGCACACAGTAAGCGCTCAGTAAATACGATTGATGATGATGATGATATGTATGTATATATATATGTATATGTATGTATATGCACATATGCATATACGTATATATGCACATATATACATACATATGCATATATACACATAACACATACACATGCATATATGCATATATGTACATAGATATATGCACAAACATCCATGCATACATACATACATATATATATACCCTCCCCACACTGTAGCAGGACCAGGGCAGGACGAATATGCTGAGTGACCGAAGAACCCCCCCCACACTCACTCCTCCGGTCCCTGGCCTTCTACCCCCATCCCCCTCCACCTTCCATGGTTCCCCCAAGTTTCCCCACATGAAGGCCCAGCCCTGCCTCACTTCCCCACCTCCCCGTTCCGACTCCTGGCCTGGAAATTCCTTCCCTCTTCGTAAAGCAGCGTGGTGTAGTGGAAAGAGCATTCATTCATTCATTCAATCGTATTTATTGGGCCCTTACTGTGTGCAGAGCACTGTACTAAGCACTTGGGAAGTACAAGTTGGCAACATCTAGAGACGGTCCCTACCCAACAGTGGGCTCACAGTCTAGAAGAGCACAAGCCTGAGAGTCAGAAGAACGTGGGTTCTAACCCTGGCTCCGCCACTTGTCTGTGGTGTGACCTTGGGCAAGTCACTTCACTTCTCTGGGCCTCAGTGACCTCATCTGTAAAACAGGGATTGAGACTGTGAGCCCCACGTGGGACAGAGACTCTGTCCAACCCGATTTGCTTCTATTCATGCATTCATTCATTCATTCATTCATTCAATCGTATTTATTGAGCGCTTACTGTGTGCAGAGCGCTGTACTAAGCGCTTGGGAAGTACAAGTTGGCAACATATAGAGACGGTCCCTACCCATCAATGGGCTCACAGTCTAGAAGGGGGAGACAGACAACAAAACATATCCCAAGCGCTTAGTACAGCGCTCTGCACACAGTAAGCGCTCAATAAATACGATTGATTGATTGATTGATTGATATTAACAAACTAAAATAAATAGAATAGTAAATATGTACAATTGTATCCAATTGCAATATGTACAATTTGTATCCACCCCAGTGCTTAGTACACTGCCTGTCACATAGTAAGCACTTAACAAATGCTAAAATTATTATTATATTCGCCAGCCCACCACTCTCCCCACCTTCAAAGCCTTATTACCTGAGAAGCTCAGTGGAAAGAGCCCGGGCTCTGGAGTCAGAGGTCATGGGTTCAAATCCAGGCTCTGCCAGTTGTCAGCTGTGTGACTTGGGCAAGTCACTTAACTTCTCTGTGCCTCAGTTACCTCATCTGTAAAATGGGGATTAAGACTGTGAGCCCCACGTAGGACAACCTGATCACCTTGTAACCTCCCCAGTGCTTAGAACAGTGCTTTGCACATAGTAAGCCCTTAATAAATGTCATCATTAGTATTAAAATCACATCTCCTCCAACCGGCCTCCAATTCTTTCTCCCTTCTGTGTCAGCCTTACATTTGGATCGATACGCTTTAGTAATAATTGTGGTATTTGTTAAGCGCTTACTATGTGCCAGGCACTGCGCTGAGCACAGAGATAGAGACGAGTTTATCAGGTTGGACGTAGTCCCTGTTCCACGTGGGGTTCACAGTCTCAACCCCCATTTAACAGATGAGGTAACTGAGGCCCAGAGAAGTGAAGTGACTGGCCCAAAGTCACACAGCAGACAAGTGGCAGAATGGGGATTAGAACCCAGGACCTTCTGACTCCCAGGACTGTGCTCTATCCACTATGCCATGCTGCTTTACTCCCCCCACCCTCAGCCCCATAAGCACTTTTTTTTCATAACCATAATTGATTTTTATGTCTGTGTCCCCTTCTGGACTGCAAGTTCCTTGTGGGCAGGGAACTTGTCGGCCAATCCTGTTATACTGAACTCGCCTAAGCACACAGTAAGCGCTCAATAAATACGATTGATGATGATGATGATGATGATGATTTAGCACAGTGCTCTGCCCCCAGTAAGCCCTCAATAAAATACTATTGATTGATTGAAAGCAGTGGGCCTAAGAGGCAGGGGACCTGAGTTCTAATCCAGGGTCCACTACCTCCCTGCTGGGCAACTTCAGCGTGGCTCAGTGGAAAGAGCCCGGGCTTTGGAGTCAGGGGTCATGGGTTCAAATCCCGGCTCCACCACTTGTCAGCTGTGTGACTTTGGAAAAGTCACTTATCTTCTCTCAGGGAAGCAGCGTGGCTCAGTGGAAAGAGCCTGGGCTTTGGAGTCAGAGGTCAGGGGTTCAAATCCCGACTCCACCAATTGTCAGCTGTGTGTCTTTGGGCAAGTCACTTCACTTCTCTGGGCCTCTCATCTGTAAAATGGGGATTAAGACTGTGAGCCCCCCGTGGGACAACCTGATCACCTTGTAACCTCCCCAGCGCTTAGAACAGTGCTTTGCACATAGTAAGTGCTTAATAAATGCCATTATTATTATTATTCTCTGTGCCTCAGTTACCTCATCTGTAAAATGGGGATTTAGACTGTGAGCCCCCTGTGGGACAACCTGATCACCTTGTAACCTCCCCAGCACTTAGAACGGTGCTTTGCACATAGTAAGTGCTTAATAAATGCCATTATTATTATTATTCTCTGTGCCTCAGTTACCTCATCTGTAAAATGGGGATTAAGACTGTGAGCCCCCCGTGGGACAACCTGATCACCTTGTAACCTCCCCAGCACTTAGAACAGTGCTTTGCACATAGTAAGTGCTTAATAAATGCCATTATTATTATTATTCTCTGTGTCTCAGTTACCTCATCTGTAAAATGGGGATTAAGACTGTGAGCCCCACGTTGGACAACCTGCTCACCTTGTAACCTCCCCAGCGCTTAGAACGGTGCTTTGCACATAGTAAGTGCTTAATAAATGCCATTATTATTATTATAACTGTGTATCTCCCCCAGCGTTTAGAACAGTGCTTGGCACACAGTAAGCGGTTAGCAAGTACCATTTTTGTTATTATCTGGAAGATGATTCAGGCCACATAGACGGGAAATCCAGATTCATGTGCAAAAAGATGGGGTCTTCTTTACGGTTTTTGGTTCAATGTGTTGGCTTCGGTGGGGGGCGGGGGGGATAGGAAGGGTTGTACTTCCCAAGTGCTTAGTACAGTGCTCTGCACACAGTAAGCGCTTCTAAGCAGCGCTTAGAACAGTGCTTTGCACATAGCAAGCACTTAATAAATGCCACTATTTTATTATTATTATTATTATTATTATTATTATTGTACTTCCCAAGCGCTCAGTCCAGTGCTCTGCACACAGTAAGTGCTTCTAAGCAGCACTTAGAACACTGCTTTGCACATAGTAAGCGCTTAATAAATGCAATTATTTTATTATTATTATTGTACTTCCCAAGCGCTCAGTCCAGTGCTCTGCACACAGTAAGCGCTTCTAGGCAGTGCTTAGAACAGTGCTTTGCACATAGTAAGCGCTTAATAAATGCCATTATTTTATTATTATTATTATTATTGTACTTCCCAAGCGCTTAGTCCAGTGCTCTGCACACAGTAAGCGCTTCTAAGCAGCGCTTAGAACAGTGCTTTGCACATAGTAAGCGCTTAATAAGTGCCATTATTTTATTATTATTATTATTGTACTTCCCAAGCGCTCAGTCCAGTGCTCTGCACACAGTAAGCGCCTCTAAGCAGCTCTTAGAACAGTGCTTTGCACATAGTAAGCGCTTAATAAATGCCATGATTTTATTATTATTATTATTATTATTGTACTTCTCAAGTGCTCAGTCCAGTGCTCTGCACACAGCAAGCGCTTCTAAGCAGCGCTTAGAACAGTGCTTTGCACATAGTAAGTGCTTAATGCCATTATTTTATTATTATTATTGTACTTCCCAAGTGCTTAGTCCAGTGCTCTGCACACAGTAAGCGCTTCTAGGCAGTGCTTAGAGCAGTGCTTTGCACATAGCAAGCGCTTAATAAATACCATTATTTTATTATTATTATTATTATTATTATTGTACTTCCCAAGCGCTTAGTCCAATGCTCTGCACACAGTAAGCGCTTCTAAGCAGCGCTTAGAACATCATCATCATCATCAGTCGTATTTATTGAGCACTTACTATGTGCAGAGCACTGTACTAAGCGCTTGGGAAGTACAAATTGGCAACATATAGAGACAGTCCCTACCCAACAGTGGGCTCACAGTCTAAAAGGGGGAGACAGAGAACAAAACCAAACATACTAACAAAATAAAATAAATAGAATAGATATGTACAAATAAAATAAATAAATAAATAGAGTAATAAATATGTACAAACATATATACATATATACAGGTGCTGTGGGGAAGGGAAGGAGGTAAGATGGGGGGATGGAGAGGGGGACGAGGGGGAGAGGAAGGAAGGGGCTGAGTGTGGGAAGGCCTCCTGGAGGAGGTGAGCTCTCAGCAGGGCCTTGAAGGGAGGAAGAGAGCGAGCTTGGCGGGTGGGCAGAGGGATTGGGGGCATTCCAGGCCCGGGGGAGGACGGGGGCCGGGGGTCGATGGCGGGACGGGCGAGAGCGAGGCACCATGAGGAGATCAGTGGTGGTAGAGGAGCGGAGGGGGCGGGCTGGGCAGTAGAAGGAGAGAAGGGAGGTGAGGTAGGAGGGGGTGAGGGGATGGATGGACGGCCTTGAAGCCCAGGGTGAGGAGTTTCTGCCGGGTGCGCAGATTGATTGGTAGCCACTGGAGATTTTTGAGGAGGGGAGTAACATGCCCAGAGCGTTTCTGGACAAAGATAATCCGGGCAGCAGCATGAAGTATGGATTGAAGTGGGGAGAGACCCGAGGATGGGAGATCAGAGAGAAGGCTGATGCAGTAGTCCAGACGGGATAGGATGGGAGCTTGAACGAGCAGGGTAGCGGTTTGGATGGAGAGGAAAGGGCGGATCTTGGCAATGTTGCGGAGCTGAGACCGGCAGGTTTTGGTGACGGCTTGGATGTGAGGGGTGAATGAGAGAGCGGAGTCGAGGATGACACCAAGGTTGCGGGCTTGTGAGACGGGAAGGATGGTAGTGCCGTCAACGGAGATGGGAAAGTCAGGGAGAGGACAAGGTTTGGGAGGGAAGACAAGGAGCTCAGTCTTCGACATGTTGAGCTTTAGGTGGCGGGCGGACATCCAGATGGAGATGTCCTGAAGGCAGGAGGAGATGCGAGCCTGGAGGGAGGGGGAGAGAGCAGGGGCAGAGAGTAGAACAGTGCTTTGCACATAGTAAGCGCTTAATAAATGCCATTATTTTATTATTATTGTACTTCCCAAGCGCTCAGTCCAGTGCTCTGCACACAGTAAGCGCTTAATGCCATTATTTTATTATTATTATTATTGTACTTCCCAAGCGCTTAGTCCAGTGCTCTGCACACAGTAAGCGCTTCTAAGCAGTGCTTAGAACAGTGCTTTGCACATAGTAAGCGCTTAACAAATGCCATCATTATCATTATTAGTAGTAAGCGCTCCATCAATACGATTGATGGAGAAGCTGGAGAAGCAGCGTGGCTCAGTGGAAAGAGCCCGGGCTTTGGAGTCAGAGGTCATGGGTTCAAATCCCGGCTCCCCCACTTGTCAGCCGGGTGACTTTGGGCCAGTCACTTCACTTCTCTGTGCCTCAGTTAGCTCATCTGTAAAATGGGGATGAAGACTGTGAGCCCCCCGTGGGACAAACTGATCACCTTGTAACCTCCCCAGCGCTTAGAACAGTGCTTTGCACATAGTAAGCGCTTAGTAAATGCCATTATCATTATTATCATTATTATTATTATTATTATTCTCTGTGCCTCAGTTAGCTCATCTGTAAAATGGGGATGAAGACTGTGAGCCCCCCGTGGGACAACCTGATCACCTTGTAACCTCCCCAGCGCTTAGAACAGTGCTTTGCACATAGTAAGTGCTTAATAAATGCCGTTATTATTATTATTATTATTATTCCCTGTGCCTCAGTTACCTCATCTGTAAAATGGGGATGAAGACTGTGAGCCCCCCGTGGGACAACCTGATCACCTTGTAACCTCCCCAGCGCTTAGAACAGTGCTTTGCACATAGTAAGTGCTTAATAAATGCCATTATTATTATTATTATTATTATTATTCTCTGTGCCTCAGTTACCTCATCTGTAAAATGGGGATGAAGACTGTGAGACCCCCCATGGGACAACCTGATCACCTTGTAACCTCCCCAGCGCTTAGAACAGTGCTTTTCACATAGTAAGTGCTTAATAAATGCTATTATTATTTTTCTCTGTGCCTGAGTTACCTCATCTGTAAAATGGGGATGAAGATTGTGAGCCCCCCGTGGGACAAGCTGATCACCTTGTAACCTCCCCAGCGCTTAGAACAGTGCTTTGCACATAGTAAGCACTTAATAAATGCTATCCTTATTATTATTATTATTATTACGATTGAATGAATTCGCTTCTCCGGCAGCTCCCGGCCTCCCCCTGGTGGCCATAAAATAGAACTGCCGCTCCCCACCCCCTCCCCCCCGCCCCGGGCCTACCCTGCATCCCTCCTGCTGCAGCCGGGGCTTCAGTGGGGGGGGTCCCCGGGGCCGGGCCCACGCCCCCCACCCGTGGAGTCCCCCTCGCCATCCCCCCATCTTACCTCCTTCCCTTCCCCACAGCACCTGTATATATGTATATATGTTTGTACATATTTATTACTCCATTTATTTATTTTACTTGTACCTATCTATTCTATTTATTTTATTTTGTTAGTACGTTTGGTTTTATTCTCTGTCTCCCCCTTCTAGACTGTGAGCCCACTGTTGGGTAGGGACAGCCTCTATATGTTGACAGCTTGTACTTCCCAAGCGCTTAGTCCAGTGCTCTGCACACAGTAAGCGCTCAATAAATACGATTGATTGATTGATTGGAGTCCGAGGTTTCTTTTTGAGCTCAGTTTCCCGTGGACGCCCCCCAAGCCGCCTGACAGGCACGCACGCACAGATGACAGGAGGCGGCCGCTTCAGAAACGTGTTTGTTCTCTTTATAGCAAACAGTGAAAGTCTCCAACAAAATCGTGGAAAGACCCTGCGGGGGGCGGGGGGGGGGGGGGGGCGCGGCGTCGGTGATTGTCAGGAGGGAGGGGGCAAGGGGGTGCAGCTCGCCTCGGGCCCCCTCCTCCACCTTCGGCCTGGAGCCGGGGCCTGGGGCGGGGGAGGTCAGTTAAAAATATAGAGCGATATAGTATTTATAGATCCACAGTCTCTGTCCTCCACGTTCGCTTGAAAACAATAAATAATCGAGAAGCGCATTCGATCCTTCCTGACGGGGTGGGGTGGGGAGCGGGGTGTCACCCATTTCGGGGCGTCGTCAGAGGGGCTACGTCCTGTACACCATCCCTGTGTGAGACCCCAGGCTACGGCTGAGATTGGGGTGAGGGTGGGGTGCGGGGCCCTCCCTGGCCCTGGTGGGAATCCGGGGGGGACAGGGGGTTAGGCGGGGACCCTCTCCCCTCCACGCTGGCAGTGTCTACACCGGCCTCTGGGAGTGACTCCTGATGGGGGAAGGAGGAGGAGGACAAGTCTGGGGACCAGTAAGGGCACCAGGCCTTTCACCCACCGGACCAGGCCCGCCGCCCTCGCCAGGGTCGGGTGTGGGGAGGAGCAGCAGCTGGCAGGAGGTCCGGGGCTGGAACCGAATCCTTCCCCGCTGACCCCTTCCCTCACTCCCTTCCCCTCTTTCTCTCTTCCCCAGGGGAGGGGGGGCTTTTCTATAATGCAGGGGTGGGGGTAGGGCAGAGGGCATGAAGGTTTGGGGACACAGGCGAGCCCCTGCCCCCTCGCATCTCCCTCAGTAGAGGGTCGTGGGGGAAGGGATCTGTGGGGGGACCCTGGGAGCGGGAAGGCCTGGGGGGTGGTCTCTACAGTGCTCCGGTGGCTTCGAAGTCATTATAACAATATAACTTTGACAAAAATAGAATCTCATTTCATATCAATACACAGAACGGCTTCAGGGCCCTTTCAACTGCTGCTGGAGGGGCAGGGGGTGGGAGGGAGTTTGCTATTTACAGGGACAGGTGCCGGGGTGGGGGCGGTGGGCCAGGCAGAGGGGGCCGGAGGGGGGCAGAGGTAGCAAGCTGGTAAACTGGGAGGCGAGGGCAGGGACGGGGGGCCCGAAGGGATGGGGGAGACGGGAGCTGGCAGCCCCCGGGACCACCCCCCCTCCCCAGCCCCCCTGCCCTGGGCAGGTGGAGGATGGGGCGGAGGGAAGCCCCAACCACGACACTGCCCCCCGACTCCCCTGCCCTGGGCCCAGTCGGGGAGGGGGCCCCGGCCAGTAGAGCCAGAGTGGCAGGAGCAGCGGGTTTCATTCATGACCGTGCGGGGCGGGGGGGCGGGGAAGGAGAAGAGGGGGACTAAAAAGGGCGGGAGGATGGGGAAAGGGAGGGCGTCCCGGGTGCCAGGACCCCCAGCACCTTTCCTCCCATCTGCTGTCGTGCAAAGCCCCCTCTTCCCTCTACCTCTCCTCAGTCCTGGGCCATTCCCCTCCTCCCTCACCCTCTACCGTGATGGTCCAGCGTGTCCCCCCCGCGCCGCCCCTCCCCTCAAGCCAGGCTAAACGCAGAAGACACAGTTGACTTGACCACAACCGTCCACAGTAAACAGGAACAAGACGGGGGTGGGAGTCAGCAGCGGGGCAGGGGGCTGCCCCCCCTCCCTCCGCACCCTCCCCCAGGTAGCCCCGGAGGGCACCCGGGAAGGGGGCAGGTGTGGGGGGGGGCGGCGGCGGCGGCGGTGGCTGGCAGCGAGATTAGGATTGTCATTTTCACCTTCCGGTCGGTCGGCGGGAGAAGGGGAGTTTACTTCAGTGTCTGCAGAAAGACGAGAGACGGAGAAGTGGGGACAGGAGAGACAGAGAGGACGTCAGTATGCATTTGTGGGGTGGGGGGATAATGGACAGCGGAGAGCCGGGTGCCAAGACCCCAGGGCAGGGGGGTCAGCGAGGCCGGGACGGACATTAGCTGCTTGGGCACAGCATATCTGGACCCAGGGGGCTGGGCACTATGGGCCCTGGTCAGGGGAGGGTCGCAGGCTACGTGTGTGGCTCCGGGGGGGACGTGGAACAGCGGCTAATTCTTAGACCGTGAGCCCCCCCAACAAGGGGTCTGATTCCCCCACGTGCGCTCTCTCCCAGAGCTCACGACAGTGCCCGGCTCACGGTTAAGCACTAAAATAGAGAAGCAGTGTGGCCTGTTGCTGGGAGTCAGGGGACCTTTTAGACTGTGAGCCCACTGTTGGGTAGGGACTGTCTCTGTGTGTTGCCAATTTGTACTTCCCAAGCGCTTAGTACAGTGCTCTGCACATAGTAAGCGCTCAATAAATACGACTGATGATGATGATGATGACCTGGGTCCTAATCCCCGCTCCCCACTCGTCTTCTGTGCGACCTGGGCAAGTCACTTAACTTTTCTGGGCCTCAGTTACCTCATCCTTAAAATGAGGATTCAATACCTGTTCTCCCTCCCCTTTAGACTGCGAGCCCCGTGTAGAACAGGGACCGTGTCTGACCCGATTAATTTGTATCTATCCTAGCATTTAGAACAGTGCTGGATGCATAGAGAAGCAGTGTGGCTCAGTGGCACGGGCTTTGGAGTCAGAGGTCGTGGGTTCAAATCCTGACTCCGCCACAAGTCTGCTGTGTGACCTTGGGCAAGTCACTTAACTTCTCTGAGCCTCAGTTACCTCATCTGTAAAAATGGGGATTAAGACTGTGAGCCCTACGTGGGACAACCTGATCACATTGTATCCCCCCAGCGCTTAGAACAGTGCTTTGCACATAGTAAGCGCTTAACAAATGCCATTATTATTATTATTATTATTATTATAGTAAGCGCCTAGAGCCCGGTCTTGGGAGTCAGAGGTCATGGGTTCTAATCCCAGCTCCGCCACTTATCAGCTGTGTGACTCTGGGCAAGTCTTTTAACTTCTCTGTGCCTCGGTTACCTCATCTGTAAAAAATGGGGATTAAAATTGTGAGCCCCATGTGGGCCAACCTGATCACCTTGTATCTCCCCAGCGCTTAGAAGAGTGCTTTGCACATAGTAAGTGCTTAACAAATGCCATCATTATTATTATTATCAAGTATAATAATAATGAATACTATAATAATTATACTATAATAATAATAATAATGATGGCATTTATTAAGCACTTACTATGTGCAAAGCACTGTTCTAAGCACTGGGGAGGTTACAAGGTGATCAGGTTGTCCCATGGAGGGCTCACAGTCTTAATCCCCATTTGACAGGTGAGGTAACTGAGGCCCAGAGAAGTTAAGTGACTTGTCCAAAGTCACACAGCTGACAGTTAGCAGAGCCGGGATTTGAACCCATGATCTCTGACTCCAAAGCCCATGCTCTTTCCAGTGAGCCACGCTGCTTCCCCAATAATACTAATAATATAATAACAATAATAATAATGATAATGAATACTATTACTACAGCTACTGCAGCAGAGAGGGTTCAGGTCAGACTCCAGAAAGGCCTTTCCGGGGGGTGGGGGGCGGTTACCCAAGTGTCCAGCCGCAGGCGCTTGGCGGAGGGGCCGTCGGGGCCCTCGGGGGGCCCGGGAGGGCCTCCCGGGGGGGCGCCGGGCCGGAGGAGCCCAAGGGCCGGGCCGACGGACCTGCGGGCGTCCTCGCACTCGGCCCCCTCGTAGGCGCCGCTGACGGGCGAGCGTCCGGCCACGGGGAACGGCGGGGGCGCGGCCGGGCTGCGCGGGCACCGGTTCGGGGACACGGGCTCCGATTTGATGCTGACGTTGGGGCTGGTGTTGACTGTGAGGGTGGTGACGTGGGGAAGGGGGCTGCCTTGTCTGGGCCGGGAGAGAGGTGGGTAGAGAGGACGGGACAGGCGGGGAGGGAGAGATAGGGAGATGGGGAGAGAAAGAGAAAAGGAGAACAAACAGTTTTAGTCTCCTTTCCAGTCAAATCACCCCCCTTCCAGGCCCGAAGGGTTGGCAGAATTGGGGATGTGGGGAGGGCGGAGATGTGGGAGGAGATTGCGGAGAAGGAAAAGGACCTTAGCGGTTAAACAAACCCTTGCAGATAGGTACCAGCCCGCCTGCCCGCCTAATCCACCAGCCTGGCCCCTGCCCGCTCCCCAGAACACTCACATTAAGTTAGTCAGGGACACAGGGACCAGGTGGGGCTGCTGCGGTTGCTGCTGTGGCTGTTGTTGTGGCTGCTGCTGTTGTTGCTGTTGCTGTTGTTGTTGTTGTTGCTGTTGCTGTTGCTGTTGTTGCTGATGCTGCTGCCAGGCAGTGACACTGCTCAGACTCAGTCCTCCGGGCGAGTTGAAGGCTGGGAGAGAAGTCAGCTCTGCGCTTGTCAGCTGGTAATCTGGGGGAGGGGAAGGCCCGGCTCCGTCAGGATCCCGGCTGGGGACCCGGGGCCGGCCGACCCTGACCGGGGCACCGTTAGAAGCCAGTCCCCCCCGCCCCCCCGACGGTGGCCCGCCCCCCCGGCCCCGCACCTGTGTTGTACGCGGTGGGCATGGAGGGGAAGGGCAGGCCCTGGGTCAGCAGGCTCGGGGTGGCCACGGAGACGATGGGAGTGCTCAGGGCGTGGGTCGTCGGGGGGATTCCCAGGCGCTGTGCGTTCTGCTGGGGAGAGGACGAACCAATCAATCAATCGTATTTATTGAGCGCTTACTGTGTGCAGAGCACTGTACTAAGCGCTTGGGAAGTACAAGTTGGCAACATATAGAGACAGTCCCTACCCAACGGCGGGCTCACAGTCTAAAAGGGGGAGACAGAGAACAAAACCAAACATACTAACAAAATAAAATAAATAGAATAGATATGAACAAGTAAAATAAATAGAGTAATAGATATGTACAAACATATATACAGGTACTGTAGGGAAGGGAAGGAGGTAAGATGGGGGGGACGAAGGGGGCAGGGGAAGCGGTTCAGGCAGCAGCGTGGGGCGGCCGGACCCCTGGAGATGTGTGCGTGGGGGGGGGCGGCTGGATTCACCCAAGCTCCTCTCTGCTTTCTGGGTTACATGGCTTGGGCCACAGACTGTGGTTCTCTTAGCTTCAGGGAGGCCTGGATATCACCAGGGGCCCAAGGGGGAGGAAGAGGAGGAGGAGGAGGAGGAGCAGGAAGAGGAATGTGGAGGAGGGAGGAGGAACAGGAGGAGGAATAAGGAGGAGGAGGAGAAGAAAGGCAGAAGGAGCAGGAAGAGGAATGAGGAGGAGGAAGGAGGGAGGAGGAGGAGGGGGAGATGGAGGAGGACAAGGAGGGAGAGGAAAATGAGGGGGCGGGTGAGGAGGATGAGGAGGAAGAGGAAGAGGAGCAGGGCCCGTGCAACAACCACCAGTCCAGTTGTCAACGGGTATTGAATCCCCACAGTTTAGGAAACTGAGGCCCAGGGAAGTGACTTGCCCTTGGTCACACAGCAGGCGCAGGCAGAGTCAGGATTAGAACCCAGGTCCATGCTGTTTCCACTAGGCCACGCTGCTTCATTGACATGACTGGGGATCATCCCCACCACCCCACCAGGCACGCGCAACTGTACACTCACAGCTGCACACACGCAATCACATCCGCAAGGTTGCGTACTCCAAGCCCCCTCCCCAGCTTTGTTTCGTACGCGTACACGGCGACACTGTCACAACCGCCCAAAACCCGCAGTGACCCACCCGGTCACAAACACGCAAGGGCCCATGGGGACCCCGCCCCGCGCCCCTTCTCCCGCGTGTCACTCACCAGCTCTGCCTGCCCCTCCGCCTGTGTGAAGCAGAAATGAAATCAGTGGAACGGTGAGTCCCCCTCACCCCGACGACGTCCGGCCCTCTTCTGGGGCCATCCCGTCCAACCCCCTGCCTCCAGCCGGATTCGCTCTCGACCCTCGGTGCCTCCCTCCGCCCCGGTCCCCCTCCGCCCCTGACACTCACCAGCTGGGGACCGAGGGCCTTGGGGCCCTGCGTGGTGATGACCCTCAGGTCCGGCTTGCGGCCGCTGACCCCGAGCTGGGCGGGCGGCGCGGGGGGCGGCGGTGGCGGCGGCGGCGGCGGGGACTTGGCCGGCAGGACCTTGAGCGGCAGGCCGGACCCATTGGACACCGGCAGGAGCCCGGGGGACGTCCGGGCGCTCACGTAACCGTTCCCTGTGCGGAGCAGTCGGGGTTCAGGGCGGGTTCAGGAGGACGGGAGCGGGGGCAGCGTGCGTGCTTGCGTGCGCGTGGGAGGCAGAGTTAAGTTTCAAGCTGCCTTTCCGTCGGGGGCCGTCACTAATCCCAGGGAGGGGGTCGCCAGCCCTGGTGGGCTCTGGAGATCCTGTCACAGTGTGGTGTTTCCCCACCTCTCATTCATTCACTCAATCGAATTTACTGAGCGCTTCCGGTGTGCAGAGCACTGTATTAAGCGCTTGGGAGAGGACAATGCAACAATCAACAGACACATTCCTTGCCCACACCGAGCTTACAGCCTAGAGCGGGGGAGACAGACATTAATACAAATCAATCAATCAATCAATCAATCGTATTTATTGAGCACTTACTGTGTGCAGAGCACTGGACTAAGCGCTTGGGAAGTACAAGCTAGCAACATATAGAGACAGTCCCTACCCAACAGTGGGCTCACAGTCTAGAAGGGGGAGACAGAGAACAAAACCAAACATACTAACAAAATAAAATAAATAGAATAGATAGGTACAAGTAAAATAAATAGAGTAATAAATATGTACAAACATATATACATACATACAGGTGCTGTGGGGAAGGGAAGGAGGTAAGATGCGGGGAATGGAGAGGCGGACGAGGGGGAGAGGAAGGAAGGGGCTCAGTGTGGGAAGTTCTGCTAGAGGAGATGAGCTCTCAGTAGGGCCTTGAAGGGAGGAAGAGAGCTAGCAAATAAATAAAATGACAGATACGGACATAAATGCTGTGGGGCTGAGAGGGGGGAAGAACAAAGGGAGCAAGTCAGGGCGACGCAGAAAGGAGAGGGAGAAGAAGAAAGTGGGGGCTAGTCTGGGAAGGCCTCATGGAGGAGATATGCCTTCGATAAGGCTTTGAGTGCGGGGAGAGTAACCGCCCGATTTGAGGAGGGAGGGAGTTCCCGGCCGGAGGCGGGATGTGGGCGAGGGGTCGGCGGCGAGATGGGCGGGATGAAGGCACGCCAAGTAGGTTGGCATTGGAGGAGCCAAGTGTGCGGGCTGAGTTGGAATAGGAATAGAATAGAATAGGAATATAATACTTCATGCTGCTGCCCGGATTGTCTTTGTCCAGAAACGCTCTGGGCATGTTACTCCCCTCCTCAAAAATCTCCAATGGCTACCAATCAATCTGCGCATCGGGAAGAAACTCCTCACCCTGGGCTTCAAGGCCGCCCATCACCTCGCCCCTTCCTACCTCACCTCCCTTCTCTCCTTCTACAGCCCAGCCCGCACCCTCCGCTCCTCCGCCGCTAATCTCCTCCCCGTACCTCGCTCTCGCCTGTCCCGCCATCGACCCCCGGCCCACGTCATCCCCCGGGCCTGGAATGCCCTCCCTCTGCCCATCCGCCAAGCTAGCTCTCTTCCTCCCTTCAAGGCCCTACTGAGAGCTCACCTCCTCCAAGAGGCCTTCCCAGACTGAGCCCTTCCTTCCTCTCCCCCTCGTCCCCCTCTCCATCCCCCCATCTTACCTCCTTCCCTTCCCCACAGCACCTGTATATATGTATATATGTTTGTACATATTTATTACTCTATTTATTTATTTATTTATTCTACTTGTACATATCTATTCTATTTATTTTATTTTGTTAGTATGTTTGGTTTTGTTCTCTGTCTCCCCCTTTTAGACTGTGAGCCCACTGTTGGGTAGGGACTGTCTCTATATTGCCAACTTGTACTTCCCAAGCGCTTAGTACAGTGCTCTGCACACAGTAAGTGCTCAATAAATACGATTGATTGATTGATTGATTGAGAGTAGCGAGGTGAGGTAGGAGGGGGCGAGGGGAAGGTGGGCTTTAAAGCCAGTGGTGATGAGTTTTTGTTTGCAGACGCAGAGGTGGATGGGCAACCAGTGGAGTGGTTGTGCGGTGATTACCATGTCTAGGCGGTAACCTCCTTTAGACTGTAGGCTCACCGTGGGCAGGGAACGCGTCTGTTATCTTGTCCTCTCCCAAGCATTTAGTACAGTGCCGTGCACAAAGTAAGCACTCAACAAATACGATCGCCGGACTGACCGACCTCTGCTCCAACGGTGTAGATGCAGCATGTGGTCCCCCCCACCCCGCGCCACCCCCGTCTCCCCGCCCCCAGCCCCGTGGGCCACCCCCCTCCACACTCACCGACGGGGCTGGGGCAGGCGCCGTTACTGCTGCCCAGGTCTCCGCCCAGCAGGGCCCCTGCGAGACGGGCAGAGATGCTGTGTGACCTCGGTGGGGCCTCCTGACCTCTCTGAGCTTAGCGGGGCCCCGGAAGCACCCCAGAGAGGGAGACTGGGAACAGTCGCCAACCTCATATCTCCGAGTGACCAGTTCACATGCCACCTGCCCCTGCCCTGGGTCACGGGTCATAGAGAAGCAGCGTGGCTCAGGGGAAAGAGCCCGGGCTTTGGAGTCGGAGGTCATGGGTTCGAATCCCGGCTCTGTCACTTGTCAGCTGCGTGACTTTGGGCAAGCCACTTAACTTCTCTGTGCCTCAGTTACCTCATCTGTAAAATGGGGACTGTGAGACCCCTGTGGGACAACCTGATCACCTTGTAACCTCCCCAGCGCTTAGAACAGTGCTTTGCACATAGTAAGCGCTTAATAAATGCCATTATTATTATTATTATGATGGTTCCTGGCCCTGTTGATATCCCCACCCCTCCCCAGCTCCAGGCCCCGGCAATGAGGACACACAACACCCACCTCAGCCCCCAGACATGCAGACACAACCCCCCAGCTCCGGTCCCCAAGCATCCAGACAGGAAGATACACCCCTGGCCCCCAGGTCTGGCTGTGAGGACGCTCCCAACCATGCAGACACCCCCCCACCCAGCCCCTGGCCATGATGACACCCCTTCCCCGCACTGTACAGACTCCCTGACACTGGCTCCTAGTAATGAGGTCACACACCCCCATCGAGCCCCCAGCCCCCACCGTTCAGCCAGAGACAGACAGAAAGACAGACACACACACACACAACACACACACACACAACACAGACCTGCGCTGGCCGGCCGCTGGGGCAGACCGGGGGAAACGGTGTTCCTCTGGGTTGCCGGGGGCTGCGGCGACATGAGGCGGGGGTCCGCCAGGACCGGGGAAGGCAGCGGGGCCCCGGGGCTGCTGAACTGCAGGGCGCTGGGGTTCGAGACGGGCACCGTCACGGGCATCGCAAAATTGGGGGCCGGGACGGCGGACTGAGGGCGAGAGAGCCAGGGCCAGTGGGTCGGCGCGGCCGGCAACCCCCGCTCAGCCCCTTCTTTGGTCCACGGTGCTTCTTACGCTCTTACTACGTGCCAGCTGCTGTGCTAAACGCTGGGGTGGATCCATGCTAATTCCTGTCCCACCTGGGACTCAAGGAAGCGCTTAGTACAGTGCTCTGCACACAGTAAACGCTCAAAAAATACGATTGAATGAATGAATGAAAGGAAGAGGACTTCCTCTCCATTTAACAGATGAGGTAGCTGAGACACAGAGAAGTGCAGTGACATGCCCGAGGTCACAGAGCAGATAACCGGCAGGGCCGGAATTAGAACCTAGGTCCTCTGACTCCCAAGCCTGGGCTCTTTCCATTATAATTATTATTACTATGAATTATTGTTATTATTAATAATATTATGAAGCAGTGTGGCTCAGTGGAAAGAGCCCGGGCTTTGGAGTCAGAGGTCATGGGTTCAAATCCCAGCTCCGGCAATTGTCAGCTGTGTGACTTTGGGCAAGTCACTTAACTTATCTGTGCCACAGTTCCTTCATCTGTAAAATGGGGATTAAGACTGTGAGCCCCAGTGGGACAACCTTATCACCTTGTAACCTCCCCAGTGCTTAGAACAGTGCTCTGCACATAGTAAGCGCTTCATAAATGCCTTCAGCAGCATCATCATCATCAACAATAATGATGGTACTTGTTAATCACTTACTATGTGCCAAGCACTGTTCTAAGCTCTGGGGTATTCACTCATTCATTCAATCGTATTTATTGAGCGCTTACTGTGTGCAGAGCACTGTACTAAGCGCTTGGGAAGTACAAGTTGGCAACATATAGAGACGGTCCCTACCCAACAGTGGGCTCACAGTCTATAAAGGAAGATACAAGGTGATCAGGTTGTCCCACCTGGGGCTCATGGTCTAACTCCCCATTTTACAGATGAGGGAACGGAGGCCCAGAGAAGTGAAGTGACTTGCCCTAAGTCACACAGCAGACACGTGGTGGAGCCAGTATTAGACCTTCTCACGCTTCTATCCGCTAGGCCACACTGGAGGTGGATGGAGTTCAAATCTCCCCTGCGGGCCTCATGCTGTGTGACCCGCGGGGCCGTTGCTCGCCCTCTCAGAGTTCTGGTTCTGCCCTGTCTTTCTCTCCCAGGAACAGTTTTTCACCGGCAGAGAAGGCCCCTCCCCGGTCCCGTCCCCCGCAGTCCCTCCCCAGCTCAGTCCTGCTTTCCCTTGGTCGCAGCCGTAGGAGAGGGGCTTCCCACTCCCCATCCCTCCTCCCCTGCCCGAGGAGCTAACGGCTCACTCTGACCCTGGATCGTTTTCCAGCCCGGACCCCAACCCTCCTCCAGTCCAGAGGCAGCCGTCAGAGAGAGAGGCGGTCACCTGGGCAGGGCAGAGGGCAGAGGGCAGAGGGCAGAGGGCAGGGGCGGGGAGACGCTCACCCCATAGCGCTTGAAGAGGACGTCCAGGTCGTCGCTGGCCCGGCGGAACTTCTCCTCCAGCAGCGGGGACTGGTCGATGGAGTCGTCCCCGTCGGCCTCGGGGCTGTCGCACCCGTTAAAGCCCTTCTTCCGCAGCGTCTGCGGGGCCGCCGCACCGCACCACAACACACAACACCACACCCTGGCATCAGCCTCAGCAACGACCACCCTCCCGCCGGACCCCCGGCCGCCACCTCCCCAACACGCTGACCCCCGCCACCCCCCTCACCCTCCCACCGACAGATGGACTATCCGGTTTAGACCCGGGTGTCATGGGACCCCTGCCTCCCCGCAAGGACGGTGAGGGGTCGAAGCAGAGGCAGAGAGAGGTGGCAAGAGACAGAAAGGGGGGCAACAGAGAGAGAGAGAGGAGATGGCAGAGACATTTGGCAACAGAAGGAGAGAGGTGGCGGCAGAGACAGAGAGGCGGTGACGGTGGCGACGGTCAGCCAGCGTCCAGTGGTCCGACAAGTGACCGAGCCGAGGGGTCGGCCTGCGGGAGGCCAGGGGCCGTGGCCGGAGGGAGGGCCGCGGGACGGTCACCCCGAGGAGGGGGAAGCTGCTTAGGTCCCCACCCCCACCTTCACTACCACACTGAGGAGCCCAAATGCATTTCGCAAATGCATGAGAAGCAGTGTGGCTATGAGAAGCAGCATGGCTATGAGAAGCAGCGTGGCTCAGTGGAAAGAGCCCAGGCTTTGGAGTCAGAGGTCGTGGGTTCAAATCCCAGCTATGCCACTTGTCAGCTGTGTGACCTTGGGCAAGTCACTTCACTTCTCTAGGCCTCAGTTCCCTCATCTGGAAAATGGGGATTAAGACTGTGAGCCCCACGTGGGACAACCTGATCACCCTGCATCCCCCCAGCGCTTAGAACAGTGCTTTGCACATAGTAAGCGCTTAACAAATACCACCATTATTATTATTATTATTATTTCGGGTGAGTCCTGGGGACCGTGGGGGTCCCAGCCAGGAGGTCCTGTTCATCATCATCATCATCAATCGTATTTATTGAGCGCTTACTGTGTGCAGAGCACTGTACTAAGCGCTTGGGAAGTACAAATTGGCAACATCTAGAGACAGTCCCTACCCAACAGTGGGCTCACAGTCTAAAAGGGGGAGACAAAACCAAACATACTAACAAAATAAAATAAATAGAATAAATATATAATAAATAGAATAGATATGTTGCGGGGCTGGGGGGGCGGGGGGCGGGCGGGGGTCCCGGGCCAGACCTCGATGATGTCCGTGTTGGTGCGGCTCTCGTGCGGCTCGTTGTACTCGGTGTACTTGAGGAGCACCTTGTCCATGTCGGTGCTGGCGTACTGGAACAGCTTGTTGGAGTGGTTGAAGATGATCAGGGCGATCTCGCAGTCGCACAGCACGCTCAGCTCGTACGCCTTCTTCATCAGCCCAAACTTCCGCTTGGTGAACGTCACCTGGCCCCGGGAGAAGACGGGCCGGGGGTCACGGCGGGCCCCGGGACCGAAGGGCGGAACGTGGAAGGACCCCCGCCTCCTCCCCACGCCGCTCCCCTCTCACCTGGCGGTTCCTTTCGTCCGTGATCCTCTGAATCTGAATCTTTTTCCGCCCCATTTTCCGGCAGAGCGAGGAGCAGGGAGAGCGGGGGCCTCGGCGGGGGTGGTCACGCTGAGGTCATGAAAGGTCACAGGGTGTGGGGTGTGGGGACCGGGGACGGGGGGTCGGCTCGCCCTGGCCTGCTCAGTCCTCCATCCTCAGAGTCGGGGCGCCAGCGGGTGATGCCTGGGGATGCAAAATAGTAATCATGATAATTATGGTACTTGTTCGGCGCTTACTATGTGCCAAGCTCTGTTTGAAGCACTGGGGTAGAAAGGGGCTAATCAGGTTAATCAAAACGGGACCCCCTCCCAACTTTGGCATCAGGGATTGTAACACTCCCCCTCCTTAGCCTGGGGGGGGGGGGGCTCCCCAAAAAAGAGGGGGAGAGGAAGGAGAAAGAAGCGGGGGGGAGGGGAAGGAGAAGGAGAGGGAACCATAGAGGCAATGCCCTGGTTGAAAGGGGGTCCGGAGTGACCGTGCCAAGATTTATAACAATAATAATAATAATAATAATGGCATTTATTAAGCGCTTACTATGTGCAAAGCACTGTTCTAAGCGCTGGGGATGTTACAAGGTGATCAGGTTGTCCCCCCTGGGGCTCACAGTCTCAATCTCCATTTTACAGATGAGGTAACTGAGGCCCAGAGAAGTGAAGTGACTTGCCCAAAGTCACACAGCTGACAATGGGCGGAGCCGGGGTTTTGAACCCATGACCTCTGACTCCAAAGCCCGGGCTCTTCTCCACTGAGCCATGCTGCTTCTCAATAATAATAATAATAATAATAATAATAATGATAATGGTATTTTTAAGCACTTGCTGTGTGCCACACACTGTTCTAGGCGCTGGGGTAGATACAAGATAATCAGGTTGGACACAGTCTCTGTCCCACCCAGGGCTCACAGTCTTAATCCCCATTTTGCAGGTGAGGGAACCAAGGCACAGAGAATCAATCAATCAATCAATCAATCGTATTTATTGAGCGCTTACTGTGTGCTGAGCACTGTACTAAGCGCTTGGGAAGTACAAGTTGGCGACACATAGAGACAGTCGCTACCCAAAAGTGGGATCACAGCCTAGAAGGGGGAGACAGAGAACAAAACCAAACATACTAACCAAATAAATAGAATAGATAGGTACAAGTAAGATAGATAAATAAATAAATAAATAAATAAAGTAATAAATATGTACAAACACACACACACACACACACACACACATATATATACAGGTGCTGTGTGGAAGGGAAGGAGGTAAGATGGGGGGGATGGGAGTCACATCTGGAGTCACACGCCTGGGAGTCACAGGTCATGGGTTCCAATCCCGGGGTCCGCCACTTGTCTGCTGTGTGACCTTGGGCAAGTCTTCTCACTTCTCTGGGCCTCAGTTGCCTCATCCCCAGAGTGGCCACTTGCAGGTTGAAGGCCGCGCTGCCCAACGTGAAGCAGTGAAGGAAGGATTGGGCCGACACAAGACAGGTGACTTGCCCAAGGTCACACGGCGGACAAGGGGAGGAGCCAGAATTAGAACCCAGATCCTCTTGACCCCCGGGCCCACGCTCTATCCACTAGGCCACGCTGCTTCTACTGATAGAACAGGAAATTTGGTCCCCCGCCAACCACGAACTTAACTCCAGGTCTCCCCGCCCGGGCAGGATGTCAGCTATGTAGACAACTCCGTAATTACCCCCAACATATAGAGCAGTCATTACACCAGGAACTATATAAAGGAGCCCCAAGGGTCACGAACCAAGGGTCAATCAATCTTCAGAGTTATCGAGCGGCTCCTGCGTCAGAGCACTGTACTAAGTGCCTGGGAGAGTACAGTAGAACAAAGTCGGCAGACACGGTCCCTGCCCTCAAGGGCCTGACAGTTTAGAGCGGGAGACAGACATTAATAATTGAGAAGCAGCGTGGCTCAGTGGCTTTGGAGTCGGAGGTCATGGGTTCAAATCCCGGCTCCGCCACTTGTCAGCTGGGTGACTCTGGGCGAGTCACTTCACTTCTCGAGGCCTCAGTTCCCTCATCTGGAAAATGGGGATGAAGACTGGGAGCCCCCCGTGGGACAACCTCATCACCTTGTAACCTCCCGAGTGCTTAGAACGGTGCTTTGCACATAGTAAGCGCTTGATAAATGCTATTATAATAAATGCTATTATTAACAGAAAAAGGAAATGCCGAATATGGACGGAAATGCCGTGGGGCTGAGGAAGGGGCAAATTAAGGGGGCAAATCCAAGTGCAAAGGCGACAAAGAAGGGAGTGAGAGACGTGTCATTCAGATCAACGGGGCAATTTTCCTTATTTCCTCTCAAATTGACTTTCAGACTTCAGGCCTGAGACCAGAGACCACTATACTGGAGAAGCAGTATACGGCCTAATGGCTACAACCCAGGCCTGAGAGTCAAAAGGACCAGAGCTCTAATCCAAGCTCCACCACTTGTGTGCCGTGAGACCTTGGATAAGTCACTTCACTTCCCTGGGCCTCAGTTTCCCTCATCTGTAAAATGGGGATTAAGAGTGTGAGCTCCATATGGGACAGGGACGGTATCCAACCCGATTTGCTTGAGTCCACCCCAGCGCTTAGCACAGCGTGGCTCAGTGGAAAGAGCCCGGGCTTGGGAGTCAGTCAGAGGTGGTGGCTTCTAATCCCGGCTCTGCCACTTGTCAGCTGTGTGACCTTGGGCAAATCACTTAACTTCTCTGAGCCTCAGTTCCCTCATCTGTAAAATGGGGATGAAGACTGTGAGCCCCACGTGGGACAACCTGATTTCCTTGTATCTACCCCAGCGCTTAGAACGGTGCTTGGCACACAGTAAGTGCTTAACAAATAAAACAACTATTATTATTATTTTTATAATGCCATGGCTATACCAGTCCATAAAACATCGTGCAAACACTGTGTCAGTAAATAAGGCACCGACTTCAACAACGCACAGAACAAGAGGAGGAAGAGGCTGGACCGGGAGGTGGGATGAGGTCGTCATGGTAACTGTAGCGGGGCAACCACGCCCCCCCCCACTCCCCACATGGATCAGACAGAGCCCATGGGGTCATGATCGCCATGGAAACCACATCTCTTTCTGTCTCTCCCCCAACTTTCCCTCGTGTCCCCCACCAAAGTGTGGGCCCAAGGGGCGGGGGGGGCAACCAGGGAGGCCTTCCTGGAGTCCGACTTGGCAGCCTCCTGACGCCTCCCACTCCAGTCTGGCCCCCGGCCCCAGACACACACCCACACTCACCTACAGAGACGTCCCCAGAAAAACACAGACACACACCGACGCACAGACCCACGGTGACACTCATCTACACAGAGGCGTCCCCACAAAAACAGAGCCACCCCTACACCCAGGAACACTCACCTATACAGAAACATCCACACAAACACAGTCAGGCACACACACCATGACGCTGATCTTTTCAGAGACGGCCACGCCAAAACACATTCGTGCACGCAGTGACACTCATCCGCGCAGAGACAGCCACACCAAAATCAATCAATCGTATTTATTGAGCGCTTACTGTGTGCAGAGCACTGTACTAAGTGCTTGGTAGCGCTTGACCAAAGCAGTCATACTCTCACACACGGTGACGCTGCTCTACACAGAGGCGACCACCCGAAAACACAGTGACGCGGACGGACACACACAGGGACACAGGTACATGCACGCGTGCCCACGTCATCATCATCATCTTCAGTCGTATTTATTGGGCACTTACCGTGTGCAGAGCACTGTACTAAGCGCTTGGGAAGTCCAAGTTGGCAACATATAGAGACAGTCCCTACCCAACAGTGGGCTCACAGTCTAAAAGGGGGAGACGGAGAACAAAACCAAACATACTAACAAAATAAAATAAATAGAGTAGATATGTACAAGTAAAATAAATAGAGTAATAAATACGTACACATATATCCATATATACAGGTGCTGTGGGGAAGGGAAGGAGGTAAGATGGGGGGGTGGAGAGGGGGACGAGGGGGACGTGCCAACGTTCCCTGTCCCGCTCTCCGGCCCGGAGAGCTGTGCCCACAGCGATTCCCTAGGGGACCCCTAAACTGCACCCCTCCGTTGCCGTTCAGGCTGCAGGGGGACTAAGGGTGATCCCAACCCTCCGCCTCCGCGGAGTCTCTGTGTTTCCAATGCTGATCCCTCCCCACCCCCCCCCCCGCCGCACACTCACACAACAACAACCACCACCAAAAGGCAGAAGTGAAACTGTGAACAGTGCTTTGCACATAATAACCGCTTCTAGACTGTGAGCCCACTGTTGGGTGGGGACCGTCTCTATATGTTGCCAACTTGTGCTTCCCAAATTCTTAGTACAGTGCTCTGCACACAGTAAGCACTCAATAAATATGACTGAATGAATGATTGAATGAATGAATGAACAAATACCATCATTATTATTATTATTATTAAGCACCGGGGCCCCCTCCTTCCTCTCCCCATCCCCCCGCCTTACCTCCCTCCCCTCCCCACAGCACCTGTATATATGTATATATATTTGTACATATTTATTCTATTTATTTTATTTTGTTAATATGCTTTGTTTTGTTGTCTGTCTCCCCTTCTAGCCTGTGAGCCCGCTGTCGGGTAGGGACCGTCTCTATATATTGCTGACTTGTACTTCCCAAGCGCTTAGTACGGTGCTCTGCACACAGTAAGCGCTCAATAAATACGATTGAATGAATGAATGAATGAATGAATGAAAGAAACTGGGAGGAAAGAGGGGGAGTGGGGTCCAGCAGGAAAGAGGAGGTGGGATCCAGAAGGGGGGCTCTGCCCTCCCCCTGGGTCTGCCCCATCTCCGACCCCCAGTCCTCCTCCAAGGCTTGGCCCAGCCTGCCGTCTTGGGGTGGGGGTGTTGGGGCAGGTGTGCAGTAATAATAATAATAACAATAATAATAATAATAATAATAATGGCATTTGTTAAGTGCTTACTATGTGCAAAGCACTGCTCTAAGCACTGGGGGGGTATACAAGGTGATCAGGTTGTCCCACGGGGGGCTCACAGTCATCATCCCCATTTTACAGATGAGGGAACTGAGGCTCCGAGAAGTGACTTGCCCAAGGTCACACAGCAGACATGTGGCGGAGCCGGGATCTGAATCCATCATCATCATAATAATAATAATGGCATTTGTTAAGCACTTACTATGTGCAGAGCACTGTTCTAAGCGCTGGGGGGGGATCCAAGGTGATCAAGTTGTCCCACGTGGGGCTCACAGTCTTAATCCCCACTTTACAGATGAGGGAACTGAGGCTCAGAGAAGGTAAGTGACTTGCCCAAGGTCACACAGCAGACATGTGGTGGAGACAGGATTCGAACCCATGACCTCTGACTCCCAAGCCCGTGCTCTTTCCACTGAGCCCGGCTGCTCCTCAGTAGATGACTGGTGGGCGTCTAAGGAGAGGCACCAACACACAGGCAAACACACACACCCCACGCATACACATCTGGTATTGACACCTATCTACTTGTTTTGGTTTTTTTGTCTGTCTTCCCCCGTCTAGGCTGTGAGCCCGTTGTCGGGTAGGGACCGTCTCTATATGTTGCCGATCTGTACTTCCCAAGCGCTTAGTACAGTGTTCTGCACACAGTAAGCGCTCAATAAATACGATTGAATGAATGAATACACATCTACAGAGAAGCACACAGAGAAGCAGCGTGGCTCATTGGAAAGAGCCCGGGCTTTGGAGTCAGAGGTCATGGGTTCAAATCCCCGCTCCGCCAATTGTCAGCTGTGTGACTTTGGGCAAGTCAATTCACTTCTCTGGGCCTCAGTTCCCTCATCTGTAAAATGGGGATTAAGACTGTGAGCCCCACGTGGGACAACCTGATCACCTTGTACCCTCCCCAGCGCTTAGAACAGTGCTTTGCACATAGTAAGCGCTTAACAAATGCCATCATTATCTACGCTCTGACCCACTCAAACAAGGCAGGGGCTGCTTCAATTAATCAATGGCATTTATTCATTCATTCAATCGTATTTATTGAGCGCTTACTGTGTGCAGAGCACTGGACTAAGCGCTTGGGAAGTCCAAGTTGGCAACATATAGAGACGGTCCCTACCCAACAGCGGGCTCACAGTCTATTAAGCGCTTACTGTGTGCAGAGCACTGTACTAAGCACTTGGGACAGTTCAATACAACAGAGTCGGCAGACACGTTCCGCTGTCCACAACCAGCGTACAAGCAGCGTGGCTCAGTGGAAAGAGCCCGGGCTTGGGAGTCGGAGGACGTGGGTTCTAATCCCGGCTCTGCCGCTTGCCTGCTGTGTGACCTTGGGTAAGCCACTTCACTTCTCTGTGCCTCAGTTACCTCATCTGTACAATGGGGGTGAAGACTGTGAGCCCCACGTGGGACAACCAGATTACCTTGTATTTACCCTAGCGCTTAGAACGGTGCTTGGCACATAGTAAGCGCTTAACAAATACCATCATTATTATTAATTATTACAGGGGGAGACAATCTACTAACTCTATTGTCCTCGCCCAAGTGCTCAGCACACCACTGTTGGGTAGGGACTGTCTCTATATGTTAAGCACTTAGCACAGTGCTCTGCACACAGTAAGCGCTCAATAAATACGATTGATGATATGTTCCCAACTTGTACTTCCCATGTGCTTAGTACAGTGCTCTGCACACAGTAAGCGCTCAATAAATACAATTGATTGATTGATTGATTGATATAAACTGGAAGGTCCTTGAGGGCAGTGGACATGTTTATTCATTCATTCATTCAATCATATTTATTGAGCACTCACTGAGTGCAGAGCACTGTACTAAGTGCCTGGGAAGTCCAAGTTGGCAACATATAGAGACAGTCCCTACCCAACCGTGGGCTCACAGTCTTAGAAGGGGGAGACAGAGAACAAAACAAAACATATTAACAAAATAAAATAAATAGAATAAATATGTACAAGTAAAATAAATAGAGTAATAAATACATACAAACATATATCCATATATACAGGTGCTGTGGGGAAGGGAAGGAGGTAAGGCGGGGGGGATGGAGGGGATGTCTACTAACTCTAACATGTCTACTAACGCCTCAGCACTTGGTAGAGCGCTTTGCGCAGCAGTGTGACCCAGGGGCAAGAGCCCAGGCCTCAGAGTCAGAAGGACCTGGGTTCTAATCCCGGTTCTGCCATTTGTCTGCTGGGTGACCCTGGGCAAGTCACTTCACTTCTCTGTGCCTCGGTTCCCTCAACTGTAAAATGCGGATTAAGACTGTGAGCCCCCCGTGGGACAAGGACTGTGTCCGATCTGATTACTTTGTATCTACCCCGACGCGCAGAACAGCGCTTGGCACATAGTAAGTGCTTCACAAATACTCTATTTAATATAAATATTACTCTATTTATTTTACTTGTACATATCTATTCTATTTATTTTATTTTGTTAGTATGTTTGGTTTTGTTCTCTGTCTCCCCCTTTTAGACTGTGAGCCCACTGTTGGGTAGGGACCGTCTCTATATGTTGCCAACTTGTACTGCCCAAGCGCTTAGTACAGTGCTCTGCACACAGTAAGTGCTCAATAAATATGATTGATTGATTGATTGATTGAAATACAAGTACTATTATTATTACTTGGGCTGGGAGCCTGTTGTGGGATGGGGACTGTGTCCGACGTGAATGGCATGTATCCACTCCAGGGCTTAAAACAGGGCTTCACAAGTAATAAATGTGAGAAGAGAAGCAGCGTGGCTCAGTGGAAAAGAGCCCGGGCTTTGGAGTCATCATCATCATCATCATCAATCGTATTTATTGAGTGCTTACTGTGTGCAGAGCACTGTACTAAGTGCTTGGGAAGTCCAAGTTGGCAACATACAGAGACAGTCCCTACCCAACAGTGGGCTCACAGTCTAAAAAGTCATCATCATCATCATCAATCATATTTATTGAGCGCTTACTGTGTGCAGAGCACTGTACTAAGCGCTTGGGAAGTCCAAGTTGGCAACATACAGAGACAGTCCCTACCCAACAGTGGGCTCAGTCAGAGGTCATGGGTTCAAATCCCGGCTCTGCCAATTGTCATCATCATCATCATCATCATCAATCGTATTTATTGAGCGCTTACTATGTGCAGAGCACTGTACTAAGCGCTTGGGAAGTACAAATTGGCAACATACAGAGACAGTCCCTACTGTGTGAATTGGGGCAAGTCACTTCACTTCTCTGGGCCTCAGTTCCCTCATCTGGAAAATGGGGATGCAGACTGGGAGCCACCCGTGGGACAACCTGATCGCCTTGTAACCTCCCCAGCGCTTAGAACAGCGCTTTGCACATAGTAAGCGCTTAATAAATGCCATTTTATATATATATATATATATATAAGTGCCATAAAAAACAAAAAATAAAAACCAGGGGGGAACCGGGGAGTGACGCTTGGAGGCGGGGCGTGGCGGGGAGGAGGAGGAGGAGGCAGAGTGACCTCTCTCATCCCAGAGGCCGGTGAGGTTGGACTGAGGTCGAGGCCCCTGTAAAGGTGAGTCAGGATGTCCACGCCACCTGTCCACCCGTCCATCGGTCCACCCGTCGTTCCGCCCTTATCTTGGACTCTGGTCACGCCCGGCGCCACAGAGCCAAGATAATGACACTAAAACCCGCCCGTCTCACGCACCAAGTCTCCCTGGTGGCTCCGGTCTCTGAATCGGGGACCAGAAATACATATGGGATCGGGGTTCTCTGTGGAGCCCCATAATAAGAATAACAATAATAATAATAATAATAATGACGGCATTTGTTAAGCGCTTACTACGTGCCAAGCACCGTTCTAAGAGCTGGGGAGCTTATAAGGTGATCAGGTTGTCCCACGGGGGGCTCACAGTCTTAATCCCCATTTTACAGACGAGGGAACTGGGGCTCAGAGAAGTTATGTGACTTGTGGTGGAGCCGGGATTCGATTTTTTTTTTAAACACACATCCACAGAGACAATAATAATAACAATAATGGCATTTATTAAGCGCTTACTATGTGCCAAGCACCGTTCTAAGCGCTGGGGAGGTTATAGGGTGATCAGGTTGTCCCACGGGGGGCTCACAGTCTTAATCCCCAATTTACAGATGAGGGAACTGGGGCTCAGAGAAGTTAAGTGACTTGCCCAAGGTCACACAGCTGACATGTGGTGGAGCCGGGATTCGAATCCATGACCTCTGACTCCAAAGCCCGGGCTCTTTCCATTGAGCCACGCTGCTTCTCTCTGTGTGTGCGTATAATAATAATAATAATAATGGCATTTGTTAAGCGCTTACTATGTGCGAAGCACTGTTCTAAGCTCTGGGGGGAGACAAGGTGATCAGGTTGTCCCACGCGGGGCTCACAGTCTTAATCCCCATTTTACAGATGAGGGAACTGAGGCTCAGAGAAGTTAAGTGACTTACCCAAGGTCACACAGCTGACACGTGGCAGAGCGGTATTCGAACCCATGACCTCTGGCTCCCAAGCCCGGGCTCTTCCCACTGAGCCACGCTGTGTTTGTGCATCTGGACCTCAGAGAAGCACTGTGGCTCGGTGGAAAGAGCACGGGCTCTGGAGTCAGAGGTCATGGGCTCAAATCCCGGCTCCGCCAATTGTCAGCTGTGTGAGTTTGGGCAAGTCACTTCACTCCTCTGTGCCTCAGTTACCTCATCTGTAAAATGGGGATGAAGACTGTGAGCCCCCCGTGGGACAACCTGATCACCTTGTAACCTCCCCGGCCCTTAGAACGGTGCTTTGCACATGGTAAGCGCTTAATAAATGCCATTATTGTTATTATTATTGTCTCTGTGGATGTGTGTTTAAAAAAAAAATCTCAGCATTTATTAAGCACTTGATAAGTGGAACACATGCGAGATAATCAGTGCACACTAAGTCTGTGTGCGTGCATGTGTGGGTGTGTGTGTGTCTCTCTGTTGCCGTGTCACCGCATGAGTCTGTGTGTGTGTGTCAGTGCTGAGCCGGTGGTGTCGCTTCCTGGGGCCGTCAGTGTATGTCAGGGCTGAGCCGGTGGTGTTGCCCCGAGGCTGTGTGTCAGGGAATGTCTATCTATAATAGACATTCTATATCTATAATAAAAATAATCATATAATCATCATCATCAATTGTATTTATTGAGCGCTTACTATGTGCAGAGCACTGTACTAAGCGCTTGGGAAGTACAAATTGGCAACATATAGAGACAGTCCCTACCCAACAGTGGGCTCACAGTCTAATCATAATCATATAATGAATAAATAATAAATAATAATAATAAACATATCTATATCTATAACAATAATCATGGTATTTGTTAATCCCTTACTGTGTGCCGAGCACTGTACTAGAGGCTGGGGCAGACACAGGACAATCAGGCAGGACACGGTCCCCATCCCTCTTGGGGCCTATCGAGCCAGTGGTGTTGCTCCTTAGGATTGTGCGTCAGTGCTGAACCAGTGGTGCGGCTTTTCCTGGGACCGTGGGCCTTTTGCGAGTCAATGCGGGGCTGGTGGTGGCGTTCCCCGGGGCTGTCGGTGTATGTGTGTCAGTGTTGCGTTAATGGTATGGCTCCCTAGGGCTTTCAGTGTATGTGCATCATCAGTGTTGAGCCAAACATGTGGCGCCCTGGTGTTGTCGCCGTATGTCAGTGTTGAGTTCGGTGGTGTTGCTCTTGGAGGCCGTGTCAGTCGGCGGGAGGGCCAGGGCTAATAATAATAAATGTGGCATTCGTTAAGCGCTTACTGTGTGCCAAGCGCCGAACCAGGCAGGATAATCGGGTCAGACACAGTCTCTGTCCCCTCTGGGGCTCAGTCTAAGTCCTGAGCTGGTGGTGGTGTTCCCTGGGACCGTCGGTGTTGAGCTGGTAGTGTTGCTCCCTGGAGTTGCCTCTGTCTATCTATGTACGTGAGTACTGAACCGGTGGCATTGCTCCGCCACTCGTCAGCTGCGTGACTTTGGGCAAGTCGCTTAACTTCTCTGTGCCTCAGTTACCTCATCTGTAAAGTGGGGATTAAAACTGTGAGCCCCACGTAGGGCAACCTGATGACGTTGTATCTCCCCCAGCGCTTAGAACAGTGCTTGGCCCATAGTAAGCGCTTAACAAATACCATCATCACCATTATTATTATTATTGCTCCCAGGAGTTGCCTCTATCTGTCTATCTATGTATGTGAGTACTGAACTGGTAGTGTTGCTCCCTGGAGTTACCTCTATCTATCTATCTGTCCATGTATGTATGTATGTCAGTTCTGAGCTGGTAGTGTTGCTCCCTGGAGTTGTCTCTCTCTCTCTCTATTTATGAACTGGTAGTGTTGCTCCCTGGAGTTATCTCTGTGTATCTATAAATGTATGCCAGTACTGAGCTGGTAGTGTTGCTCCCTGGAGTTGCCTCTACCTATCTATGTATGTATGTCAGTGCTGAGGTGGTAGTGTTGCTCCCTGGAGTTGTCTCTATCTATATATGAATGTCAGTACTGAGCTGGTAGTGTTGCTCCCTGGAGTTGCTTCTATCTATACATATAATGTATGTCAGTTCTGAGCTGGTAGTGTTGCTCCCTGGAGTTGCCTCTACCTATCTATCTATCGATGTATGTATGTCAGTGCTGAGCTGGTAGTGTTGCTCCCTGGAGTTGTCTCTATCTATCTATGTATGTCAATACTGAGCTGGTAGTGTTGCTCCCTGGAGTTATCTCTGTGTATCTATAAATGTATGCCAGTACTGAGCTGGTAGTGTTGCTCCCTGGAGTTGCCTCTACCTATCTATGTATGTATGTCTGTGCTGAGGTGGTAGTGTTGCTCCTCGGAGTTGTCTCTATCTATATATGTATGTCAGTACTGAGCTGGTAGTGTTGCTTCCTGGAGTTGCTTCTATCTATACATATATGTATGTCAGTTCTGAGCTGGTAGTGTTGCTCCCTGGAGTTGCCTCTACCTATCTATCTATCGATGTATGTATGTCAGTGCTGAGCTGGTAGTGTTGCTCCCTACAGTCGTCTCTGTCCATCTATATACGTATGTCAGTACTGAGCTGGTAGTGTTGCTCCCTGGAGTTGCCTCTTACCTATCTATCCATGTATGTATGTCGGTTCTGAGCTGGTAGTGTTGCTCCCTGGAGTTGTCTCTCTCTCTATATGTATGTCAGTACTGAACTGGTAGTGTTGCTCCCTGTAGTAATCTCTATCTATATATGTATGTCAGTAGTGAGCTGGTAGTGTTGCTCCCTGGAGTTGCCTCTACCTATCTATGTATGTATGTTAGTGCTGAGCTGGTAGTGTTGCTCCCTGGAGTTGTCTCTGTCTATCTGTATATGTATGCCAGTACTGAGCCGGTAGTGTTGCTCCCTGGAGTTGCCTCTTATCTATCTATCCATGTATGCATGTCAGTTCTGAGCTGGTAGTGTTGCTCCCTGGAGTTATCTCTGTCTATATATGTATGTCAGTACTGAGCTGGTAGTGTTGCTCCCTGTAGTTGCCTCTTTATCCATCTATCCATGTATGCATGTCAGTTCTGAACTGGTAGTGTTGCTCCCTGGAGTCGTCTCTCTAATAATAATAATAATAATAATAATGATGGCATTTGTTAAGCGCTTACTATGTGCAAAGCACTGTTCTAAGCGCTGGGGGGGATACAAGGTGATCAGGCTGTCCCACGTGGGGCTCCCAGTCTTAATCCCCATTTTACAGATGAGGTAACTGAGGCTCAGAGAAGTTAAGTGACTCGCCCGAGGTCACACAGCTGACAATTGGCGGAGCCGGGATTCAAACCCATGACCTCTGACTCCAAAGCCCGTGATCTTTCCACTGAGCCAAGCTGCTTCCCCAGCCAAGCTGCTCTCTCTGTCTACCTATATGTGTATGTCAATACTGAGCTAGTAGTGTTGCTCCCTGGAGTTGCCTCTATCTATCTATGCATGTATGTCAGTTCTGTGCTGGTAGTGTTGCTCCCTGGAGCTATCTCTGTCTATCTATATATGTATGTGAGTACCGAACTGGTAGTGTTTCTCCCTGAAGTTGTCTCTATCCGTCCAGCCATATATGTATGTCAGTGCTGAGCTGGCAGTGTTGCCCCTTGGGGTTGTGGAAATGTGGAACCAGGAGTACCGAACTGGTAGTGTTACTCCCTGGAGTTGTCTCTATCCATCCAGCCATATATGTATGTCAGTGCTGAGCTGGTGGTGTTGCCCTTGGGGCTGAGGAAATATGGAACCAGGAGGACCGAACTGGTAGTGTTTCTCCCTGGAGTTGTCTCTATCCATCCATCCATATATGTATGTCAGTGCTGAGCTGGTAGTGTTGCCCCTTGGGGCTGTGGAAATGTGGAACCAGGGGCTTTGTCTAGTTGCCATCCTTCCCTTCCACCGGAATCCATCCTCCCACGTCCCGATCCTGGGCCGGGGGGTCCGCGGGGACCTGCCCGGCCCGGACAGAGTGGACCCATGGACCGGGGGAGGAGGACGAGGAGGAGGAAGAGGAGGAGGAGGAGGAGGAGGAGGAGGAGGAGGAGGAGAGGAGGAGGAGGAGGAGGAGGAACTTGTACATATCTATTCTATTTATTTTATTTTGTGAGTATGTTTGGTTTTGTTCTCTGTCTCCCCCTTTTAGACTGTGAGCCCACTGTTGGGTAGGGACCGTCTCTCTATGTTGCCAACTTGGACTTCCCAAGCGCTTAGTCCACTGCTCTGCACACAGTAAGCGCTCAATAAATACGATTGATGATATGTATATATGTTTGTACATATTTATTACTCTATTTATTTTACTTGTACATATCTATTCTATTTATTTGAGTTTGTTAGTATGTTTGGTTTGGTTCTCCGTCTCCCCCTTCTAGACTGTGAGCCCGCTGTTGGGTAGGGACTGTCTCTAGATGTTGCCAACTTCTACTTCCCAAGCGCTTAGTACAGTGCTCTGCACACAGTAAGCGCTCAATAAATACGATTGATGATATGTATATATGTTTGTGCATATTTATTACTCTAATTATTTTCCTTGTACATATCTATTCTATTTATTTGAGTTTGTTAGTATGTTTGGTTTGGTTCTCCGTCACCCCCTTTTAGACTGCGAGCCCGCTGTTGGGTAGGGACCGTCTCTATATGTTGCCAACTTGGACTTCCCAAGCGCTTAGTCCAGTGCTCTGCACACAGTAAGCGCTCAATAAATACAATTGATGATATGTATATATGTTTGTACATATTCATTACTCTATTTATTTTACTTGTACATATCTATTCTATTTATTTTAGTTTGTTGGTATGTTTGGTTTGGTTCTCCGTCTCCCCCTTTTAGACTGTGAGCCCGCTGTTGGGTAGGGACCGTCTCTATATGTTGCCAAACTTGTACTTCCCAAGCGCTTAGTACAGTGCTCTGCACACAGTAAGCGCTCAATAAATACGATTGATGATGATGAGAGGAGGAGGAGGGGGCTGGAACAGACTCCACCCCAACACCAGGGCTCCCCTGCTTGGCTCGTTAAGGCCCGGCAGGGAGGGCAGGGACGCAGCTTCGGGGAAGGGTAATTGGCGGCTATAAAGCGCTTGGAGATCGCAGGATTAAAGAGTCCGGGTCCCCTCCCCCCGCCGGTCCTCGTTACCGTAAGTCTCCGAGTCCGGCGAGGGAGGGAGGGCCCGGCCTGCCCAGGCCTGAGGCCCAGCAGCGCGGGCGGGGTCCACAGGGATCCGAGCTGAGCTGCGGGTCAGCCCAGAGGTCAGAGGTCACGACGGATTTCGGGGGAGGCAGCCCGGCCTTTGGAGGCAGAGGCCGTGGGTTCAAATCCCGCCTCCGCCAACCGTCAGCTGGGTGACTTGGGGCAAGTCACTTGACTTCTCTGGGCCTCGGTGACCTCAACTGTAAAATGGGGATTAAGACTGTGAGCCCCCTGTGGTCCAACCTGATCACCTTGTAACCTCCCCAGCGCTTTGAACAGTGCTTTGCACATAGTAAGTGCTTGATAAATGCCATTATTAGTAGTAGTACTATTATTATTATTTTTTTGCCATCATTATTATTAGTAGTAGTATTATTATTATTATTTTTCCTGCCTCTGCACCGGGTAGACTTTCCCTCAGGGCCGGTCCGCGCACACAGACGCACATAGATACACAACACCGGCATACACACCCGGGGAGATACACACACAAACACGTACACACCCAGCGCGCACACTCCATGGGAGCACATTACATAACCCGCTTACCGTATTTTCCCGCTTAAGAGCCGCTGCCCAGCCCTCCGCCCCCCCGCCCCCCACCCCCACCTCGACCCTTCGGGCCCGGGGGTCGCCCGTCGGAGACACCTCGCCTCCCCCCACCCCCTTCAAAGCCATATTTAAAAGCCCATCTCCTCCAAGAGGCCTTCCCCCCACGAAGCCCTCCATTCTCCTTCTCGCACTCCCTTTCATTCATTCATTCATTCATTCATGCAATCGTATTTATTGAGCGCTTACTGTGTGCTGAGCGCTTCTGCGTCGCGTCGCCCATGCGCCTGGCTTTGCGCCCTTTATTCACCCCTCTTTCAGATGGACTTATCTCTAATTTATATATCGATATTACTGTCCAGCGCTTAGAACAGTGCTTCGCACATAGTAAGTGCTTAACAAATACCATCATTATTATTGTCTGTCTTCCCCTCTAGGTTGTCAAATCCTCGAGGGCGAGAGAACGTAGGTCTACCCAGTGGGTTACACTGTGCTCTCCCAAATGCTTAGGAGAGTGCTCCGCGCACAGTAAGTGAGCGCTTAACAAATACCATCATTATTATTGTCTGTCTACCCCTCTAAGTTGTCAAATTCTCGAGGGCGAGAGAACGTGTCTACCCAGTGGGTTAACACTGTGCTCTCCCAAATGCTTAGGAGAGTGCTCCGCACACAGTAAGGGAGCGCTTAACAAATACTATTATTATTATTATCACAGGTATATATGTATATACCTGTATATATGTTTGTACATATTTATTACTCTATTTATTTTACTGGTACATATCTACCCTATTTATTTTATTTTGTTAGTATGTTTGGTTTTGTTCTCTGTCTCCCCCTTCTAGACTGTGAGCCCACTGTTGGGTAGGGACTCTCTCTATATGTTGCCAACTTGGACTTCCCAAGCGCTTAGTCCAGTGCTCTGCACACAGTAAGCGCTCAATAAACACGATTGATTGATTGATTGATTCCCCTCTAGGCTGTCAAATCCTCGAGGGCGAGAGAATGGGTCTACCCACTGGGTTACACTGTGCTCTCCCAAATGCTTAGGAGAGTGCTCCGCACACAGTAAGGGAGTGCTTAACAAATACCATCATTATTGTCTGTCTTCCCCTGTAGGTTGTCAAATCCTCGAGGGCGAGAGAACGTGTCTACCCAGTGGGTTACACGGTGCTCTCCCAAATGCTTAGGAGAGTGCTCCGCGCACAGTAAGGGAGCGCTTAACAAATACCATCATTATTGTCTGTCTTCCCCTGTAGGTTGTCAAATCCTCGAGGGCGAGAGAACGTGTCTACCCAGTGGGTTACACGGTGCTCTCCCAAATGCTTAGGAGAGTGCTCCGCGCACAGTAAGGGAGCGCTTAACAAATACCATCATTATTATTGTCTGTCTTCCCTTGTAGGTTGTCAAATCCTCGAGGGCGAGAGAACGGGTCTACCCACTGGGTAACACTGTGCTCTCCCAAATGCTTAGGAGAGTGCTCCGCACACAGTAAGGGAGCGCTTAACAAATACCATCATTATTATTGTCTGTCTTCCCCTCTAGGTTGTCAAATCCTCGAGGGCGAGAGAACGGGTCTACCCACTGGGTAACACTGTGCTCTCCCAAATGCTTAGGAGAGTGCTCCGCACACAGTAAGGGAGCGCTTAACAAATACCATCATTATTATTGTCTGTCTACCCCTCTAAGTTGTCAAATTCTCGAGGGCGAGAGAACGTGTCCACCCAGTGGGTTAACACTGTGCTCTCCCAAATGCTTAGGAGAGTGCTCCGCGCACAGTAAGTGAGCGCTTAACAAATACCATCATTATTATTGTCTGTCTACCCCTCTAAGTTGTCAAATTCTCGAGGGCGAGAGAACGTGTCTACCCAGTGGGTTACACTGTGCTCTCCCAAATGCTTAGGAGAGTGCTCCGCACACAGTAAGGGAGCGCTTAACAAATACTATTATTATTATTATCACAGGTATATATGTATATACCTGTATATATGTTTGTACATATTTATTACTCTATTTATTTATTTTACTTGTACATATCTATCCTATTTATTTTATTTTGTTAGTATGTTTGGTTTTGTTCTCTGTCTCCCCCTTCTAGACTGTGAGCCCACTGTTGGGTAGGGACTGTCTCTATATGTTGCCAACTTGTACTTCCCAAGCACTTAGTACGATGCTCTGCACAGAGTAAGCGCTCCATAAATACGATTGATTGATTGATTGATTCCCCTCTAGGCTGTCAAATCCTCGAGGGCAAGAGAAAGGGTCTACCCACTGGGTTACACTGTGCTCTCCCAAATGCTTAGGAGAGTGCTCCGCGCACAGTAAGGGAGCGCTTAACAAATACCATCATTATTATTGTCTGTCTTCCCCTCTAGGCTGTTAAATCCTCGAGGGCGAGAAAACAGGGCTACCCACTGGGTTACACTGTGCTCTCCCAAATGCTTAGGAGAGTGCTCCACACACAGTAAGGGAGCGCTTAACAAATACCATCATTATTATTGTCTGTCTTCCCCTCTAGGCTGTTAAATCCTCGAGGGTGAGAGAACAGGGCTACCCACTGGGTTACACTGTGCTCTCCCAAATGCTTAGGAGAGTGCTCCGCACACAGTAAGGGAGCGCTTAACAAATACCATCATTATTATTGTCTGTCTACCCCTCTAAGTTGTCAAATCCTCGAGGGCGAGAGAACACACTGTGCTCTCCCAAATGCTTAGGAGAGTGCTCCGCACACAGTAAGCGCTCCGTAAAAACGATTGATTGATTGACTGATGATTGACTGTGGGCCCACTGTTGGGTAGGGACCGTCTATGTTGCCAACTTGGACTTCCCAAGCGTTTAGTACAGTGCTCTGCACCCAGTAAGCGCTCAATAAATACGATTTATTGATCGATTGATGGATTCCCAGCAGGAAGGCCGGGGGTGTCTCCCGAAGGAATGCATCAAGGAGGACACCGAGTAAGCTGGGGGGGGTCCAGGGCCTGGCTCGCCCCCACCGCCTTCTCGGGGACGAACCGGGGAGGGGGTGGGGGGGTCGGGCGGGGGTCCAACACGGGCAGCCCCCTGCCCTCGTGGCCCCGAAGTCGCGCCCCCCCCGCCCCCCCCCACCTCATTCCAGTCTGAACCAGAGCAGCGAGAAGGATGTTGGGGAGACTCGGGCGGTTACCAAGGCAACCACTTGAGCTGTGACAGGCCCTTCTCCCGGGCCCGAGGGCGGCCCCCGCCCCCTCCCCGCGGCTCTCCGGGATGCGCTGGGGGGGGGGGGAGAGGGAGGGAGGGTCGCGGCCCCCCCCCCCCCAAGATGGGGAGAGGACAGGCCGGGGACGAGGGGAGGTGGGCCACAGTTTGGGCGCCCCCCAACCCTGGAGGCCTAGGAGGGAGGGGGACGGCCTGGGGCTCGGGGGATGGAGGGGGGGAGCAGAGGGGTTGCAGGGACCCCCCCCACCCCCATTCAGGGCCAAAGACGTCCAGTGGGTGTCACACACACACACACACACACCCCCCGACACACACACCCAGAGTGTCAGACTTCCCAGGGTCACCCACTGAGTGGCCCCCGGCCGCTCCCGTGTCATTTGGTCCCCCCGCCCGCCCCCCGCATTTGGGTCCGGGGGTCGATCGGGCCGGTGACGGGGTCCGTCCCCGGGCCCCCCTCCCCCCCGCCGGCCTCCCGGGGGTGGGGGTGGGGCGGGGGCCCTTAAAGAGACAGGCGGGCGCGTTGTTTTCCGGACTCACCGCGGTGGCGCCCGGCGGCCGGGGAAGGAGGAGGGAGGGAGGGAGGGAGGGAGGGAGTCCGCCCGTCCGTCCGTCGGGCCCCAGCTCCTGGGGGGTCGCGGTCCGGGGGGCGATGCGAAGGGCGGGGGGCTCCCGGGAGGAGGAGGCGGCGGCGGCAGGTCCGGGTGCAGACAGACGACGGATGGAGAGACCCCCCCGCCTCTCCAGCTCCGGGGCTCCGTCCCCGGGCCCCTCCGGGGTGGCCGGCCGGCCGTCGGTCGGTCGGTCGGTCGGTGGGTCCGTCGGTCCGTCCGTCGGTGGGTCCGTCCGTCCGTCGGTCGGTCGGTGTGTCCGTCCGTCCGTCCGTCGGTCGGGAGGCCTTGCTCCGGGCGGCCCGGCCGGGCCAGCGTAGACGGGGCTCCGCCTAGTCCGGGCGGGCGGAGGGACGGGCGGGCGGAGGGAGGGAGGGAGGGAGGGAGGCCGCGGGGACCAACGGGAGGCCTCGGGGGGGCGGGGCGCAGCGGGGGAGACGCCCCCATCCCCTCCCCATCCCCCTCCCCCCCCCCCCCAGCCGGAGCCGGGCCAGGCCGAGCCAAGCCAAGGCAAGCTAGGCTGCAGCGCGGAGGAAGCGGCCCCGGCCTTCCGCCCGCTGCGCCGGGGGCACACACCGGGGACGGACGGACGGACGGACGGACGGACGGACACACACACGCGCACACGCGCACACACGCTTTCCTGGGACAGAGACACGCGGAGAGACACGCGAAGGGACAGAGACGCACGGGGAGACAGAGACGCACGGGGGGGCAGAGACACACGGAGGGACGGAGACACAGGGAGAGGGAGAGACACGGGGAGACAGAGACACAGGGAGAGGGAGAGACACG
The DNA here is from genome assembly GCF_015852505.1 of Tachyglossus aculeatus. NCBI lineage: Eukaryota > Metazoa > Chordata > Mammalia > Monotremata > Tachyglossidae > Tachyglossus > Tachyglossus aculeatus. The sequence goes on along the minus strand of NC_052096.1, from coordinate 13,631,379 downwards.
GGGAGACAGAGACACAGGGAGAGGGAGAGACACACGGGGAGACAGAGACACACGGGGAGACAGAGACACACGGGGAGACACAGAGACGCACGGAGGGACAGAGAGACACGGAGAGACGGACACAGGGAGGGATAGAGACACACGGGGAGACAGAGACACACGGGGAGACAGAGACACAAGGAGGGACGGAGACACACGGAGGGACAGAGACACAGGGAGAGGGAGAGACACACGGGGAGACAGAGACACAGGGAGAGACAGAGACACACGGGGAGACGGAGACACACGGAGGGACAGAGACACACGGGGAGACAGAGACACACGGAGGGACGGAGACACACGGAGGGACAGAGACACAGGGAGAGACAGAGACACACGGAGGGACAGAGACACACGGAGGGACAGAGACACAGGGAGAGACAGAGACACAGGGAGAGACAGAGACACACGGGGAGACAGAGACACACGGAGGGACAGAGACACACGGAGGGACAGAGACACACGGAGGGACAGAGACACACGGGGAGACAGAGACACGGAGGGACAGAGACACAGGGAGAGACAGAGACACACGGGGAGACAGAGACACACGGAGGGACAGAGACACGGAGGGACAGAGACACACGGGGAGACAGAGACACACGGGGAGACAGAGACACGCGGAGGGACAGAGACACAGGGAGAGACAGAGACACACGGGGAGACAGAGACACGCGGAGGGACAGAGACACAGGGAGAGACAGAGACACACGGGGAGACAGAGACACACGGAGGGACAGAGACGCACGGAGGGACAGAGACACACGAACATATATGTTGCCAACTTGGACTTCCCAAGCGCTCAGTCCAGTGCTCTGCACACGGTAAGCGCTCGATAATTACGATTGATGATTGATGGATTGATATTGATTGAAGAGACACACGGAGAGACAGAGACACACGGAGAGTAAGAGACATACGAAGGGACAGAGAGACACGGAGAGACACAGGGAGAGACAGAGACGCAGGGAGGGGTAGAGACACATGAAGAGACACAGGGAGAGACAGAGACACACGGAAGGACGGAGAGACAAGGAGAGACACAGGGAGAGGGAGAGACACAGAGACACACGGAGAGACAGAGAGATACACGGAGAGACCGAGCGAGGCGCTCAACTCCTTAAAGGCGCAGCCCTCCCTTTTATTTCATTCATTCATTCATTCATTCATTCATTCATTCATTCAGTCGTATTTATTGAGCGCTTACTGTGTGCAGAGCACCGCACTAGTGCTCAGAGAAGCAGCGCGTCTCGGTGTTACGAGCCCGGGCTTCGGAGCCAGTGGTCATGGGTTCAAATCCCGGCTCCCCCACTAGCCAGCTGTGTGACTCTGGGCAGGTCACTTCACTTCTCTGGGCCACAGTGACCTCATCTGGAAAATGGGGGTGAAGACTGAGCCCACGTGGGACAACCTGATCACCTTGTCACCTGCCCAGCGCTTAGGGCAGTGCTTTGCAGGTAGTAAGCGCTTAACAAATGCCATTATTATTATTATTATTATTATTGTTACTAAGCGCTTGGGAAGTCCAAGTCGGCGACATCTAGAGACGGTCCCTCCCCAACAACGGGCTCACGGTCTAGAAGGGGGAGACAGACAACAAAACACAGAACATTTTATTTCGTCTCGGCGGGGCAGGGGTCTGCAATGTTGCCCCCCATACGCCCCCCTCCCTGCCCCTATAGAGGAGTGGATTACAGAGGCATCGTCGGGCAGGAGGGGGTGGCCCGGTTGGGGCCATTTAAGTGGGCAACGACGTTCTCCCTCCTCCCCTCCACAATCCAGCGCTTAAAACAGTGCTTTGCACATAGTAAGTGCTTCATAAATGCCATAAATAAATATTTATGCATATTAAATATGCATAGTAAATGCATAAAGGCCCTACTGAGAGCTCACCTCCTCCAGGAGGCCTTCCCAGACTGAGCCCCCTCACTACTACTAATAATAATGTCATTTATTAAGCGCCTACTATGTGCAAAGCACTGTTCTAAGCGCTGGGGGGGGGAATACAAGGTGATCAGGTTGTGCCATGTGGGGCTCACAATCTTAATCCCCATTTTACGGATGAGGTCACTGAGGCTCAGAGAAGTTCAGTGACTTGCCCAAGGTCACACAGCAGACATGTGGCAGAGCAGGGCCTCGAACCCATGACCTCTGACTCCAAAGCCCATGCTCTTTCCAGTGAGCCATGCTGCTTCTCAATAATGATGGCATTTGTTAAGCGCATACTATGTGCAGGACACTGTTCTAAGCGCTGGGGAGGGGATACAAGGTGATCAAGTTGTTCCATGTGGGGCTCACAGTCTTAATCCCCATTTTACAGATTAGGTTAATTGAGGCTCAGAGAAGTTAAGTGACTTGCCCAAGGTCACACAGCAGACATGTGGCAGAGTTGGGATTTGAACCCATGACCTGTGACTCCAAAGCCCGTACTGTTTCCACTGAGCCATGCTCCTTCCTCTCCCCCTCCCCCCGCCTTACCTCCTTCCCTTCCCCACAGCACCTGTATTTATGTATATATTTGTACGTATTTTACTCTATTTATTTTACTTGTACATATCCTATTTACTTTATTTTGTTAATATATTTTGTTTTGTTCTCTGTCTCCCCCTTCGAGACTGTGAGCCCACTGTTGGGTAGGGACCGTCTCAATATGTTGCCAACTTGGACTTCCCAAGCGCTTAGTCCAGTGCTCTGCACACAGTAAGCGCTCAATAAATACGATTGATTGATGATTGATTGATTGATATTTGGCATAAATATGCCATAAAGCAGCGTGGCTCAGTGAAAAGAGCCCGGGCTTTGGAGTCAGAGGTCATGAGTTCAAATCCCGGCTCCGCCAACTGTCAGCTGTGTGACTTTGGGCAAGTCTCGTCACTTCTCTGCTGGGCCCCAGTTCCCTCATCTGGAAAATGGGGATTAAAACTGTGAGCCCCCCCGGGGGACAACCTGATCACCTTGTCACCTCCCCAGCGCTTAGAGCAGTGCTTTGCACATAGTAAGCGCTTAATAAATACCATCATTATTATTATTATTATTATAAATAGTCCTCTAGACTGTAAGCCCGTTGTTGGGTAGGGACCGTCTCTATCTGTTGCCGACTTGGACTTCCCAAGCGCTTGGTCCAGTGCTCTGCACACAGTAAGCGCTCAATAAATACGATTGAATGAATGAATGAATGAATGAATGAATGAATAAAAAAACAACCCGGGACTCATAGCTCCGCAGTGACGACACACACACACACACACACACACACACACACACACACATTAAAAAGGGAGGGGCCCTCGACCCCACCCCCCTACTCCCCGCCCGGAGAAACATCTTATTAAAGGCCCGGGCGCCTGAATTCATTCAATCGTATTTATTGAGCGCTTACTGTGTGCAGGGCACTGAATCAGGTGGGGCAGAATAATAGTAATAATAGTAATAATAATAATAATGACATTTGTTAAGCGCTTACTACGTGCCCAGCACTGCTTTGAAAAGGGCTCGCCTTTCCCGAGCCCCGACCCTAACTGGAGGCGGGGGAATCGAAGGTTGCCAACTTGTACTTCCCAAGCGCTTAGTACAGTGCTCTGCACACAGTAAGTGCTCAATAAGTACGATTGATTGATTGATTGACTGAGGTTTGACCCAGTAAACCCCTTCTAATAAACTGCAGTTTGGGGAGCGGGTCGGCAGGTTAGAAGAAATACGGTAACTTAAAGCAGGGTGGCTCAGTGGAAAGAGCCCGGGCTTGGAGTCAGAGGTCATGGGTTCTAATCCCGCCTCCGCCGCTTGTCAACTGTGTGATCTTCTAGACTGTGAGCCCACTGTTGGGTAGGGACCGTCTCGATATGTTGCCAACTTGGACTTCCCAAGCGCTTAGTACAGTGCTGTGCACACAGGAAGCGCTCAATAAATACGATTGAATGAATGAATCTTGGGCAAGTCACTTCACTTCTCTGAGCCTCAGTTCCCTCATCTGTAAAATGGGGATTAAGACTGTGAGCCCCACGTGGGACAACCTGATCACCTTGTATCCCCCCCAGGGCTCAGAACAGTGCTTCGCACATAGTAAGTGCTTAACAAATGCCATCATCATTATTATTATTATTATTATTAAAGACACAGGCTCCCTTTTCCTGGGACCATTAATCACATCCTCCTATCCCCCCCATCCCCCGTGTCAGTCTTCCTCTTCAATCAATCAATCAATCGTATTTATTGAGCGCTTACTATGTGCAGAGCACTGTACTAAGCGCTTGGGAAGTACAAATTGGCAACATGTAGAGACAGTCCCTACCCAACAGTGGGCTCACAGTCTAAAACTCTTCCAGGAAGCCTTCAGGAAAGAAGAGGCCTGACTCGTCCCCCTACACAGATTAAAGTCTCCGTGGGCTGTCCGGGTCCTTCCTGGGCAAGGTCATTTATTTTACTTGTACCTATCTATTCTATTTATTTTATTTTGTTAGCATGTTTGGTTTTGTTCTCTGTCTCCCCATTTTAGACTCTGAGCCCACTGCTGGGTAGGGACCGTCTCTACATGTTGCCAACTTGTACTTCCCAAGCGCTTAGTCCAGTGCTCTGCACACAGTAAGCGCTCAATAAATACGATTGATGATGATGATGATGCTCCCATCTATCCCCCTGCCTCCTCCCACACCTCGTCCACTGCTGGCTTCTAGAGAAGCAGCGCGGCTCGGAGGTAAGAGCCCGGGCTTTGGAGTCGGAGGTCATGGGTTCAAATCCCAGCTCCGCCAACTGTCAGCTGTGGGACTTTGGGCAAGTCACTTCACTTCCCTGTGCCTCAGCGACCTCATCTGTAAAATGGGGATTAAGACTGTGAGCCCCACGTGGGACAACCTGATCACCTTGTAACCTCCCCAGCGCTTAGAACAGTGTTTTGCACATAGTAAGCGCTTAATAAATGCCGTTCTTCTTCTTCTTCTCCTTCTGTGGGCCTCAGTGACCTCTCCTCCCTTCAAGGCCCTGCTGAGAGCTCACCTCCTCCAGGAGGCCTTCCCAGACTGAGCCCCTTTCTTCCTCTCCCCCTCATCCCCCTCTCCATCCCCCCATCTTACCTCCCTCCCTTCCCCACAGCACCTGTATATATGTATATATGTTTGTACATAGTTTTTTACTCTATTTATTTATTTAATTTATTTGTACATATCTATTCTATTTATTTTATTTTGTGAGTATGTTTGGTTTTGTTCTCTGTCTCCCCCTTTTAGACTGTGAGCCCACTGTTGGGTAGGGACTGTCTCTATATGTTGCCAATTTGTGCTTCCCAAGCGCTTAGTCCAGTGCTCTGCACACAGTAAGCGCTCAATAAATACGATTGATGATGATGATGATGATCCCATCTATCCCCCTGCCTCCTCCCGCACCTCGTCCACTGCTGGCTTCTAGAGAAGCAGCGCGGCTCGGAGGTAAGAGCCCGGGCTTTGGAGTCGGAGGTCATGGGTTCAAATCCCAGCTCCGCCAACTGTCAGCTGTGGGACTTTGGGCAAGTCACTTCACTTCCCTGTGCCTCAGCTACCTCATCTGTAAAATGGGGATTAAGACTGTGAGCCCCACTTGGGACAACCTGATCACCTTGTAACCTCCCCAGCACTTAGAACAGTGTTTTGCACATAGTAAGCGCTTAATAAATGCCATTCTTCTTCTTCTTCTCCTTCTGTGGGCCTCAGTGACCTCTCCTCCCTTCAAGGCCCTGCTGAGAGCTCACCTCCTCCAGGAGGCCTTCCCAGACTGAACCCCTTTCTTCCTCTCCCCCTCATCCCCCTCTCCATCCCCCCATCTTACCTCCCTCCCTTCCCCACAGCACCTGTATATATGTATATATGTTTGTACATAGTTTTTTACTCTATTTAATTTATTTGTACATATCTATTCTATTTTATTTTGTTAGTATGTTTGGTTTTGTTCTCTGTCTCCCCCTTTTAGACTGTGAGCCCACTGTTGGGTAGGGACCGTCTCTGTATGTTGCCAATTTGGACTTCCCAAGCGCTTAGTACAGTGCTCTGCACATAGTAAGCGCTCAAGAAATACGATTGATGATGATGATGATGATGGGGATGAAGACTGTGAGCCCCGAGTGGGACAACCTTGTAACCTCCCCAGCGCTTAGAACGGTGCTTGGCACATAGTAAGCGCTTAATAGATGCCAGCATTATTATTCTGGTCTATAGTGCCTGGTTCCAGGGAAGGCTTTGAGTGAGAGGAGGCCGGGGGGAAGAGGCACGGAGACGGGCGATAGTGGGAATGGACCTTGGGCCGTCCCTTGGCCTTAGAGGCCGGATGTTTAGCAGGAGCGGGGCGGAGGCCAGCTTGAGTCATGAGTCTGGTGTTGGGCAGAGGCCTAAGCGGAGGAGCAGGAGGATCGGGTCTTGGCAGGCTCCACCTGGCCCTGCCCTCAAGCTGCCCCCACCCCCTGGACTCCATCCACCGGCCAGGCCGGGGGTGTAGTCATTCATTCACTCATTCAATCCTATCTATGGAGCGCTTAGGGGGTGTACTCATTCATTCATTCAATCCCATTTATTGAGCGCTTGCTATGTGCAGACCACTGGGAAGTCCAAGTCGGCAACATCTAGAGACGGTCCCTACCCAACAGCGGGCTCACGACCTAGAAGGGGGAGACGGACAACGAAACAAAACACGTGGACAAAACAAAACGTGTGTATGTATATGTCGGGGGGGGGGGTATTAATTGCGAGGAGGGTGCACTGTGGGCAGAGAATGTGTCAGTTATATTGTAATAATAATAATGGCATTTTTTTATTAAGCGCTTACTATGTGCAAAGCACTGTTCTAAGCGCTGGGGAGTTTACAAAGTGATCATCATCATCATCATCAATCGTATTTATTGAGCGCTTACTGTGTGCAGAGCACTGGACTAAGCGCTTGGGAAGTCCAAGTTGGCAACATAGAGAGACAGTCCCTACCCATCAGTGGGCTCACAGTCTAAAAGGGGGAGACAGAGAACAAAAGCAAGCATACTAACAAAATAAAATAAATAGAATAGATATGTACAAGTAAAATAGAGTAATAAATATGTACAAACATATATACAGGTGCTGTGGGGAAGGGAAGGAGGTAAGATGGGGGGATGGAGAGGGGGACGAGGGGGAGAAGAAGGAAGGGGCTCAGTCTGGGAAGGCCTCCTGGAGGAGGTGAGCTCTCAGCAGGGCCTTGAAGGGAGGAAGAGAGCTAATAATGGCATTTTTTTATTAAGCGCTTACTTTGTGCAAAGCACTGTTCTAAGCGCTGGGGAGTTTACAAAGTGATCAGGTGGTCCCACGGGGGGGCTCACAGTCTAAATCCCCATTTTGCAGATGAGGGAACTGAGGCCCAGAGAAGTGAAGTGACATGCCGAAAGTCACACAGCTGAGAAGTGGCGGAGCTGGGATTTGAACCCATGCCCTCTGACTCCAAAGCCCGGGCTCTTTCCACTGAGCCATGTACTCTCCTGAGCGCTCAGTACAGTGCTCTGCATGCAGAAAGAGAAGCAGCAGGGCCTAGTAGAGCGCGTGACTGGGAGTCGGAAGGACCTAGGTTCTAATTCCGACTCCGCCATCTGCGTGACCTTGGGCAAGCTCTCACTTTTCTGGGCCTCGGTTACCTCATCTGTCAAATAGGGATTAAGGCTGGGAGCCCCATGTGGGACGGGGGTTGTGTCCAGGGCTCGTAACTGCTCCGGCGCTTGGAGCAGCGTGAGCCCGTTGTTGGGTAGGGACCGTCTCTTTATGTTGCCGACTTGTACTTCCCAAGCGCTTAGTCCAGTGCTCTGCACACAGTAAGTGCTCAATAAATACGATTGAATGAATGAACAGTGCTTGATGCATAGTAAGCACTCAACAGATACCATTATTATTAGTATTATTATTATTAGTCAGCAATCAATAAGTATGAGTGAGTGAGTGGGAGGGGAGGGTCCTTGGGGAAGAGAAATGGAGAAGCAGCGTGGCTCTGTGGAAAGAGCCCGGGCTTTGGAGTCAGAGGTCGTGGGTTCAAATCCCGACTCCACCAATTGTCAGCTGTGTGACTCTGGGTAAGTCACTTCACTGGGCCTCAGTGACCTCATCTGTCAGATGGGGATGAAGATTGTGAGCCACCCGTGGGACAACCTGGTCACCTTGCAGCGTGGCTCAGTGGAAAGAGCCCGGGCTTTGGAGTCAGAGTTCATGGGTTCAAATCCCGGCTCTGCCCATTGTCAGCTGTGTGACTTTGGGCAAGTCACTTCATTTCTCTGGGCCTCAGTGACCTCATCTGTAAAATGGGGATTAAGACTGCGAGTCCCCCGTGGGACAACCTGATCACCCTGTAACCTCCCTGGTGCTTAGAACAGTGCTTTGCACAGAGTAAGAGCTCTCCCCCTCCTCCCGCTTCTTACCTCCTTCCCCTCCCCACAGCACCTGTATATATGTATATATGTTTGTACATATTTTTTACTCTATTTTACTTGTACATATCTATTCTATTTATTTTATTTTGTTAATATGTTTTGTTGTCTGTCTCCCCCTTCTAGACTGTGAGCCCGCTGTTGGTAGGGACCGTCTCTAGATGTTGCCAACTTGGACTTCCCAAGTGCTTAGTACAGTGCTCTGCACACAGTAAGCGCTCAATAAATACGATTGAATGAATGCCATCATTATTATTATTATTATTATTGTAACCTCCCCAGCGGTTAGAACAGTGCCTTGCACGTGGTAAGCGCTCTGCACACAGTAAGCGCTCAAAAAGCGGTTAGAACAGTGCTTTGCACATAGTAAGCGCTTGCTACACGCCATCCTGAAGGGCGAGGAAAGGGACCTCTAAGCCACTGTTGGGTAGGGACTGTCTCTATATGTTGCCAACTTGTACTTCCCAAGCGCTTAGTCCAGTGCTCTGCACACAGTAAGTGCTCAATAAATACGATTGATTACCTCATCTGTAAAATGGGGATTAAGACTGTGAGCCCCCCGTGGGACAACCTTAGCACCTTGTAACCTCCCCAGCGCTTAGAACAGTATTTGCACATAGTAAACGCTCAATAAATACGATTGATTACCTCATCTGTAAAATGGGGATTAAGACTGTGAGCCCCCCGTGGGACAACCTTATCACCTTGTAACCTCCCCAGCGTTTAGAACAGTGCTTTGCACATAGTAAACGCTCAATAAATACGATTACCTCATCCTGTAAAATGGGGATTAAGACTGTGAGCCCCCCGTGGGACAACCGTATCACCTTGTAACCTCCCCAGCGCTTAGAACAGTGCTTTGCACATAGTAAACGCTCAATAAATACGATTGATTACCTCATCTGTAAAATGGGGATTAAGACTGTAAGCCCCCTGTGGGACAACCTTATCACCTTGTAACCTCCCCAGCGCTTAGAACAGTGCTTTGCACAGAGTAAGCGCTTCATAAATGCCCTCAAAAAAAATAAAATCAAGTAAGCGCTCCTCCGGCCCAGCCTCTGCTCTCCCCCGCCCCCTACTGACTGTCCCGGGGAGCGAGGCGGGCCGCTTCATCAATCAGAGCGCGAGCCGGGACTTCCGCGGGTGCAGCATGCCCCTTTAAGGGCCTGGGGTGTGAGTCCCGCCCCCTGGAGGTCTGGGCCAATCCCGAGCCCGCCCGGGGACGCTCGGACGCTCCCATTGGCCGGCGGCCCACGGGGGCCGCAGCACGGGAATGCGGAAGGGCAGTGAAATCCCCTCCCGCCTCCGGCGTTTAAAGGGCCAGCGTGTTTCTCGTCGGGCCCTCCGTGCCCACCCCCACCTGCTGCCCTTCCTCCCTTCAAGGCCCTGCTGAGAGCTCACCTCCTCCAGGAGGCCTTCCCAGACTGAGCCCCTTCCTTCCTCTCCCCCTCGTCCCCCTCTCCATCCCCCCCATCTTACCTCCTTCCCTTCCCCACAGCACCTGTATCTATGTATATATGTTTGTACAGATTTATTACTCTCTTTATTTTACTTGTACATAGCTATTCTATTTATTTTATTTTGTTAGTCTGTTTGGTTTTGTTCTCTGTCTCCCCCTTTTAGACTGTGAGCCCACTGTTGGGTAGGGACTGTCTCTAGATGTTGCCAATTTGTACTTCCCAAGCGCTTAGTCCAGTGCTCTGCACATAGTAAGCGCTCAATAAATACGATTGATGATGATGATGATGTATATATGTTTGTACATATTTATTACTCTATTTATTTTACTTGTACATAGCTATTCTATTTATTTTATTTTGTTAGTCTGTTTGGTTTTGTTCTCTGTCTCCCCCTTTTAGACTGTGAGCCCACTGTTGGGTAGGGACTGTCCCTAGACGTTGCCAATTTGTACTTCCCAAGCGCTTAGTCCAGTGCTCTGCACATAGTAAGCGCTCAATAAATACGATTGATGATGATGATGATTCTGTTGCTGCAGCGACTCCGGGTCGGGCGGGGGCTTGGCAGCAGGGGGCTTCCCCCCGGGCAGGATGTGGCGCCGAGGGCAGGATGTGGGGGTCGGGGGAGGGGGGCGGCCGCCGGGCGACAGCCTTCTCCTCCCCCACCCCCATCTTTTGGCATCGTCACGTGACTTCTGCCCCGCTACTTTCGGGAACTACTTCGGCGGAAGAGCACTGCTTTCTATGCAAGCTCGAGAAAGAAGATCCGGGGTGGAAAATAGTCCCGTGCCCCCTCCAGGAGGCCTTCCCAGACTGAGCCCCTTCCTTCATCATCAATCGTATTTATTGAGCGCTTACTATGTGCAGAGCACTGTACTAAGCGCTTGGGAAGTACAAATTGGCAACATATAGAGACAGTCCCTACCCAACAGTGGGCTCACAGTCTAAAAGGGGGAGACAGAGAACAACACCAAACATACTAACAAAATAAAATAAATAGAATAGATATGTACAAATAAATTAAATAAATAGAGTAAAAAAATATGTACAAACATATATACATACATTCCTTCCTCTCCCCCTCTCCATCCCCCCATAATAATGATGGCATTTATTAAGCGCTTACTATGTGCACTGTTCAAAGCGCTGAGAAGCTTACAAGGTGATAATAATCTTACCTCCTTCCCCACAGCACCTGTATATATGTTTGTACATATTTATTTATTTTACTTGTACATATCTATTCTATTTATTTTAGTTTGTTAGTATGTTTGGTTTTGTTCTTTGCTTCCCCCTTTTAGACTGTGAGCCCGCTGTTGGGTTGGAACCGTCTCTCTATGTTGCCAACTTGGACTTCCCAAGCGCTTAGTACAGTGCTGTGCACACAGTAAGCGCTCAATAAATACGATTGATGATGATATGTATATATGTTTGTACATATTTATTTTACTTGTACATATCTATTCTATTTAGTTTGTTAGTATGTTTGGTTTTGTTCCCTGTCTCCCCCTTTTAGACTGTGAGCCCGCTGTTGGGTAGGGACTGTCTCTATATTAGTTGCCAACTTGTACTTCCCAAGCTCTTAGTCCAGTGCTCTGCACACAGTAAGTGCTCAATAAATACGATTGATGATGATATGTATATATGTTTGTACATATTTATTACTCTATTTTACTTGTACATATCTATTCTATTTTAGTTTGTTAGTATGTTTGGTTTTGTTCTCTGTCTCCCCCTTTTAGACTGTGAGCCCACTGTTGGGTAGGGACCGTCTCTATATGTTGCCAACTTGTCCCAAGCGCTTAGTCCAGTGCTCTGCACACAGTAAAAGCTCAATAAATACGATTGATGATATATATATATATGTTTGTACATATTTATTACTCTATTTATTTTACTTGTACATATCTATTCTATTTGAGTTTGTTAGTATGTTTGGTTTTGTTCTCTGTCTCCCCCTTTTAGACTGTGAGCCCGCTGTTGGGTAGGGACTGTCTCTCTATGTTGCCAACTTGGACTTCCCAAGCGCTTAGTCCAGTGCTCTGCACACAGTAAGCGCTCAATAAATACGACTGATTGATTGATTCCTGGTTCCGCCTCGCCCCCACCTATCTTCGACGCCCGGGGGTGCGGCCCCTTTAAATGCAAATGAGCTGCGCTCCCCCTGCCCCCCTCTCGGGCGCCATTGACGTCACGCGTGCGTCACCGTCGCCAGCCCAACCGGCCGGCACGTGGGGGGAAGGGGGGGCCTTAAAGGGCCAGGCGCCACCTTCCCCTCAGAGGGGCGAGCCTGCCACAGTTCAATAATGATAATGGCATTTACTAAGTGCTTACTATGTGCAAAGCACTGTTCTAAGCGCTGGGGAGGTTACAAGGTGATCAGGTTGTCCAATGGGGGGCTCACAGTCTTCATCCCCATTTTACAGATGAGGGAACTGAGGCACATGGGGACAAGGGGGGGCCTTAAAGGGCCAGGCGCCACCGTCCCCTCAGAGGGGCGAGGCTGCCTCAGTTCAGTAATGATAATGACATTTACTAAGCGCTTACTATGTGCAAAGCACTGTTCTAAGCGCTGGGGAGGTTACAAGGTGATCAGGTTGTCCAATGGGGGGCTCACAGTCTTCATCCCCATTTTACAGATGAGGGAACTGAGGCACGTGGAGAGAAGGCGGGCCTTAAAGGGCCAGGCCCCACCTTCCCCTCCGAGGGGCGAGGCTGGCACAGTTAATAACAATAATAATAATAATGGCATTTACTAAGCGCTCACTATGTGCAAAGCACTGTTCTAAGCGCTGCAGAGCTTACAAGGTGATAATAATAATAATAATAATGGCATTTCTTAAGCCATTATACATGACATTTATTAAGCCACAAGGTGATAATAATAATAATGATGGTGGCATTTATTAAGCGCTCACTATGTGCAAACCACTATTCTAAGCGCTGGGGAGCTTACAAGGTGATCAGGTTGTTCCAGGGGGGGGCTCCCAGTCTCCATCCCCATTTTACAGATGGGGGAACTGAGGCCCAGAGAAGTGAAGTGACTTGCCCAAAGTCACACAGCTGACAATTGGCGGAGCCGGGGTTTGAACCCATAATAATAATGGCATTTATTAAGCGCTTACTATGTGCAAAGCACTGTTCTAAGCGCTGGGGAGCTTACAAGGTGATCAGGTTGTCCCACGGGGGGCTCCCAGTCTCCATCCCCATTTTCCAGATGAGGGAACTGAGGCCCAGAGAAGTGAAGTGACTTGCCCAAAGTCACACAGCTGACAATTGGCGGAGCTGGGGTTTGAACCCATGACCTCTGACTCCAAAGCGCGGGCTCTTCTCCACTGAGCCACGAAATAATAATAATGGTATTTACTAAGCCCTTACAATGCGCAAAGCACTGTTTGAAGCGCTGGGGAGCTTACAAGGTGATCAGGTTGTCCCGTGTGGGGCTCACAGTCTTCATCCCCACTTTACAGATACGGGAACTGAGGCACGTGGGGAGATGGGGGGGGGGGGGGGCCTTAAAGGGCCAGGCTCCACTTTCCCCTCCGAGGGGCAAGGCTGGCACAGTTAATAATAATAATAATAATAATAATAATAATAATAATAATAATAATGGCATTTACTAAGCGCTCACTATGTACAAAGCACTGTTCTAAGCGCTGTGGAGCTTACAAGGTGATAATAATAATGGCATTTATTAAGCGCTTACTATGTGCAAAGCACTGTTCTAAGCGCTGGGGAGGTTACAAGGTGATCAGGTTGTCCCACGGGGGGCTCACAGTCTTCATCCCTATTTTACAGATGGGGGAACTGAGGCCCAGACAAGTGAAGTGACTTGCCTAAAGTCACACAGCAGACAATTGGCAGAGCTGGGATTTGAACCCATGACCTCTGACTCCAAAGCCCGGGCTCTTTCCACTGAGCCACGCTGCTCCCCTGAGCAGGTTGTCCCGTGTGGGGCTCAGTCTTAATCCCCGTTTTACAGATGAGGGAACTGAGGCCCAGAGAAGTGAAGTGACTTGCCCAAAGTCGCACAGCTGACCAGTGGCGGAGCCGGGATTTGAACCCATGACCTCCGACTCCCAAACCCGTGATCTTTCCACTGAGCCACGCTGGAGGGAGGACAGGAAGGAAGAAGGGGAAGGAGGAAAGGGGTGGGGGAGTGGACTGGCTGGCCATGTCATTTAGGTGCAGTTGGAGGGATGAGGGGGAAACGGCCAGAAGAATTTAGTTTAGCTACCCCCCCCTCCCTCAATAATAATAATAATGGCATTTATTAAGCACTTACTATGTGCCAAGCACTGTTGTAAGCGCTGGGGAGGTGAACAGGTTGTCCCACGGTGGGCTCACAGTCCTAATCCCCATTTCAGAGAAGCAGCGTGGCTCAGTGGAAAGAGCCCGGGCTTTGCAGGCAGAGGTCGTGGGTTCAAATCCCCACTCCGCCACTTGTCAGCTGTGTGACTTTGGGCGAGTCACTTCACTTCTCTGTGCCTCAGTTACCTCACCTGTAAAACGGGGATTAAGACTGTGAGCCCCCAGTGGGACAACCTGATGAGCTTGTATCCCCTCCCAGCGCTTAGAACGGTGCTTTGCACATAGTAAGCTCTTAATAAATGACATTATTATTATTTTACAGATGAGGTCACTGAGGCACAGAGAAGTGACTTGCCCAAAGTCACACAGCTGACAGCTGGCAGAGTTGGAATTTGAACCCATGACCTCTGACTCCAAAGCCCGGGCTCTTTCCACTGAGCCACGCTGCTTCTTGCCATTCATTTAGAACAGTGCCTTGCACATAGTAAGCGCTTAACAAATGCCATCATTATTATTCATTCATTCAATCGTATTTATTGAGCGCTTACTGTGTGCAGAGCACTGTACTAAGCGCTTGGCACTGCCATTCAAGTGCCTAGGGTAGGGGTGACACCCCCTCCCCCACTATAAAGGGAGGGGAGAGCTTGAGATGGGAGGGTCTGGTGCAGAGGCCAGGGGAATTACAGGAATCACAATTTATAGTCCCCTCTAAACCGTAAGCCCCTTGTGGGCAGGGAACATGTCTAGCCCCTGTTGTAGTGTACACTGCATCATCATCATCATCAATCGTATTTATTGAGTGCTTACTATGTGCAGAGCACTGTACTAAGCGCTTGGGAAGTACAAATTGGCAACATCATAGAGACAGTCCCTACCCAACAGTGGGCTCACTGCACACACCAAGTGCTCAGTAAAGCACTTAGAGAAGCAGCGTGCCTCGGAAAGAGCCCGGGCTTTGGAGTCAGAGGTCGTGGGTTCAAATCCCGGCTCCGCCAGTTGTCAGCTGTGACTTCGGGCAAGTCACTTTACTTCTCTGGGCCTCAGTTCCCTCATCTGTAAAAAGGGGATTAAGACTGTGAGCCCCCACTGTGGGACAACCTGATTACCTTGTAGCCTCCCCACCGCTTAGAACAGTGCTTTGCACATGATAAGCACTTAATAAATGCCATCATCATTATTATTATTAATAATAATGGCAGTTATTAAGCGCTTACTATGTGCAAAGCACTGTTCTAAGCACTTAACTTCTCTGTGCCTCAGTTCCCTCATCTGTAAAAAGGGGATTAAGACTGTGAGCCCCCACCGTGGGACAACCTGATTACCTTGTAGCCTCCCCAGCGCTTAGAACAGTGCTTTGCACATAGTAAGCGCTTAATAAATGCCATCATCATTATTATTATTATTAATAATAATGGCATTTATTAAGCGCTTACTATGTGCAAAGCACTGTTCTAAGCACTCCACTTCTCTGTGCCTCAGTTCCCTCATCTGTAAAATGTTGATTACGACTGTGAGCCCCATGTGGGACAACCTGATCACCTTGTAACCTCCCCAGCGCTTAGAACAGTGCTTTGCACATAGTAAGTGCTTAATAAATGTCATTATTATTATTATTCCATATGAATGAAATGATTGAGGATGTCTGGAGGGATGGGAGGGATCCTACGGCTGTCAGATAGGGATTGTGGGCCCCGTCCCCTCAAGGCTCCGTGCGTTCCTTGCTCTCAAGAGGAAGGGTGGGAATTTCCCAGGATGCTTCTAGGACCATCCAAATCCCCGCTATCTTCCACTCTAAAGTGGGTCCCTAATTAGCCCCGACCCGAACCCTGTTCCCCGCTGCTGTCTGCCCTCCATCCTTCCCACTGCAGCCTCCTCTTTTCCCCCAGCAGATGCTGAGGTTGCCGTGGCGGCTGTGGTGGTTGCCGTGGCGACGCTGGGTTGCCACGGCGACCGCAATCTCGCCGCGTGGGCTGCGGGGAGGAAAGGCCCACAAGCCCTGGGGACCGAAAGGATGTTCTGGGAGTGAGGAGGAGGTGGCGGGGGGGGGGGGGGGGGGGGTCCTCGGCCTGCCAAGGCAGGAGTGTGGGAGACCCGGGACGGGACGAAGAGGCGGGGGCTGGGGTGAAGGGTCGATTTTATTTTCCTGGATTGGAGGAGGGAGAAACAAGCGGGTGGGAAAAGGGCTGGCCGACCTGCCCCCGACACCCACGGCGGGGGCCGAGGGGGTGGGATCTGGGGGCGAATAAGTGTGTGTGTGTCTGTCGGGAGATATATGCTTGTACATATTTATTACTCTATTTTACTTGTACATATCTATTCTATTTAATTTTGTTAGTATGGTTTTGTTCTCCATCTCCCCCTTTTAGACCGTGAGCCCACTGTTGGGTAGGGACTGTCTCTAGATGTTGCCAACTTGGACTTCCCAAGCGCTTAAGTCCAGTGCTCTGCACACAGTAAGCGCTCAATAAATACGATTGATGATGATGATGGGGGGGGGTAGCCCCCTTCCGCCCCCCGCCGCCCCCTCACTTCTTGCAGAACTTCCTGTCGAGGAGGAAGAGGAGAAGGTTCACGTTGACTGTCGCCCTGTGGAACAACTTCATGACAGCAACCCCCTCATATTGCAGCTGCAGCAGGTCCTGGGGAAATAATAATAATAATAATAATCAGCATTTGTTAAGCGCTTACTATGTGCAAAGCACCGTTCTAAGCGCTGGGGAGGATACAGGGTGATCACGTTGTCCCACGTGGGGCTCACAGTCTCCATCCCCGTATTCCGGATGAGGGAACTGAGGCCCAGAGAAGTTAAGTGACTTGCCCAAGCTCACACAGCTGACATGTGGTGGAGTCGGGATTCGAACCCATCCCCCTCTCCATCCCCCCCATCTTACCTCCTTCCCTTCCCCACAGCACCTGTATATATGTATATATGTTTGTACATATTTATTACTCTATTTATTTATTTTATTTGTACATATCTATTCCATTTATTTTATTTTGTTAGTATGTTTGGTTTTGTTCTCTGTCTCCCCCTTTTAGACTGTGAGCCCACTGTTGGGTAGGGACTGTCTCTACATGTTGCAATTTGTACTTCCCGAGCGCTTAGTACAGTGCTCTGCACATAGTAAGCGCTCAATAAAAACAATTGATGATGATGATGACCTCCGACTCCAAAGCCCGGGCTCTTTCCACTGAGCCCCGCTGCTTCTCAGGAGGGGGTGGGCTCGGACCCGAGTCCTGACCAGAATCAATCAATCATATTTATTGAGCGCTTACTATGTGCAGAGCACTGGACTAAGCGCTTGGGAAGTACAAATTGGCAACACATAGAGACAGTCCCTACCCAACAGTGGGAAAGGAAAAGGGCTTCGTGGGAAAAGCCCCGCCCGCAGTCCAACCCTCGTGGGCTCCCGGCACCTGGTAGTTAAGTTGGAACTGCTCCATCTCGACGCCCATGAACCGGGCGGAGACCTCGAACTGTCCCGCCCGGACCCCCGGAGCGATGTCGAAGATCACGTTGCGGAGCCTGGCGGGACGGAGGGACCGGCTGCCGCACCGCCACCCACCCGGGCCTCCCCCCAGCCCTACCTCGCGTCCCTCCCGCTGTGGGCCCAGCCGGTGCCCCCCGCCCCCCGCGCTCACTGTTGGGGCGGGAGTCCCTCGATGCCCAGCAAGACCCCCTTGTCCAGGAGCCGCATGGCCGTGTAGCGCACGGGTGACGGGGCCTTCCCTTTCCCCGGGCACCTGTAGCGGGAGGACACCGGCATGGGGTTGGGGTGGGTCTCCCCTCGCCGACCACCCTGGTTCAGGTGGCGGCGGGGAAAGGGAGCGGGGGGCTTCGGGTGGTCCCAGCCCAGACCTGTCCCCGCCGCTGGCCGCCAGCCCGCCCAGGCACGTCCGGAGGTACTGGCCATAGTAGTCCAGCTGCTCCTCGTGGAAGGCCGCCTTGGCCTCCAGGGCCCGCAGGGCCGCCCGCAGCTTGGCCAGCTCCATCCGCACCCGCTGTCGGGCCCCGTGCTGCTGCCGGATGTCCTGAGGACCGGGAAGGGGGGGGGTTTCGAGGTCATCCACCCCGTGGTGGGACGGCGGCTTCAAGGACCCCCCGAGGGGAGACCGCTCTCCCCCTTCTATAACATTTGTTGGCATTTGTTAAGCGCTTACTACGTGCCAAGCACTGTTCTAAGCACTTGCGGGGGATACAGAGTGATCCGGTTGTCCCACGTGGGGCTCACGGTCTTAATCCCCATTTTACAGATGGGGGAACCGAGGCTCAGAGAAGTGAAGTGACTTGCCCAAGGTCACACAGCAGACGTGGTTTTGTTCTCTGCCTCCCCCTTTTAGACTGTGAGCCCACTGTTGGGTAGGGACCGTCTCTAGATGGTGCCAACTTGGACTTCCCAAGCGATTAGTGCTCTGCACACAGTAAGCGCTCAATAAATACGATTGATGATGATGTGGCGGAGCTGAGATTCAAACCCATGACCTCTGACTCCAAAGCCCTTGCTCTTTCCACCGAGCCACGCTGCTTCTAGACTGTGAGCCCACTGTCGGGTAGGGACCGTCTCTGTTTGTTGCCAACTTGGACTTCCCAAGCGCTTAGTACAGTGTTCTGCACACAGTAAGCGCTCAATAAATATGATTGAATGAATGAATAAATACGACTGAATGAATGAATGAGGGCACTCCATGGGGAGAATGGTTTCAGGGGCTCCCTTTGGGGGAAAGGGGCACTGTTTCAAGAGCACCCCTGGGGGAGAGGGGAAAAGCGGGTTCAAGGGCACCCCAGAGAGGGGGTTGTCGAGCTCCACCCCCTGCCCGACAGTTGTGTGTCCCCCCCAACCCGGTGGCCCCCGACCTTAGCCATCTCGTCCACGATGCCCTGGTAGCCTTCGGCCGGGGCCAGCACCCCCAGCCCCTCCAGTCGCCGCAGGTCCCGGGCAAGACGGCGTTTCTTCTCCTGCAGGGTGAGCAGGGGCGGGCGGAGGTCGCGACCCCTCGGGCCGGGGGTCCGCAGCTCCTGCTCGCGGCGGCGGAGCTGCAGGCGATGGTGGGCGTCCTCCTGGGGGTCGGCAGGAGGGGAAGGTGAAGCCGGGGCGGGCCGAGGAGCCGCGAGACCCCAGGCCCGCCCGGAGCGGGGGGAGCCCCTCACCTGCGCCTGGGACGGCGGGAGGGCCAGGACCTCGGGGACGGTGTCCCCCGCCTGGAACTCGATCACGTCGGCCAACATCTGCTTCGCGCTGCGACGGAGATCAATCAATCAATCAATCAATCAATCGTATTTATTGAGCGCTTACTATGTGCAGGGCACTGTACTAAGCGCTTGGGAAGTACAAATTGGCAACACGTAGAGACAGTCCCTACCCAACAGTGGGCTCACAGTCTAAAAGGGGGAGACAGAGAACAGAACCAAAAACATACCAAAAAAATAAAATAAATAGGATAGAAATGTACAAGTAAAATAAATAAATAGAGTAATAAATATGTACAACCGTATATACATATATACAGGTGCTGTGGGGAAGGGAAGGAGGTAAGATGGGGGGATGGAGAGGGGGACGAGGGGGAGAGGAAGGAAGGGGCTCAGTGTGGGAAGGCCTCCTGGAGGAGGTGAGCTCTCAGCAGGGCCTTGAAGGGAGGAAGAGAGCTAGCTTGGCGGAGGGGCAGAGGGATTGGGGGCATTCCGGGCCCGGGGGTCGACGGCGGGACAGGCGAGAACGAGGTACAGTGAGGAGATTAGCGGTGGAGGAGCGGAGGTTGAGGATTAGCGGTGGAGGACCGGACGGAGATCCGGTCGGTCGGTCGGTGGCTCGGGGAGGGCACCCCGGGCAGCCTCCCGCCCCGGCCGGGCGAGCGGCTGGTGGGATGTGGCTCGGGCCCGGGACGGGGGGAGTCCTGTCTGCCCCAGAGGGGGTGCGGAGGGGCGGCCTCCACCTTCACCCACCTCAGCAACAGGCTCCCGGCGGCGGCCTGGTCCGTGTCAGCCTCGGCGGCGGCGGCGGCGACGGCATCGGCTGGCTTTGCGGTCAGCGTCAGGGAGATCTCCAGCTGGTCCAGCTGGCCGCCATCGGTTTCCTCGGCCACCCCTGGACGGTGGGAGGGAAAAACGCTGGGCCGGGCGGGCGGGGCCGGGAGCTCCGGCTCCCATGGCTCCGAGCTGGACCCCGGGAGCGTTGGGCACCGGGGGGGAAGAGGGCAGAGGGCAGAGGACCGGCCCGCCAGCCTGGGGGTACGGGTGCCAGCCGGGGGAAGGGAGCACTTCTTCCAGTTCTGCCTGGCCGTCAGCTGACAGGCCTTTTAGACTGTGAGCCCACTGTTGGGTAGGGACTGTCTCTATATGTTGCCAATTTGTACTTCCCAAGCGCTTAGTACAGTGCTCTGCACATAGTAAGCGCTCAATAAATATGATTGATGATGATGATGATGATGATGATGATGATGGCATTTATTAAGCGCTTACTATGTGCAAAGCACTGTTCTAAGCGCTGGGGAGGATACAAGGTCATCAGGTTGTCCCACAGGGGGCTTCCAGTCTTCATCCCCATTTTACAGATGAGGTAACAGGCGCAGAGAATAATAATAATAATAATAATAATGATGATGATGGCATTTATTAAGCGCTTACTATGTGCAAAGCACTGGGGAGGATTCAAGGTAATCGGGTTGTCCCACAGGGGGTTTACAGTCTTAATCCCCATTTTACAGATGAGGTAACTGTGGCGCACAGAATAATAATAATAATAATGATGGCATTTATTAAGCGCTTACTATCTGCAAAGCACTGTTCTAAGCGCTGGAGAGGATACAAGGTCATCAGGTTGTCCCACAGGGGGCTTAGAGTCTTCATCCCCATTTTACAGATGAGGGAAGAGGCGCAGAGAATAATAATAATAATGATGATGATGATGGCATTTATTAAGTGCTTACTATGTGCAAAGCACCGTTCTAAGCGCTGGGGAGGATACAAGGTGATCAGGTTGTCCCACGGGGGCTCACAGTCTTCATCCCCATTTTACAGATGAGGTAACAGGCGCAGAGAATAATAATAATAATAATGATGGCATTTATTAAGCGCTTACTATGTGCAAAGAGCACTGTTCTAAGCGCTGGGGAGGATACAAGGTGATCGGGTTGTCCCACAGGAGGGCTCACAGTCTTCATCCCCATTTTACAGATGAGGTAACTGTGGCGCAGAGAATAATAATAATAATAATGATGGCATTTATTAAGCGCTTACTATGTGCAAAGCACTGTTCTAAGCACTGGGGAGGATACAAGGTGATCAGGTTGTCCCACGGAGGGCTCACAGTCTTCATCCCCATTTTACAGATGAGGTAACTGAGATCCAGAGACTGGGGAGGCCCTTCCTCCGCGGATAATCTCCGCCCAGACCCCCTGCTCGGACCCCTGAATGGCCTCGCCTTTCATTCATTCAATCGTATTTATTGAGCGCTTACTGTGTGCAGAGCACTGGACTAAGCGCTTGGGAAGTCCAAGTTGGCAACATCTAGAGACGGTCCCTACCCGACAGTGGGCTCACAATCAATCAATCGTATTTATTGAGCGCTTATTGTGTGCAGAGCACTGTACTACGCGCAGCTCGGACTGAAATTTACCTATTCCTATTAATCTCTGTCTCAATCAATCAATCAGTCGTATTTATTGAGCGCTTACTGTGTGCAGAGCACTGTACTAAGCGCTTGTCTCACCCTCCAGACTGTAAGCTTGTTGTGGGCAGGTAACGCGTCTGTTTATTGTTGCATCGCGCTCTCCAGAGCGTTTAATCCAGTGCTCTGCACACAGTAAGCGCTCGATAAATACGATCGAACAAATGAATGACGAGGGTCTCTGGGGACATTCATTCAATCATATTTATTGAGCACTTACTGTGTGCAGAGCACTGTACTAAGCGCTTGGGTTGGCCCGGTGGGAGGGGGGCCGGGGGCTTCCCTTCAAAGCCCTACTGAGAGCTCACCTCCTCCAGGAGGCCTTCCCAGACTGAGCCCCCTCCTTCCTCTCCCCCTCCCCATCCCCTCTGCCTTACCTGTATATATGTATATATGTTTGTATGTATTTATTACTCTATTTTACTTGTACATATTTATTCTATTTATTTTATTTTGTTAATATGATTTGTTTTGTTCTCTGTCTCCCCCTTCTAGACTGTGAGCCCGCTGTTGGGTAGGGACCATCTCTATACGTTGCCAACATGTACTTCCCAAGCGCTTAGTCCAGTGCTCTGCACACAGTAAGTGCTCGATAAATACGACTGAATGAATGAATGAATGAATAGTAAGCGCTCGATAAATACGACTGAACAAATGAATGACGAGGGTCTCTGGGGATGGGGCTCTCTGGGGACAGGCCTCTTTGGGATCAGGTGCCTCTGAGACCAAGGGTCTCTGTTTATTGAGCGCTTACTGTGTCCCAGACTGAGCCCCTTCCTTCCTCTCCCCCTCGTCCCCCTCTCCATCCCCCCCATCTTACCTCCTTCCCTTCCCTACAGCACCTGTATATATGGATAGATGTTTGTACAGATTTATTACTCTATTTATTTATTTTACTTGTACAGATCTATTCTATTTATTTTATTTTGGTAGTAAGTTTGGTTCTGTTCTCTGTCTCCCCCTTTTAGACTGTGAGCCCACTGTTGGGTAGGGACCGTCTCTATGTGTTGCCAACTTGGACTTCCCAAGCGCTTAGTCCAGTGCCCTGCACACAGTAAGCACTCAATAAATACGATTGATGAGGATGATATGTTGCCAACTTGTACTTCCCAAGCGCTTAGTCCAGTGCTCTGCACACAGTAAGCGCTCAATAAATACGATTGATGATGAATAGGGGGTCTCTGGGACCAGTCTGCCAGGCCCTCGGACCCAGCCCTGACGGAGAACTAAAACAGTGGCTGGAGGCACTGTCAATGAGCCCCCCCGGGGCCACTCTGTCAGGATAACGGCCCTCCCTCCTCCCCCCCCATCAACATACACACTCCCCCAGCCCCCCTCCCCCCCGGGGCCAACCCAAGCGCTTAGTACAGTGCTCTGCACACAGTAAGTGCTCAATAAATACGATTGAATGAATGAACCCAGTCCCCCCAGCCCCTCTGTGGCCCGGTACCTAGCAGAGCTGTGATGGAGGGCACCTCCCCCAGGTCTTCGAGGAGCCCACGCAGCGGGTCCCTGGGGTCCGGGGCGACGGAGTCCCGGTGTGCCAGCAGTAGCTGCCCGGACATGAGGGGTGCCAGTCAGAGGCCGCACGGGCACGCCCTCTCCCCCAGGGCCCCGGGCAGCGGAGGGGGAGCATCCCCGTCCTCACCTTGTGGATGTTGACCAGCTCCCCGGCCGTGAGGTAGACCACAGGCCGGGCCACGGACACCAGCTCCGCGTACTCATCGACGCCAAAGCGCGCTTCTGGCTCCTGGACGCGGCACACCCTGCCCACCAGCTTCCTGCAGGGGTGAGGGAGCCCCAGGGAGCCCCAGGGGCAAGTCCCGCATTGGCTATTTCGGGAGGAAAAGCCTCCTCACCCCCCGCTTTTCCGCGACAGGCCCGAGGGAGGAGAAGAGGGGGGATTAGGGGAAGAAGGGGAAAGCAGGAGGGTTGCCGGAGACCTGAACTGGTGGTGTCCCTCCGTCAGGAAGTCGTTGAGCGGCTGGAGGTGACTGCAGCTAGGCCCGGGCCAGGTCTGGCCACTGGCCGCCCGCTGCAGCAGCTGGGCCACGGCGCCGAGGTGACGCCGCTGGTCCAGGGTCAGGGCCCCTCCGGCCACCAGGTCCACCACGTCAAAGGCGTCCGGGGCCACCACGGCCGGGTTCAGGAAGCGGTAGTACAGGACGTGGCTCACCACCTGCTCCGGGCCGGGCGGACGGAGGGATGCCCCCGAAGCCAGGCTGTGAGATCCAACACCCTCGCCAGGGCGAGAGGGAGGGCTACACCTGCCCCTCCTCACGCCCACCCCCTCCTCCCCCGGCCCCACCTTCCAGATCTCGGCCTCGGCGTCGGGGAATTTCTCAGCCAGACTCGTCCTCAGGACCTTGGCCACGTAGCGCATCCCGTACCTCGGGGGGAGGAAGACGAGGTCAGCGCCGCCCGCTTCCTCGGGCCGCCCCCCCCCCCCCCCAACCCCTCCCACCCCCGTCCCGGGCAACGCACGGGATCCCATCCGCGGAGGCGGTGATGGCAGCCGAGAAGCGCGAGGCCGAGGCGACGAGGCTGCAGATGGCCGCATCCAGCTGCTGCCGGACCTCGGGGTGGCTGAGGGCCTCGTCGGGGCCGACGTCGTAGGGCAGGGCGCTGCGGGCAAGAACGGGGGACGGGAACGACGAGACGGATGGGGGAGGGCAGCACCACAACCCAGGGGGCACGGGCTGACCGGAGTTTCCTCCTCCACCCTCCGCGCCCTCTGGGGTTAACGTCACCCTAGGGCGGTGGGGGGGCTCCTCTCTGGCCCCCCCGTTTTGCCCCCCTGCTCACCTCTTCTTCCCGGTCTGAGCCTCGGTGCGGTTGACCCAGGCCTTGTAGACGTCTACGGGGTCCGTGCGGACAGCGGGGGCCGGGTCTCGCAGGACGTCCCGGACGGGACCCTCCAGGATGGCCCGCAGCGCGCCCGTCCCGGGCCCCCGCCGGTAGAAGCTGACCACCAGGCGGATGACCGGCGGGTTCCCCGTCACGATGTCGCGGGGCCGGTCCACTCGGGCCCTGGGGGGGTGGGAGTACGGACGAGGAGGACGGTGGCTCCCCCGGCCTGCCCGGGCTCGGCCCTTGGGCCGGTTGACCGCGTCCCGGGTGATCCGTGTCCTCGGTTCTCCTCGCCTGGGTTATCCGTGCCCGGCTCTGCCCACGCTCCGGCTTTTCCACGTCCTGGCAGATGGGGGATCCCTACCGGGTTCCTTCTTCACTCACCCTCCCCACTTTAGCCAGAGAATGGCTTTTGGGATGATCCGTGGTTGTCAGTCATCTGCCCCCCGTCCCCAGCTCTCAGCGCAAACAACGGGGCCTCGGGCAGGGCCACCCCACCTTGCCAGGGGTCAGCCGGTCCTTCAGGATGAGAATCCCACCCCCCGACCCCGGGTGGGGGGGTCTGCGAGGAAGAGCGAGACAGGACCCGGCCCTCACACTTTGCTCCTCTAACACTAACCTTCTTGCCATCCCTCCACCTCGTCTATCTCGCCGCCGACCTCTCGCCCACGTCCCGCCTCTGGCCCGGAATTCCCTCCCTCCTCATAGCCGACGGAGAATTCCTCTCCCACTTCAAAGTCACTTTGAAGGCCCTTCTCCTCCAAGAGGCCTTCCCTGACTGCGCCCTCCTTTCCTCTTCTCCCGCTCCCTTCTGCATCGCCCGACTTACTCCTTTTATTCATCCCGCTCTTAGCCCCACAGCACGTATGTCCATATCTATCTTATATTGATTTCTATACGTGTCCATCTCTCCCTCTAGACTGTGAACTCGCTGTGGGCAGGGAATGTATCCGTTTATCGTTGTACTGTCCTCTCCCAAGCGCTTAGTCCGGTGCTCCGCACGTGGTAAGCGATCGACTGACTGCCTGCCCCCCGGCCCACCCTCGGGGCCGAGTCCCACCTGATCTCCTCCTGCAGGGCCGCCCGGAAGAGCTGCAGCAGCAGGTAGGCGTCCCGCCGGCCACACGCGTAGTTGAACAGGGAGAACACCACCGGCTCCAGGAGGCGGCTCGCCCGGGTCGGGGGCATCTGCGCGATGAGCCTCGCTAGGTAGGTGGGATGGGTCTGCCCGGGGGAGAGGGGTGGCGCCGGGTCAGACCCCCGGGGGACCCCGGCCCGGCCCCCCCCACCCCCCGACCCGCGACCCACCTGCAGCAGGTAGAACAGGTGCTGGTAGGCTTCCAGCTGGTGCCGCTTCTCCCGGGTCAGAGACTTGAGCCCCTCGGGCCGGCCGGGCCCCAGCAAGGCTGCCAGCCGCTCCCTGTTCCCCCGCGTCAGCCTCCGGCACTGCGATGCCACCTCCTGTGGGTGCCCGGCGAGCCCGGGGGGTGGGAGGTGGGTCAGATGGGGGGGCGGGAGGGGACTGAGAGGTCAACTGCCGGGCTGGACGGGCGCCATCTGCTCCCAGCCCTGTCCCGAGGGATGGTTTGGACGCGGCTGCCGGGAGGCCTGCCTGTGCCACAATCACGCCCGCTGTGACCCTGGCACTGGCCACGGCCTCTGTGTCCAAGGCTACACCAGGGAACGGTGAGAGGGGACCCTTCTGGGGGGGGTGGGACCCCAAATCTGGGGGTCCTTGGGGTGGGGAGTCCCGCAGGGTTTCATTCATTCATTCAATCGTATTTATTGAGCACTTACTGTGTGCAGAGCACTGTACTAAGCGCTCTGGGACGTACAAGTTGGCAACATATAGAGACGGTCCCTACTCAACAGTGGGCTCACAGTCAGTCAGTTTCACAGCCCCATCGCCCCGGCCCGCTGCCCAACCCTAGGCCTGGGACTCAGAAGGCCCCGGGTTCTAATCCCTGCTCTGCCACTCATCCGCTGTGTGACCTTGGACGAGTCACTTCACTTCTGTTACCTCATGTGGAAAATGGGGATGGAGACTGAGCCCCCTTTTTCCTCTCCTCCTCCCCATCCCCCCGTCTTACCTCCTTCCCCTCCCCACAGCACCTGCATATATGCTTGTACAGATTCATCACTCTATTTTACTTGTACATATTTCCTATTCCATTTATTTTATTAATGAATATTAAGCTCTTAGTACAGTGCTCTGCACATAGTAAGCGCTCAATAAATATGATTGATGATGATGATGATGATGTGCATCGAGCTTTATTTCTATTTATTCTGACGACTTGACACCCGTCCACATGTTTTGTTTTGTCGTCTGTCTCCCCCTTCTAGACTGTGAGCCCACTGTTGGGTAGGGACCGTCTCTATCCGTTGCCAACTTGGACTTCCCAAGCACTTAGCCACATCACATCAATCGTATTTATTGAGCGCTTACTGTGTGCAGACACTGGACTAAGCACTTGGGAAGTACAAGTTGGCAACATATAGAGACAGTCCCTACCCAACAGTGGGCTCACAGTCTAAAAGGGGGAGACAGAGAACAGAACCAAACATACTAACAAAATAAAATAGAATAGTTATGTAGTCCAGTGCTCTGCACACAGTAAGCGCTCACTAAATACGATTGAGTGAATGAAATGAATGAACTGCAATCTGACTGGGGGCGGGACGGGAGTTGAGAGGTCATCTGCGGTGTGGCCCAGTTTGGGAGGTGGGGAGGGAATCAATCAATTGTACTTATTGAGCGCTTACTGTGTGCAGAGCACTGGACTAAGCGCTTGGGAAGTCCAAGTTGGCAACATATAGAGACAGTCCCGACCCAACAGTGGGCTCACAGTCTAGAAGGGGGAGCCGAGAGGTCACCTGCAGCGTGGCCCGGCTGCGGACCAGCAGGCCGATCTGGACGTCCAGGAGGTCGAGGTCTCGCTCCAGGGCGCGGTTGGCCCGGACCCTGCGGCTCAGCTCCGCCTGTAGCCGGCCCAGCTCCGCCCGCTCCTCCCGACCCCGGCTCAGACGCCCGGCGAAGCGGCGCACCACGCGCAGCGGCGGGTGAGGGGCCCGCACTGGGAGGCCCCGGACACGCGCCCATCAACTCACGTGGCCCACCGCCCTCGACGCGGCCCGCCCGCCGTCCTCGGATCCCCGGGAGCGGACGCGGGGGACCGGGTGGGGGTCCCGGATCGCGGGGTGGGGGGGGTGTCGGTTCGGCCGCCGGACTCACGCAGCAAGTGGTAGTCGCTCTGCGCCTTCCAAGCCCGGACGCGCGCTTGGATCTTCACGACGGCGGCCACCTGCCGGCACGAGGGCCCCGTGGGACACGGCGCATCCACGGGACCCGGTGCGCACGGGCCACGGCACGCACGGGTCACGCCACCGGCCCGAATGCCGCCCCCGGGACGGGCACGGCCCGTGCGGGGCCGCGGGGGCAGGGTCGCGGTGCGGTGGGGAAGGGGAGAGGCTCCCACAGCTTACGTTTTTTTGGAAATGCCTCTGTCGCTCTCTGTATCGTCTCTGCACCCTCCACCGGCGCACCCAGGCCTGGATCTGCAGGACGGGCAGGGCGGCGTCCCCATCCCACCTGGGCTGGGCCAGCCTTGCCCGGGGGCTGTAGGCCCTCAAGCAATTGTGGCCCAAACCCTAACCCGAGGGACAGGGCTGCTGGACGTGTGAAGGAGGGTGGGGCGAGGGCGTGGCAGGGGATGCCGAGCGGGCCGCAGGACCGTGAGCGGGGCACGGGACGGCGGACAGGGAGCGGGAAGTCGGTCGGGAAGCGCTCACCCGGATGACAGCTGCCGCGTTCTTCCGGAGAAACACCAGTCGCTCCCCAAATGCTCGCCGCTGTCTGTATCCGCGCCAGCAGGACTGTGGAGTGGGGAGGCTGTGGGATGGGGAGGCCGGGATACTGGGGACGCCGAGGGGCGGGGAGGCTGTGTGGCCAGGAGGCCGTGGGGCCAGGAAGCCGAGGACCGGGAGCAGTGTGGATAGACGGAGTTGGTGGGAGCGGGTGAGTGGAGCGTTCCCTCACCTGAATGCGGACGGCGGCATCCCAACGCCGTGCCCGCAGCTGACGCAGACGCGCGGCGAAGGTGCGCCTGACGAGGCAGCCCCTGAGCCGCGCCTGCAGTCGCACCACCAGCTCCTCCTGGGCCGCCCACAGTCGCCGCCGCCCCAGCCCCTCGGCCACCGCGCTGACCGCGCCCTGCGGGCAAGGGGGTGCCGGGGGCTCAGAGGGGACGCGGCCCGGCGGCCGGGCCCCCGGGTCCCCTCCCGGGTCCCGCCCTCTCCCCCGGTACCTGGATCTCCCGGCGGGTGAGCGGGGCCGGGGGTGGGACGGGGGCCGGGGCGGGGGGCGGCGCCCAGGACCCCTCCAGCGTCCGCAGCTGCAGGTAGAAGGCCGAACCGTCCCGGAGCCGGTGCTGGACCCACGGGCTTTCACGCCCTGGGAGGGCGGGCCAGGGGTGGACACGAAAGACAGACAAGGCGTCAAGGAGCCCTTCCCCTGCCCACTCTCCTCCTCCCCGCCACCCACTACCGCCAACCGCCGCCCACCCTCCTCCTCCCCAGCCGGCCACTACCTGGGGTCCGCTTCCCGGTCAGGAGAGCGGTCAGTCGCTGCTGGTAGCCCGCAGCCCCGGCCGCCTGGACCCCACGCAGGCCCACGGCAGGGCAGCCCAGGGCCCGCAGCAACGCCGGCTCCGGCCCACCCGCCCGGACCGCCCGCTCGATGGCCGCCACGGCCAGCACCTCTGAGGCCCGGGGGACGCGCAGAGACACGGGAGGGGGAGAGGACACGGACCCGACGTGGACGGTGAGAAAGCGGGGGCAAAAATGGGAGACAGACATGGGGGGGAAACAGCTCTCAGACTCACTGCTACTGCAGAGAAAGGACATAGGCGCGTCACCCCCACCCCGACGCCCACCCCTACCATCTGATTTTTTCCTCAGGGGAGGTCCGGGCAGGGGCTTGGGGAGTGGCAGCCTCGAGGCAGGGGAGACGGGAGGTGGCCCTCGAACTCACCCCCGTGGGCAGCCTCGGTGTCCTCGTTGGCCCGGGCCACGACTTGACCGATCTCGTCCAGCGTCAGCGCGGCGTCGGCACCCGCAGCCTGGGGGAAGGGGGCCGGGCCGGAGCGGGAGCTGTACCGCCGGGATGGGGGAGGGTGCAGGCCGGGCTGGGGAAGGGGTTGTGCCCCAGGGATGGGGCCTTGAGGATTTGAGGTTCGGGTTGGAATAGGGAAGCCAAGTCAGTCCTCAGGGGTGCGGGGAATACAGCGGAGGAGGGCACGGGAGCCGCGGGGGGTCCGGGATGGGGAGGGGGGACCCGGGGTGGATGGGGACACCAGGAGTGTCTCCCCCTTTTAGATTGTGAGCCCACTGTTGGGTAGGGACTGTCTCTATATGTTGCCAATTTGTACTTCCCAAGCGCTTAGTACAGTGCTCTGCACATAGTAAGCGCTCAATAAATACGATTGATGATGATGAGTGAGGAGGGACCGGGGAGTGTGGGGGTGGCACCTTGCCCGCCTGGGCGGCAGCCAGCAAATAATGGTAGCGGGCGGCTGCGTCGGAGCGGATGACGGGGTGCAGGCGGGCGGGGGGCAGGAGCAGGGCACGGAGGGTCTCGGCCGGGTCATCCCGCCGCAGCGCCGCGTTGATGATGCTGACGGCAGCGGCTTCTGTAGGGGCGAGGCAGGACGGCGAGTGGCACGGGCCGGTCGGGCCCCCGGGCCCCCCGCAGCCCCCAGGCCCCCCACCCCGGGTGCCCCCGGCCCCCGGCCTCACTCACGGCCTTCGGCCTCCGCCCGGGCCTGCATGTTGACCCGGCCCACGCAGTCTTGCAGCTCATTCCAGCACAGGAAGCCCCCGGCCCCCCGGGACTCCTTCAGCCGCAGCAAGGCCTCGAAGTAGCTGAGAGCGTAGAGGGGGATGATGATGATGCCGACGATGGCATTTGTCAAGCGCCTACTATGTGCGAGGCACTGTACTAAGCGCGGCTTGGACTCAGTCCCCGTCCCACATGGGGCTCCCGGTCTTAATCCCCACTTTACAGATGAGGAAACTGAGGCCCGGAGAAGTGAAGTGACTTGCCCATGGTCACGCAGCGGACGAGTGGCTGAGCTGGGATTCGAACCCAGGTCTCTCCGACTCCCAGGCCTGGGTTCTAGCTACTAGGGCCGGGGAGAGGGGCTGGGGAGAGGAGTCAGCGCTCCCCGTCCGATCTCTACGTCCCTGCTGGGGAGTCATTCATTCATTCACTCATTCATTCAATCGTATTTATTGAGCGCTTACTGTGTGCAGAGCACTGGACTAAGCGCTTGGGAAGTCCAAGTCGGCAACATAGAGAGACGGTCCCTACCCAATAACAGGCTCACAGTCCCTACGTGTTGACAACTTGTACTTCCCAAGCGCTTAGTACAGTGCTCTGCACACAGTGAGCGCTCAATAAATACGATTGATTGATAGAAGGGGGAGACAGACAACAAAACAAAACATGGAGATGGGTGTCCCAATCGTCAGAACAAATAGAATTAAAGCTATATTCATTCATTCATCCATTCAATTGTATTTATTGAGCGCTTACTGAGTGCAGAGCACTGGACTAAATGCTTGGGGAGTGCAAGTCAGCAACAATGCACGTCGTTAACAAAATAAATAGGATAGTAAATATGTACAAGTAAAATAGAGTAATAAATCTGTGCAAATATATACAAGTGCTGTGGG
The DNA here is from genome assembly GCF_015852505.1 of Tachyglossus aculeatus. NCBI lineage: Eukaryota > Metazoa > Chordata > Mammalia > Monotremata > Tachyglossidae > Tachyglossus > Tachyglossus aculeatus. The sequence continues at coordinate 13,599,931 of NC_052096.1, read as the reverse complement.
GAAGGGAAGGAGGTAGGGCGATGGTGGGGATGGGGAGGAGGAGAGGAAAAAGGGGGCTCAGTCTGGGAAAGCCTCCTGTAATAATAATGATAATAATGATGATGATGGCATTTGTTAAGCGCTTACTACGTGCAGACTTCTAGATTGTGAGCCCACTGTTGGGTAGGGACCGTCTCTATGTGTTGCCAACTTGTACTTCCCAAGCGCTTAGTACAGTGCTCTGCACACAGTAAGCGCTCAGTCATCATCACCATCATCAATCATATTTATTGAGCGCTTACTATGTGCAGAGCACTGTACTAAGCGCTTGGGAAGTACAAATTGGCAACATCTAGAGACAGTCCCTACCCAACAGTGGGCTCACAGTCTAAAAGGGGGAGACAGAGAACAAAACCAAACATACTAACAAAATAAAATAAATAGAATAGATATGCACAAGTAAAATAAATTAATAAATAGAGTAATAAATATGTACAAACATCTATCCATATATACAGGTGCTCTGGGGAAGGGAAGGAGGTAAGATGGAGAGGGGGACGAGGGGGAGAGGAAGGAAGGGGCTCAGTCTGGGAAGGCCTCTTGGAGGAGGTGAGCTCTCAGCAGGGCCTTGAAGGGAGGAAGAGAGCTAGCTTGGCGGATGGAGAAGTTAAGTGACGTGCCCAAAGTCGCACAGCTGACAATTGGAGGAGTCGGGATTTGAACCCGTGACCTCTGACTCCAGAGTCCGTGCTCTTCCCACTGAGCCACGCAGCTTACCAATAATAATAATAATAATGATAATATAATAATAATAATAATGATGATGGCATTTGTTAAGCGCTTACTATGTGCAGACTTCTAGACTGTGAGCCCACTGTTGGGTAGGGACCGTCTCTATATGTTGCCAACTTGTACTTCCCAAGCGCTTAGTACAGTGCTCTGCACACAGTAAGCGCTCAATAAATACGATTGATTGATTGCTTGCAGAGCACTGTTCTAAGCGCTGAGGGGGGATACAAGTTGTCCCACGGGGGGCTCACAGTCTTCAACTCCATTTTACAGATGAGGTAGCTGAGGCTCAGAGGTCACACAGCAGACACGTGGCGGAGTCGGCATTCGAACCCATGCCAACTTGTACTTCCCAAGCGCTTAGTCCAGTGCTCTGCACACAGTAAGCGCTCAATAAATACGATTGATGATGATGATGACCTCCGACTCCAAAGCCCGTGCTCTTTCCACTGAGCCACGCTGCTGTACTTCCCAAGCACTTACTTGGTGCAGCGCCCTGCCCGCAGTAAGCGGTCGGAGGAGCGGGCCCCCTTCCCCGCCCCGCCGCCCCGCGCTCACCGCTGGGCGTTCTCCCCTCGGACCTCGGCCAGGCCGGCGGCGGCGGCGGCGCCCAGGGAGTCCCCCACGGCCCCGGCGTCCCCGGCGTCCAGCGCCGCGTTGACCAGGGCCACGGCCGAGAGCATCTCCACGGCCACGAACAGCTCCTCGGGCCCCAGCTCCTCCTGGTGAGAGATGCCCGGGCGGGCGGGCGGGCGGGCGGGTGGGCCGTCAGGGTCCCGCCGAGGCCCACGCCCTCCCCGCGCCGCGCCCGGCCGGCCCTCGCGCTCACCCCGGGCCGCCGCCTCTGCAGGGCCCGCAGCTCCCGCTGGTACAGGGGGGCGGCCGACGGGACGACGGGCGGCAGGCGGGCGGCCGGGCTCCGCAGCTCGCGCAGGGTCTCCTCGGGCCGCCCGCGCCGGACGGCGGCGTTGACGCGGCCCGCGGCCCGCAGCGCTGCGGGTGAGGAGCCGCGCCTCAGCCGCGGGGGCCGGCGCTGAGCGGGCAGCCCCCACACCGTGTGACCGTGGGTGACGGACACCTGGGCATACGCGGGGCACGGGGAGGGACCCCCCACACACCCACACATGCCAAGCACGGACGGGGACCAGACTGGGCAACGCCCGGGGAGGGTCGAAGCCCACGGGCTGAGCATTCCTAGATGGAGGCGCCACAGGTAGCCGGACAGATGGATCTCCCGCCTCCCCGGGTACCGGCCGCCTGCTGCCCCGTTGTCTCCCCGGCCAAGAGGTCGGCGATGCCACCGAACGCCGGCAGCTGCAGCCCTTGTCGGTCCAGCTCCGATCTGACGCTGCTCAGCTCCTCCCCTGCAAGGCAGCCGTCCGTCAGCTCGCCCCCGCCGCGACTTTCCGGGCACCGGTGAGGGCAGAGAGGCGGACAGTCCAGACTCCGGGGGCGGAAAGCGGGGGGACGCGGGAGCCCAACTCACTGGTGAACCTCAGCTGGCCGTCCAGGTCCAGGATCTGCGGGGCCAGGCCCAGATGGAACAGGTACAGGCTGCGGGGGCCGGGCCGGAGAGCCAAGCGTTGGGGAGGGGGAGAAAGGGACAGGTCAGTTGCTCACGCTGCCCTGCCCAGTGCCCCACCTCTTCTATGTTGCCAACTTGTACTTCCCAAGCGCTTAGTACAGTGCTCTGCACACAGTAAGTGCTCAATAAATATGATTGATTGATTCTAGACCGTGAGCCCGCTGTTGGGTAGGGACCGTCTCTATATGCTGCCACCTTGGACTTCCCAAGCGCACACAGTAAGCACTCAATAAATACGACTGATTGATTCTAGACCGTGAGCCCGCTGTCGGGTAGGGACCGTCTCTATATGCTGCCAACTTGGACTTCCCAAGCGCACACAGTAAGCGCTCAATAAATACGATTGATTGATTCTAGACCATAAGCCCGCTGTTGGGTAGGGACCGTCTCTATATGCTGCCAACTTGGACTTCCCAAGCGCACACAGTGAGCGCTCAATAAATACGATTGATTGATTCTAGACCGTGAGCCCGCTGTTGGGTAGGGACCGTCTCTATGTGTTGCCAACTTGGACTTCCCAAGCGCACACAGTAAGCGCTCAATAAATACAATTGATTGATTCTAGACCGTGAGCCTGCTGTTGGGTAGGGACCATCTCTATATGCTGCCAACTTGGACTTCCCAAGCGCACACAGTAAGCTCTCAATAAATACGATTGATTGATTCTAGACCGTGAGCCCGCTGTTGGGTAGGGACCGTCTCTATGTGTTGCCAACTTGGACTTCCCAAGCGCACACAGTAAGCGCTCAATAAATACGATTGATTGATTCTAGACTGTGAGCCCGCTGTTGGGTAGGGACCGTCTCTATATGTTGGCAACTTGGACTTGCCAAGCGCATACAGTAAGCGCTCAATAAATACGATTGATTGATTCTAGACCGTGAGCCCGCTGTTGGGTAGGGACCGTCTCTATATGCTGCCACCTTGGACTTCCCAAGCGCACACAGTAAGCACTCAATAAATACGATTGATTGATTCTAGACCGTGAGCCCGCTGTTGGGTAGGGACCGTCTCTATATGTTGCCACCTTGGACTTCCCAAGTGCACACAGGAAGCGCTCAATAAATACAATTGAATGAATGAATGGTGGAGACAGTAAACAACCCCCTGCCCACCCCCACCCCATGACCCATCTTGGCCCAGGGAGACAATAAACCCCCCATTGCCCACCTCCACCCGACGCTCCACCTTGTCACGTGGTGACAGTTAATAACCCCCCGTCCACCCCCACCCCCATCTTGTAATGTGGAGACATTAAATAATTCCCTGCCCACCCCCACCCCGGCACGTGGAAACAGTAAACGACTCCTGGTCCAAGCCCACCTCAGCGCGTGGAGACAGTACACAACCCGAGGGAGATTCTTGCCATCGTACACATCCGTGGTCTCTGGGTAGAAGATCTGTGGGGAGGGGAGAAGAGGGATGGTCAGAGCCCTGGCCCGGTTGCCAACTTGTACTTCCCAAGCGCTTAGTACAGTGCTCTGCACACAGTAAGTGCTCAATAAATATGATTGATGATGATGGCCCACTCCCAGGGCAACACTGCCCACCTCCAGGGGAATTCTGGCCACCCCAGGGGAACGCTGACCACCCCCGGGGGAACTCTGCCCACGGAGGGGAATACTGACCAGCCGGGGAACACTAACCCAGCTCGGAGGAAACTTTCCCGTCCAAGTTCCTATCGGGGAGGCTTCTACACTGAGAGCCCGCTGTCGACGTCTCTGGGAGTCAGAAGGACCTGGGTTCTAATCCCAGTTCCGCCACGCGTGACCGTGGGCAAGTCATTTCGCTTCTCTGTGCCTCAGTTCCCTCATCTGGAAAATGGGGCCGCAGACCGGGGGGGGGGCGGGGAGGGTTACCGAGGGGAGGCCGAGGGTCTCCATGGCGCCGCGCCAGAAGTTGATGTTGTCCGTGTGGCGGAAATGCAGCCCGGAGGCCTGGGGGAGAGTCGGGGCAGGCGTCCGCTGGGGGCCGGGAGGGGTCCCCCCCCCCCCCCCAGCTGCCCCCCGCGGCCCGGCCGCCCCCCGGCCCCCTCACCTTGTAGCGGGTCTGGTCGGCGTCGTAGATGCGGGCCGGGGGCGCGGCGTCGGGGGCCAGCAGGCTGCCCAGCCGCGCCAGGACCACCCCGTTGCGCAGGCTCCGCTCCAGCTCCAGCGCAGGGGGCAGGCGCTCCCCCAGGCACGACTCCAGCCAGCTGCGGGGCCGCCGGGGGGACGGGTCCGGAGGGCCACCGACGTTCGGGGGGCGCGGGGGGCGGGGGGACCAACAGGGCAGAGAAGGGACCAGATCGGGGAGGGATAGAGGGGGACAACAGGGGGTTGGGAAGGACAGCGCAAGTCACCCACCATCCCCCCGTGCCCGGCCCTGAGGTGGTCCTCGTGTCTCTCCCCACTTCAATCCATACTTCACGCCGCTGCCCGGATTGTCTTTGTCCAGAAACGCTCTGGGCATGTTACTCCCCTCCTCAAAAATCTCCAGTGGCTACCAATCAATCTGCGCATCGGGCAGAAACTCCTCACCCTGGGCTTCCAGGCTGTCCATCCATCCCCTCGCCCCCTCCTACCTCCCCTCCCTCCTCTCCTTCTCCAGCCCAGCCCGCACCCTCCGCTCCTCTGCCGCTGATCTCCTCCCCGTACCTCGCTCTCGCCTGTCCCGCCATCGACCCCGGGCCCACGTCATCCCCCGGGCCTGGAATGCCCCCAATCCCTCTGCCCAGCCGCCCAGCTAGCTCTCTTCCTCCCTTCAAGGCCCTACTGAGAGCTCACCTCCTCCAGGAGGCCTTCCCAGACTGAGCCCCTTCCTTCCTCTCCCCCCTTGCCCCCCTCTCCATCCCCCCATCTTACCTCCTTCCCTTCCCCACAGCACCTGTATATATGTTTGTACATATTTATTATTCTATTTATTTATTTATTTTACTTGTACATATCTATCCTATTCATTTTATTTTGTTAGCATGTTTGGTTTTGTTCTCTGTCTCCCCCTTTTAGACTGTGAGCCCGCTGTTGGGTAGGGACTGTCTCTCTATATTGCCAACTTGTACTTCCCAAGTGCTTAGTCCAGTGCTCTGCACACAGTAAGCGCTCAATAAATACGATTGATGATGATGATTTAGTACTCTATTTATTTATTTATTTTACTTGTACATATCTATTCTATTCATTTTATTTTGTTAGCATGTTTGGTTTTGCTCTTCGTCTCCCCCTTTTAGACTGTGAGCCCACCTGTTGGGTAGGAACTGTATATGTTGCCAACTTGTACTTCCCAAGTGCTTAGTCCAGTGCTCTGCACACAGTAAGCGCTCAATAAATACGATTGATGATGATGATTTAGTACTCTATTTATTTATTTATTTTACTTGTACATATCTATTCTATTCATTTTATTTTGTTAGCATGTTTGGTTTTGCTCTTCGTCTCCCCCTTTTAGACTGTGAGCCCACCTGTTGGGTAGGGACTGTCCCTCTATGTTGCCAACTTGGACTTCCCAAGCGCTTAGTCCGGTGCTCTGCACACAGTAAGCGCTCAATAAATACAATTGATCGATTGATTGACTGGTCTGCGAACCCTCACCCCCCGCCCCACCTACCGCTTTGCCTCCTCCAGACGGCACAGATACTGGTAGACCACCGTCTCCCGTCGCTGCGCATCCATCTCGTCCGCCGTCGGACGCTCCGCTGCGCCTAGGAGAGGGGAGGGAGGCGGGAGGTTGGGGTGGGGACCCCCCACCCCAGGGCCCCACTCCCCTCATCCCCTCCCCACCTTGGGTGCAGAGGGGTCCTCACTAGTCCCCTCTTCCACCCCCAACACGACTTTTAGATTAGGAGCCCCACGCGGGGCAAGGACTCCGTCCGACCCAAGTAACCAACTGGTACCTTCCCCAGCGCTTAGAACAGTGTTTGGCATAGATTAAGCGCTGTACACGACAATAATAATAATAATGATGGCATTTATTAAGCGTTTACTATGTGCAAAGCACTGTTCTAAGCGCTGGGGAGGTTACAAGGTGATCGGGTTGTCATCATCATCATCAATCGTATTTATTGAGCGCTTACTATGTGCACAGCACTGTACTAAGCGCTTGGGAAGTACAAATTGGCAACAGTTTGTCCCACGGGGGGCTCACAGTCTTCATCCCCATTTTCCAGATGAGGTCACTGAGGCCCAGAGAAGTTAAGTGACTTGCCCAGAGTCACACAGCTGACAAGTGGGGGAGCCGGGATTCGAACCCATGACCTCTGACTCCAAAGCCCGGGCTCTTTCCACTGAGCCATGCTGCTCCTCAACAATAACAACAATATTAATAATAACACTATAACAATATAATATTATTATATTAATATATTACACTAATATATTACATTATAAATTAATATAATAATATTAATAATATTATTATATTAATATATTACACTAATATATTCTAGATTAATATATTAATACAATAATATTATTAATAATATTATAACAACAATAATAGAAATTCCCACCTTCCCATCCACACCCTGTACTCCCCCAGGCTTTCCCATCACTGTAGACGACACTACCACCCTCCACCCCAACCCCATTTTCCTCTCAATCTCTAGATGGCAAACTCCCCATGGGCAGGGATCGCGGCCACCTACTGCACCGCAGTCCCCCAAGCGCTCTTTCCAAACTAAGCAGAGGCCACGACTGTTTGGTCTCAGCGATCCATAACCGCAGCATTAATAATAATAATGACGATGATGGCATTTCTTAAGCGCTTACTCTTTGCAAAGCACAGTTCTAAGCGCCGGGGAGGTTACTGGGTGATCAGGTTGTCCCACGGGGGGGCTCGCAGTCTTAATCCCCATTTTCCAGATGAGGGAACTGAGGCGCAGAGAAGCAAAGTGACTTGCCCAAAGTCACCCAGCTGACAACTGGCGGAGCCGGGATTTGAACCCACGACCTCTGACTCCAAAGCCCGGGCTCTTTCCACTGAGCCACGCTGCTTCTCTGCACTCAACTTACCTCTCTCATTCAACCCATCTATTTCACCCGGCGCCGAATCCCGTCAGTTCGACTTTCGCGACTTCTCTAGACGCCACCTTTTCCTCTCCAAACTGCCACCCACCCTGATCCCAGGATTTGCCCTACCCTCATCATCATCAATCGTATTTATTGAGCGCTTACTATGTGCAGAGCACTGTACTAAGCGCTTGGGAAGTCCAAATTGGCAACATCTAGAGACAGTCCCTACCCAACAGTGGGCTCACAGTCTAAAAGGGGGAGACAGGGAACAAAACCAAACAGACTAACAAAATAAAATAAATAGAATAGATATGTACAAGTAAAATAAATAGAGTAATAAATATGTACAAACATATATACATATATACAGGTATATACATCCTATCCCACCTGGATTCTTGCATCAGCCCCCTCGCTGACCTTCCCGCCTCCCGTCTCTGCCCACTCCAGTTTGTCCTTCATTCTGCTTTTAGTCTTTTTAGACTGTGAGCCCACTGTTGGGTAGGGACCGTCTCTATATGTTGCCAATTTGTACTTCCCAAGCGCTTAGTACAGTGCTCTGCACATAGTAAGCGCTCAATAAATACGATCGATGATGATGATTCTGCTGCCCGGATCATTTTTTCCGTAAAAAAAAGTTCAATTCACCGCTGCCCCCTCCTCAAGACGCTCCCATGGTTCCTTCGAACAGAAACTCCGCACCGTCGGCTATAAAGCGCTCAGTGGAAAGAGCTTTGGAGTCGGGGGTTGTGGGTTCCAATCCCGGCTCCGCCGCTTGTCAGCTGTGTGACTTTGGGCAAGTCGCTTAACTTTTCCGGGCCTCGGTGACCTCATCTGGAAAATGGGGATTAAGACTGTGAGCCCCCCGTGGGACAACCTCATCACTTTGTATTTCCCCCCAGTGCTTATAATAATAATAATAATGGCATTTATTATGCGCTTACTATGTGCAAAGCACTGTTCTAAGCGCTGGGGAGGTTACAAGAGAAGCAGCGTGGCTCAGTGGAAGGAGCCCGGGCTTTGGAGTCAGAGGTCATGGGTTCAAACCCCGGCTCCGCCAATTGTCAGCTGTGTGACTTTGGGCAAGTCACTTCACTTCTCTGGGCCTCAGTTGCCTCATCTGTAAAATGGGGATTAAGACTGTGAGCCCCACAGGGGACAACCTGATCACCTTGTAACCTCCCCAGCGCTTAGAACAGTGCTTTGTGCATAGTAAGCGCTTAATAAATGCCATCATTATTATTATAAGGTGATAGGGTTGTCCCACGGGGGGCTCACAGTCTTCATCCCCATTTTACAGATGAGGTCACTGAGGCACAGAAAAGTGAAGTGACTTGCCCAAAATCACACAGCTGACAGTTGGCAGAGCCAGGATTTGAACCCATGACCTCTGACTCCAAAGCCCGGGCTCTTTCCACTGAGCCACGCTGCTTCTCGGGTTTATAGCCTGGGCTTGGGAGTCAGAGGTCGTGGGTTTTAATCCCGGCTCCGCCACTTTCATTCATTCAATCGTATTTATTGAGCGCTTACTGTGTGCAGAGCACTGCACTAAGCGCTTGGGAAGTACAAGTTGGCAACATATAGAGACGGTCCCTACCCAACAGTGGGCTTGTCAGCTGTGTGATTTTGGGCAAGTCACTTCACTTCTCTGGGCCTCAGTTCTCTCATCTGTAAAATGGGGATTAAGACTGAGCGCCCCATGGGACAACCTGATCACCTTGTAACCTCCCCAGCGCTTAGAACAGTGCTTTGCACATAGTAAGCGCTTAATAAATGCCATCATTAAGAGAGTTGGCAGAAACGTTCACTGCCCACGACGCGCTGACGGCCTTGGAAAGGAGGGAGGGAATCTAAGTCAATAATTTAGATGCTCTGCACACAGTAAGCGCTCAATAAATACAATTGATTGATTGAATAATAATAATAATGATGATGGCATTCGTTAAGCGCTTAGTTGACAAATACGCACATAAGCTGTGGGGTTGAGGGTGGGGCGAATATCACATGTCCAAGAGTCACGGATCCAAGTGCACTGTCATGATTTTTATTACTATTAATGATAATAGTAACTGGCAGTGCAGGATTAGAACCCAGGTTTTTTTGACTCGTGGTCCACTTTTTGACTCTCTTTCCACCAGGGATTGCTGCTTCTTTGTATCCCCAACTTGTACTTCCCAAGCGCTTAGTCCAGTGCTCTGCACACAGTAAGCGCTCAATAAATACGATTGATGATGATGAATGAGGAATTGATTGATTGATTGCTCCCCCCGGCCGAAATATCAGCCCCCTCCTCCCCCAGCACTGCGCGGCCAGAGCCCGGGCTTGGGAGGCAGAGGCCCTGGGTTCTAATTCCGCCTCCGCCCCTTGTCAGCTGTGTGACTTCGGGCAAATCACTTCAGTCCTCTGGGCCTCAGTGACCTCATCTGTAAAATGGGGATTAAGACTGTGAGCCCCACCTGGTCGCTCTATGTTGCCGACTTGTACTTCCCAAGCGCTTAGTACAGTGCTCTACACCCAGCAAGTGTTCAATAAAAACGACTTTGCTTACCTCCTCCATCTTACCTCCTTCCCTTCCCCACAGCACCTGTATATGTTTGTACATATTTATTACTCTATTTATTTATTTATTTTACCAGTACATATCTATTCTATTTATTTTATTTTGTTAGTATGTTTGGTTTTGTTCTCTGTCTCCCCCTTTTAGACTGTGAGCCCGCTGTTGGGTAGGGACCGTCTCTAGATGTTGCCGACTTGGACTTCCCAAGCGCTTCGTCCAGTGCTCTGCACACAGTAAGCGCTCAATAAATACGATTGATTGATTGATTGATTGATTGATTGATTGACTCACAGGCGGCGCCCCCGTCCATGCTCGTCTCCATCTCCCCCGCCGCCGCCGACAAGTCCTGGGTTTGAATCTCCCGCCTCCCCCGGCCCCCGGTCCGGCCGCCACTTCCTGTCCGGGCCGCGGGGCCCGCTGGGAAATGTAGTCCCCGGCCCCAGCCAGCCCTGCCCACCACTTCCTGTCCGCGGCGCGGGGCCCGCTGGGAAATGTAGTCCCCGGGCCGAGCCAGCCCCGCCCACCACTTCCTGTCCGCGGCGCGGGGCCCGCTGGGAAATGTAGTCCCCGACCCGAGCCAGCCCTGCCCACCACTTCCTGTGAGCCCACTGTTGGGTAGGGACTGTCCCTATATGTTGCCAACTTGTATTTCCCAAGCGCTTAGTACAGTGCTCTGCACACAGTCAGCGCTCAATAAATACGATTGATTGATTGATTCCTGTCCGCGGCGCGGGGGCCGCTGGGAAATGTAGTCCCCGGCCCGAGCCAGCCCTGCCCACCACTCCCTGTCCGCGGCGCGGGGGCCACTGGGAAATGGAGTGCCCGGCCGCCACTTCCTGTCCGCGGCGCGGGGCCCGCTGGGAAATGTAGTCCCCGGCCCGAGCCAACCCTGCCCACCACTTCCTGTGAGCCCACGGTTGGGTAGGGACCGTCTGTATATGTTGCCGATTTGTACTTCCCAAGCGCTTAGTACAGTGCTCTGCACGCAGTAAGCGCTCAATAAATGCGATTGATTGATTGATTGATTCCTGTCCACTCCGCGGGGGCCGCTGGGAAAGAGCCCGGGCTTGGGAGTCAGAGGTTGTGGGTTCTAATTCCGACTCCGCCACTTATCAGCTGTGTGACTTTGGGCAAGTCGCTTCACTTCCCTGGGCCTCAGTTACTTCATCTGTAAAAGGGGGGTAAAGGCTGTGAGCCCCACGTGGGACAACCTGATCACCTTGTATCTACCCAGTGTTTAGAACAGTGCTTGGCCCATAGGAAGCACTTAACAAATACCCAAATTAGTATTATTATTATCTCATCATCTCTAGCCACTGCGCAATCTCCACCCTCACCCATTCTGAAATCCCTCTATTGGATCACAACCTCCTCACCTGACTTCTCTCCCACACACCTCCTCTTTGTAAATCCATCCTGCTTGTGTGACTTTGGGCAAGTCGCTTCACTTCCCTGGGCCTCAGTTACCTGCCTTCAGGACATCTCCATCTGGAGGTCCGCCCGCCACCTAAAGCTCAACATGTCGAAGACTGAGCTCCTTGTCTTCCCTCCCAAACCTTGTCCTCTCCCTGACTTTCCCATCTCTGTTGACGGCACTACCATCCTTCCCGTCTCACAAGCCCGCAACCTTGGTGTCATCCTCGACTCCGCTCTCTCATTCACCCCTCACATCCAAGCCGTCACCAAAACCTGCCGGTCTCAGCTCCGCAACATTGCCAAGATCCGCCCTTTCCTCTCCATCCAAACTGCTACCCTGCTCATTCAAGCTCTCATCCTATCCCGTCTGGACTACTGCACTAGCCTTCTCTCTGATCTCCCATCCTCGTGTCTCTCTCCACTTCAATCCATACTTCATGCTGCTGCCCGGATTATCTTTGTCCAGAAACGCTCTGGACATATTACTCCCCTCCTCAAAAACCTCCAATGGCTACCGATCAATCTGCGCATCAGGCAGAAACTCCTCACCCTGGGCTTCAAGGCTGTCCATCACCTCGCCCCCTCCTACCTCACCTCCCTTCTCTCCTTCTACTGCCCAGCCCGCACCCTCTGCTCCTCCACCACTAATCTCCTCACTGTACCTCGCTCTCGCCTGTCCCGCCATCGACCCCGGCCCACGTCATCCCCCGGGCCTGGAATGCCCTCCCTCTGCCCCTCCGCCAAGCTAGCTCTCTTCCTCCCTTCAAGGCCCTGCTGAGAGCTCACCTCCTCCAGGAGGCCTTCCCAGACTGAGCCCCTTCTTTCCTCTCCCCCTCGTGCCCCTCTCCATCCCCCCGTCTTACCTCCTTCCCTTCCCCACAGCACCTGTATATATGTATATACGGTTGTACATATTTATTACTCTATTTATTTATTTATTTATTTATTTTACTTGTACATTTCTATCCTACTTATTTTATTTTGTTGGTATGTTTGGTTCTGTTCTCTGTCTCCCCCTTTTAGACTGTGAGCCCACTGTTGGGTAGGGACTGTCTCTATGTGATGCCAATCTGTACTTCCCAAGCGCTTAGTACAGTGCTCTGCACATAGTAAGCGCTCAATAAATACGATTGATTGATTGATTGATTACCTCATCTGGAACATGGGGATTAAAACTGTGAGCCCCCCGTGGGTCAACCTGATCACCTTGTAACCTCCCCAACGCTTAGAACAGTGCTTTGCACACAGTAAGCGCTTAACAAATACCATCATCATCATCATCAATAAATACGATTGAATGAATGAATGAATGAATGAATGAAGGCTTCTGTACCGTGGGCCCCCGGCCGCCACGAGGGGGCGCGCGCTCACACTCCTCGACCGCCGCCCAGGTCCAGGAGGGGGGCGCAGGGAACCAGACGTCCTCCAGAGGGCGCTTCTTCCCTTCCCTCGCCGGAAGTGGGAGCCAGGTAGGCGCTCTAGCCCGCCACTGCCCCCTCTCGGCTGCCGTCGCCTTGCACTGCGCACGCGCCCCCTGGCGGCCGGCCCCGGGAGAGAGCAGCAGTGGGGCTCAGCGGCCAGAGCCCGGGCTTGGGAGTCGCCGGTCATGGGTTCTAATCCCGCTCCGCCTTTTGTCTGCTGTGTGACTTTGGACAAGTCACTTCGCTTCTCTGGGCCTCCGTTACCTCCTCTGGAAAATGGGGATTAAAACTGTGATCCCCAAGTAGCACAGACCCTATAGTAATAATAATGATTGCATTTGTAATAATTTGTAATATTAATAATGATGATGGTATTTGTAAAGTGCTTACTATGCGCCAAGCACTGTTCTAAGCACTGGGGTAGTGGGAAGAGCCCGGGCTTGGGAGTCAGAGGTCGTGGGTTCTAATCCTGGCTCTGCTACTTGTCAGCTGTGTGACTTTGGGCAAGTCACTTAATTCAATTCAATCATATTTATTGAGCACTTACTGTATGCAGAACACTGTCTCCCCCTTTTAGACTGTGAGCCCACTGTTGGGTAGGGACTGTCTCTATATGTTGCCAACTTGTACTTCCCAAGCGCTTAGTACAGTGCTCTGCACACAGTAAGTGCTCAATAAATATGATTGATTGATTGATTACCTAGTGTCTACCCCAGCACCCAGAACAGCGCTTAGCACATAAGAGGGTCTGGGCGGTGCTGGAGCAGGGCAGTGAAGTGGTTTGCTCAGCCTCCAATACAAAAGGCATTCGACCCCATCTTTATCACGTGACAATCAAACGCACTTGCCCAGTAGACTGGACGCCCCTTGAGGGTGAGGAATGGGTGTCTGGGGCTTCTGGTGTTGGCACAGTGCTCTGCACACGGCAAGTGCTCAATAAGTATCATTGACTGACTGAGCTGGCAGCCCGTGACGTGTTTCCTGCCCACAAGGAGCTTACAGTTTCAAGGGGGTGGCAAACACACTGTGAGCCCACTGTTGGGTAGGGACTGTCTCTATATGTTGCCAGTTTGTACTTCCCAAGCGCTTAGTACAGTGCTCTGCACATAGTAAGCGCTCAATAAATACGATTGTTGATATTACATAAGAATAGGTACATAAATGCTGAGAAGAGGCCTAATAAACACCATAGTGCACGAAAGGGATGAGGGTGGATATGAACTGGGGTGGTGAGCCCAGACTGTGAGCCCACTGTTGGGTAGGGACTGTCTCTATATGTTGCCAACTTGGACTTCCCAAGCGCTTAGTACAGTGCTCTGCACACAGTAAGCGCTCAATAAATACGATTGATTGGTGATGAAGCCAAGGAGAGAAGCTTAGAGAAGCAGCGTGGCTCAGTGGAAAGAGCATGGGCTTTGGAGTCAGAGGTCATGGGTTTGAATCCCAGCTCCACTGCATGCCTGCTGTGTGACCTTAACTTCTCTGAGCCTCAGTTACCTCGTCTGCAAAATGGGGATGAAGACTGTGAGCCCCACGTGGGCAACCTGATCACCTTGCATCCCCCCCCGGCGCTTAGAACAGTGCTTTGCACATAGTAAGCGCTTAACAAATGCCATTATTATTATTATTAAGGAAGGACTGCTGTCCGAGGTGGGGTTTTGAAGTCGCTGAGGATGGCGGAAGGAGTTCTAAGCCCTAGGGACAACCAAGTAAGGTTGTCTGTACAGTGCTCTGCACACGGTAAGCGCTCAATAAATACGATTGATTGAAGTAAGGGATCGGACGGGGGTAGTACGAGACGAGGAGGTGGGCTTGGAGGAGCACAGCGCGGGCAAGGGAGAGCCAGGTTTGGGCCACCCGCCCTCCAGCCTGTTTTCCACGGTGCCCGAGGCCTCTGTCAAGAAGGGGACCCATCGGAAGCCACTGGCTGCTGAGGCTTATTTATTATTCAGGTGGCCCAGGCCGCCCGGGGCTGGGGATCAGCTGGATCACAGAGGCTCGCAGGTCTTCCAGGATGGCCACCTGCTGCTGGGTGAGCTGAGTCTGCCACTGGAGGTTGGCATGCAGACTCTCCAGCAGGCCCTGGCGCTCCGGCAGCACGGGCACAGCTCCTGGGAGGCCACAGGGCATTTTTACGTGGCGGCCATGGCCACCCCTGCCCCCGCACAGGCCTGCCCACCCTGTCTCTCAAACCTGGGTGACCCTTCTGCTCCAGACCACCTCCTCCAGGGGCTTCCCCGATTGATCACCCCAACTCCCCCGCCCGCTAGCACCTGCTCGACCCCCGCCTCTCCTGGGCAGGCTGTATGCCCGCCCGGCTGATGCCCTCTGACACCTGAGCTCCCCGGGGGGTTTGGTTCAGGGTGCTCCCCCCAAACCACTCCTGAGCGGAAGGTGGTCTTGGCTTCTGGGGAATCTGACTTTTGCCTGTCCCCTATGGGATCGGTGTGCCCCCGCGCTGAGGCAGAGGATTAGACCTGATGCCCTTTGGGGGTCCCAAGTGACCACCTCCTCACCCCAGGCAGGGTGTAGACAGACCCACGCCCACTGGGCATTACCTGGCAGGAGCTTAGGCGCCGGGCTGGAGAGGCGGCATGGGAGGTGGAGGGAGCTCGGCGCCAGCCTGGCTGGGCGCAGTGTGTTGGCCGTTTCTGCTTTCCCTTTGGCTGGAATGAAATTGGGGGAGGAGATGGGATGGGAGGAAGGCGGGTGGGAGCGTGCCGTCTCTGTATGTTGCCAACTTGGACTTCCCAAGCGCTTAGTCCAGTGCTCTGCACACAGTAAGCGCTCAATAAATACGATTGAATGAATTAATGAATGAGCGTGGGGCGGGAGGCTTTGGAGAGGGGCTGGAAGAGGACTTGGCAAGGGGAGGGAAGGGGACGGGCTTCAGGGAGGGCTGTATCTATGGCAACAATTCCCCCTCCCCACCCGCAGTAGGTTAGAGGACCCACCTCTCCTCAGGACCGGGAACCCCGATGCCTGGTCCATCTGTGGGGCTAGAAAGGGTTAAGGCTGTTAGGGCGAAGCAGTGTGGCCTACTGGGTAGGACACGGACCTGGGAGTAGGAAGGACCTGAGTTCTAATCCCAGCTCTGCCACGTCTGCCGTGGGACCCTGGGCAAGTCCCTTAACTTCTCTCAGTTACCTGATCTGTAAAATGGGGATGAAGACTGGGAGCCCCACTGGGACGTGGACCGTGTCCAACCCGATCAGCTCATCCTGATAGAGTCCTTCGGATTCCCAGGCCTGTGCATTATCAATCGTATCTATGGAGCGCTTACTGTGTGCAGAGCATTATCGACTAAGCGCTTAACGAATACCATAAAAAAAGGGCTGTGGGCCTAGGGGAGGGGCCATTCTAAGGCGGTTTTCCGGGGACGTAGATGCAGAGGAGGTACAATATCTACTGTCCGTTTTCCTCTTCAGGAATGTCGTCCACACACACACCTCTGCCTGGACCAGTCTTCTAGACTGTGAGCCCGTTGTTGGGTAGGGACCGTCTCTCTATGTTGCCGATTTGTACTTCCCAAGCGCTTAGCCCAGTGCTCTGCACACAGTAAGCGCTCAGTAAATACGACTGAATGACCACATGTCCCCCAGGTCTACAGCAAAGAGTTTCAGGAAAGGGCTGCCGCCACCTCCTCCAGAAAGCAATCCTGAGTTGCCATCACTTTCCCTAGGCCCGAGGCTTGTCTGGGGTGAGCCCGTTGTTGGGTAGGGATCGTCTCTCTATGTTGCCGACTTGTACTTCCCAAGCGCTTAGTACAGTGCTCAGCACACAGTAAGCGCTCAATAAATACAACTGACTGAATGAATGAATGTGTCACACTGCACCGCCAACCTAAGAAGGCCAACGTGGCTCAGTGGAAAGTGCCCGGGCTTTGGAGTCAGAGGTTGTGGGTTCAAATTCCGGCTCTGCCACTTGTCAGCTGTGTGACTTTGGGCAAATTGTTTAATTTCTCTGTGCCTTGGTTACCTCATCTGTAAAATGGGGATTAAGACTGTGAGCCCCCCTGGCGGGACAACCTGATCACCTTGTAACTAGTACAGTGCTTTGCACATAGTAAGCTCTTAATAAATGCCATTATTATTATTAAGTAGCGTGGCTCAGTGGAAAGAGCACGGGCTTTGGAGTCAGAGGTCATGGGTTCGAATCCCAGCTCCATCAACTGTCAGCTGTGTGACTTTGGGCAGGTCACTTAACTTCTCTGGGCCTCAGTTACCTCATCTGGAAAATGGGGATGAAGACCGTGAGCCCCCCCGCGGGACAACCTGATCACCTTGTAACTAGTACAGTGCTTTGCACATAGTAAGCTGTTAATAAATGCCATTATTATTAAGTAGCGTAGCTCAGTGCAAAGAGCACGGGCTTTGGAGTCAGAGGTCATGGGTTCGAATCCCAGCTCCGCCAGTTGTCAGCTGTGTGACTTTGGGCAGGTCACTTAACTTCTCTGGGCCTCAGTTACCTCATCTGGAAAATGGGGATTAAGACCATGAGCCCCCCCGCGGGACAACCTGATCACCTTGTAACTAGTACAGTGCTTTGCACATAGTAAGCTCTTAATAAATGCCATTATTATTAAGTAGCGTAGCTCAGTGGGAAGAGCACGGGCTTTGGAGTCAGAGGTCATGGGTTCGAGTCCCAGCTCTGCCAACTGTCAGCTGTGTGACTTTGGGCAGGTTGCAACTTCTCTGGGCCTCAGTTACCTCATCTGTAAAATGGGGATTAAGACCGTGAGCCCCCCGCGGGACAACCTGATCACCTTGTAACTAGTACAGTGCTTTGCACATAGTAAGCTGTTAATAAATGCCATTATTATTAAGTAGCGTAGCTCAGTGCAAAGAGCACGGGCTTTGGAGTCAGAGGTCATGGGTTCGAATCCCAGCTCCGCCAGTTGTCAGCTGTGTGACTTTGGGCAGGTCACTTAACTTCTCTGGGCCTCAGTTACCTCACCTGGAAAATGGGGATTAAGGCCGTGAGCCCCCCGCGGGACAACCTGATCACCTTGTAACTAGTACAGTGCTTTGCACATAGTAAGCTCTTAATAAATGCCATTATTATCATTATTAACGTAGCTCACTGCAAAGAGCACGGGCTTTGGAGTCAGAGGTCACGGGCTCGAATCCCATCTCCGCCAACTGTCAGCTGTGTGACTTTGGGCAGGTCGCAACTTCTCTGGGCCTCAGTTACCTCATCTGTGAGATGGGGATTAAGGCTGTGAGCCCCCCCGTGGGACACCTTGATCACCTTGTAACCTCCCCAACGCTTAGAACGGTGCTTTGCACATAATAAGCGCTTAACAAATGCCATTATTATTATTATTATTATTAAGGCCCGTTGCGACTCCCAGCATCCTTTGGGGTGGGGCAACTAGTCAAGTCCCCCACCACCCACGCTTAGCTCGACTCCCCTTCCTCCTAACCCCGGGGCAAGGGGTGAATAAGCTCTATCCTCGCCCCTTCCCCGTCGCCCTAGTCGGCCTGTGCCTCCCGACTCTGGCGAGGGATGAGGGGGGAAGGCAAGCAAGGCCCGCTAATGGCCGCCAAGGCCTAACGGCCTCACCGGCCTCCTCAGCGCCTCGCTCCTGCGCACGCGCGCCGGCCCGGCCTCGCACCGCCCGCCAACGACTGCGCCTGCGCGGCTCCCTCTCCTCCCCCCCCGCCCTCTCCGGAACGACGCAGAAAGACGGGCCCCGATTGGCTGGGGCGGGTTCCGCTCGGTGAGACGGGCGCGGTGATTGGCCGGCTGGGGACGAGGGGGCGGCGCAGGCGCAGGGGCGGGCAAGGAGGCCGGCCGGCTCAGAAGGTTCGGGCCCGTGATCCTGTGCGCTGAGGCCTTCGCTCCGCCATGATGGGTCACCGCCCCGTCCTCGTGCTCAGTGAGTCCTCATCAATCAATCAATCAATCGTATTTATTGAGCGCTTACTGGGTGCACAGCACTGTACTAAGCGCCTGGGAAGTACAAGTTGGCAACATATAGAGACAGCCCCTACCCAACAGTGGGGTAGCCACCCCCCATAATAATGGTGGGCACTGATAAGCGCTTACTATGTGCGAAGCACTGTTCTGAGCGCTGGAGGGGATACAAGGTGATCAGGGTGTTCCCCAGTCTTCATCCCCATTTTACAGATGGGAGAACTGAGGCGCAGAGAATAATAATGATGGCATTTGATGAGCGCTTACTATGTGCGAAGCACTGTTCTAAGCGCTGGGGGGGATACAAGGTGATCAGGTTGTCCTCCAGTCTTCATCCCCATTTTACAGATGGGAGAGCTGGGGCTCAGAGAATAATAATGATGGCATTTGATAAGCGCTTACCACGTGCGAAGCACTGTTCTAAGCGCTGGGGGGATACAAGGTGATCAGGTTGTCCCCCAGTCTTCATCCCCATTTTACAGATGGGAGAACTGAGGCGCAGAGAATAATAATGATGGCATTTGATAAGCGCTTACTATGTGCGAAGCACTGTTCTAAACGCTGGAGCGGGATACAAGGTGATCAGGTTGTCCCCCAATCTTCATCCCCATTTTACAGATGGGAGAACTGAGGCGCAGAGAATAACAATGATGGCATTTGATGAGCGCTTACTATGTGCGAAGCACTGTTCTAAGCGCTGGGGGGGATACAAGGTGATCAGGTTGTCCCCCAGTCTTCATCCCCATTTTACAGATGGGAGAACTGGGGCTCAGAGAATAATAATGATGGCATTTGATAAGCGCTTACCACGTGCGAAGCACTGTTCTAAGCTCTGGGGGGATAGAAGGTGATCAGGTTGTCCCCCAGTCTTCATCCCCATTTTACAGATGGGAGAACTGAGGCGCAGAGAATAATAATGATGGCATTTGATAAGCGCTTTCTGTGTGCGAAGCACTGTTCTAAGCGCTGGGGGGATACAAAGTGATCCGGTTGTCCCCCAGTTTTCATCCCCATTTTACAGATGGGAGAACTGAGGCGCAGAGAATAATAATGATGGCATTTGATGAGCGCTTACTATGTGCGAAGCACTGTTCTAAGCGCTGGGGGGGGATACAAGGTGATCAGGTTGTCCCCCAGTCTTCATCCGCATTTTACAGATGGGAGAACTGAGTCTCAGAGAATAATAGTGATGGCATTTGATAAGCGCTTTCTGTGTCCGAAGCACTGGTCTAAGCGCTTGAGGGGATACAAGGTGATCAGGTTGTCCCCCTTGGGGCGCCCAGTCTTCATCCCCATTGTACAGATGAGGGAAGTGAGGCTCAGAGAATAATAATGATGGCATTTGATAAGTGCTTACTATGTGCGAAGCACTGTGGGGATACAAGGTGATCAGGTTGTCCCCCTTGAGGGTCCCAGTCTTCATCCCCATTGTACAGATGAGGGAAGTGAGGCTCAGAGAATAATAATGATGGCATTTGATAAGCACTTACCGTGGGCGAAGCACTGTTCCAAGCACTGGGGGGGATACAAGGTGATCAGGTTGTCCCCCTTGGGGTTCCCAGTCTTCATCCCCATTGTACAGATGAGGGCAGTGAGGCTCAGGGAATAATAATGATGGCATTTGATAAGCGCTTACTGTGTGCAAAGCGCTTGGGGGGGGTACAAGGTGATCAGGTTGTCCCCCTTGGGGCCCCCAGTCTTCATCCCCATTTTACAGATGAGAGAACTGAGGCTCAGAGAATAATAATGATGGCATTTGTTAATAATGATGATGATAATAATAATGATGTAATAATAATGATGATGATGGCTTTTATTAAAGCGCTTACTATGTGCAAAGCACTGTTCTAAGCGCTGGGGAGGTTACAAGGTGATCAGGTTGTCCCACGGGGGGCTCACAGTCTTCATCCCCATTTTACAGATGAGGTAACTGAGGCACGGAGAAGTTAAGTGACTTGCCCAAAGTCACATAGCTGACAGTTGGAGGAGCGGGGATTTGAACCCATGACCTAACTCCAAAGCCCGGGCTCTTTCCACTGAGCCACAATGCTTCTCTGTCTTACTATGTGCGAAGCACTGTTCTAAGCGCTGGGGGGGATACAAGGTGATCAGGTTGTCCCCTGTGGGGCTCCCAGTCTTCATCCCCATTTTACAGATGAGGGAAGTGAGGCTCAGAGAATAATAATGATGGCATTTGTTAATAATGATGATGATAATAATAATGATGATGATGGCTTTTATTAAAGCGCTTACTATGTGCAAAACACTGTTCTAAGCGCTGGGGAGGTTACAAGGTGATCAGGTTGTCCCCCTTGGGGCTCCCAGTCTTCATCCCCATTTTACAGATGAGAGAAGTGAGGCTCAGAGAATAATAACGATGGCATCTGTTTGGCGCTTACTGTGTGCGAAGCACTGTTGTAAGCGCTGGGGGGGATACAAGGTGATCAGGTTGTCCCACGTGGGGCTCGCAGTCTTCATCCCCATTTTACAGATGAGGGAACTGAGGCTCAGAGAAGTTAAGTGGCTTGCCCAAAGTCACACAGCTGACAAGTGGCGGAGCTGGGATTAGAACCCTGGACCTCTGACTCCGAAGTCCATGCTCTTTCCATGGAGCCGCGGAGAAGCTAAGTGGCATGCCCAAGGCCGCACAGCTGACAGGTGGCGGAGCTGAGATTCGAACCCATGACCCCCGACTCCCAAGCTCACACTCTTTCCACTGAGCCACGCTGCTTCCCCATCTCCGTCCCCCTCCACAGGTCAGAACACCAAGCGCGAGTCCGGGAGGAAGGTCCAGGCCGGGAATATCAGCGCCGCCAAGGTAATAACGGCAGTGAGGGGGTTTGTTAATAATAATAATAATAATAATGATGACATTTGTTGAGCGCTTACTACGTGCCAAGCACTGTGCTAAGCGCTGGGGTGGATACAAGGTCAACAGATTGTCCCCCGTGGGGCTCCCAGTCTTCATCCCCATTTTACAGATGAGGTCACTGAGGGACAGGGAAGTGACGTGACTCGCCCAAGGTCACACAGCTGACAAGTGGCGGAGCGGGGATTAGAACCCGCGACCTCTGACTCCCAAGCCCGGGCTCTTAATCAGTCAATCAATCGTATTTATTGAGCGCTTACTGTGTGCAGAGCACTGTACTAAGCGCTTCATTATCAATCATCAATCATACTTATTGAGCGTTTACTGTGTGCAGAGCACTGTACTAAGCGCTTGGGAAGTACAAGTTGGCAACATAGAGGGACAGTCCCTACCCAACAGTGGGCTCACAGTCTAAAATCACTGAGCCACACTGCTTCTCTACAGGCTGTTGCTGAGCGCTTACTGTGTGCCAAGCACTGTTCTGAGCGCTGGGGTATCGCCCCAACCACCTTCCCGTCAACCGTCCCCCCCAACCCCCTGCCACAGACCTGCCCCAAGATGCCCCTCCTTCATCGGGGTCCGGCTCCGTCACGACCTGCGAGCCCGTTATTGGGTAGGGACCATCTCTATTTATTACCGACTTGTGCTTCCCAAGCGCTTAGTACAGTGCTCTGCACACAGTAAGTGCTCAATAAATACGACTGAATGAATGAGTGAACCCAGATCGCTCGATAGACGGTGCAGGACTGTTGATTCACCTCCCCCTCCCAGCCCCGTAGCCCCTACGTACACATACGTGTTTTATTTGTGCACGTTACCGTCCTTCTCCCCCTCTAGACTGTAAGCTCGTTGTGGGTAGGGAATCATCATCATCATCAATCGTATTTATTGAGCGCTTACTGTGTGCAGAGCACTGTACTAAGCGTTTGGGAAGTACAAATTGGCAACATAGAGAGACAGTCCCTACCCAACAGTGGGCTCACAGTCTAAAAGGGAATGTGTCGTAGCGTCCCCGGCGCGTAGTACGGTGCTCTGCCCAGAGCAAGCGTTCAGTAAATACGGTTGCAATGCAAAACAATGACCGTGAGCCCACTGTTGGGTAGGGACTGTCTCTATGTGTTGCCAATTTGTACTTCCCAAGCGCTTAGTACAGTGCTCTGCACACAGTAAGCGCTCAATAAATACGATTGATGATGATGATGACCCCGCTGGGGCTGACTGCCTCCTCGCCTTTTCTCCGGCCACCGGTGCTGACCGCCTCTCCCCTCACAGACCATCGCAGATGTGATCCGGACGTGTCTCGGGCCCAAGTCCATGATGAAGGTAGGACCAGCTCTCCGACGACCCCGCCCGACCCCTCTATAATAATTTGTTAAGCGCTTACTATGTGTGAAGCGCTGTTTTAAGCGCTGGGGGGGGGATACAAGGTGACCACATTGTCCCACGGGGGGCTCACAATCTTAATCCCCATTTTACAGATGTGGGAACTGAGGCTCCGAGAAGTTAAGTGACTTGCCCAAGGTCACACAGCAGACATGTGGCGGAGCTGGGATTCGAACCCATGACCTCTGGCTCCAAAGCCCATGCTCTTTCCACTGAGCCACGCTGCTTCTAAGCGCTTACTATGTGTGAAGCACTGTTTTAAGCGCTGGGGGGGGGGGGAATACAAGGTGATCACGTTGTCCCCCGTGGGGCTCACAGTCTTCATCCTCATTTCACAGATGAGGTAAGTGAGCCCAAAGTCCCACAGCTGACAAGCGGCCGAGCCGGGATTAGAACCCGCAACCTTTGACTCCCAAGCCCGGGCTCTTTCCACTGAGCCACGCTGCTTCTAAGCGCTTGTTAAGCGCTTACTATGCGTGAAGCACTGTTTTAAGCGCTGGGGGGGGGATACAAGGTGATCACGTTGTCCCACGTGGGGCTCACAGGCTTCATCCCCATTTTGCAGATGAGGTAAGTGAGCCCAAAGTCCCACAGCTGACAACCGGCCGAGCCGGGATTAGAACCCACGACCTCTGGCTCCAAAGCCCGTGCTCTTTCCACTGAGCCACGCTGCTTCTAAGCGCTTGTTAAGCGCTTACTATGTGTGAAGCACCGTTCTAAGCGCTGGAGGGGGGGATACAAGGTGATCAGGTTGTCCCACGTGGGGCTCACAGGCTTCATCCCCATTTTACAGATGAGGTAAGTGAGCCCAAAGTCCCACCGCTGACAAGCGGCCGAGCCGGGATTAGAACCCGCAACCTTTGACTCCCAAGCCCGGGCTCTTTCCACGGAGCCACACCGCTTCGCTAACGTGAAGCACCTCCGCGCTCTCTCTCCCTCCCAGATGCTCCTGGACCCGATGGGGGGGATCGTGATGACCAACGACGGAAACGCTATCCTGCGAGAGGTGCGGCGGTCCCGTGGGGCTCGGGGGGAGGCCTTGGTGGCCCAGTGGGAGATGGGGGTCCCCCCCCACCCCGAGAACATCACCAACCTCAGCCCCCCCAAACCCCCTCCAGATTCAGGTCCAGCACCCGGCGGCCAAGTCCATGATCGAGATCAGTCGGACCCAGGACGAAGAGGTCGGAGACGGGACCACATCTGTCATCATCCTCGGTGAGGGAGCGGGATAAAATAATAATAATAATAATGATAATGGCATTTGTTAAGCGCTTACTATCTTCTAAGCGCTGGGGGATACAAGGCGACCAGGCTGTCCCACGTGGGGCTCACAGTCAATCCCCATTTTACAGATGAGGCTGTAACTGAGGCTCAGAGAAGTTAAGTGACTCGCCCGAGGTCACACAGCAGATGTGGCGGAGCTGGGATTCGAACCCATGGCCTCTGGCTCCGAAGCCCACGCTCTTACCACCGAGCCACGCCGCTTCCCCGATGGAGCGCCAAGGGGGAGAACGGCTCCTAGGGAAGGGGACGGAGCGCGGTCACTGCTTTCGGTCTCCGGTCAGTCGTATTTAGCGCTTACCGTGTGCTGAGCACTGTACTGAGCGCTAGGCCGAGTCCAATATCTCCGGCATGGAGGAGCAGCGTGGTGTAGTGAATAGAGCACGGACTTGGGGGTCCTCGGCTCCTCCATTCGTCTGCCGTGTGACCTTAGGCCAGTCACTTCTTAGCAAGTCACTGCTGCTTGGGGAAGCAGCATGGCTCAATGGAAAGAGCCCGGGCTTTGGAGTCAGAGGTCACGGGTTCGAATCCCAGCTCTAGCCAATGGTCAGCTCTGTGACTTTGGGCAAGTCACTTCACTGTGCCTCAGTTCCCTCATCTGTCAAATGGGGATGAAGACTGTGAGCCCCCCGTGGGACAACCTGATCACCTTGTAACCTCCCCAGCGCTTAGAACAGTGCTTTGCACATAGTAAGCGCTGAATAAATGCTGTCATTATTATTATTATTCTTTGGGCCTCCGTTGCCTCTTCTGTAAAATGGGGGTTGAGGCTGTGAGCCCCACATGGGGCAGGGGCTGTGCCCAAGTAGGTTGGCCTGTATCCAACCCAGCTCTTAGTGCCTGGAACGTAGTAAGCGCTTAACAGCTATCTCCCCCTCGTCCCCCTCTCCATCCCCCCCATCTTACCTCCTTCCCTTCCCCACAGCACCTGTATATATGTTTGTACATATTTATTACTCTATTTTACTTGTATATATCTATTCTATTTTATTTTGTTAGTGTGTTTGGTTTTGTTCTCTGTCTCCCTCTTTTAGACTGTGAGCCCAATGTTGGGTAGGGACCGTCTCTATATGTTGCCAATTTGTACTTCCCAAGCGCTTAGTCCAGTGCCCTGCACATAGTAAGCGCTCACTAAATACGATTGATGATGATGATCTTTATTGCTGTTACCGCTGTCGGTATTTTTCTAACCCACCAGCCGGGGAGATGCTGTCAGTGGCGGAACACTTCCTGGAGCAGCAGATGCACCCGACGGTGGTGATCGGTGCCTACCGCAAAGCCCTGGACGACATGATCGGCGTCCTGCATGACATCAGGTCCGGAGGGCCGGCGGGAGACGGGCGGGGGGCGGCGGACCGGGAAAACGTCCCCCCAGCCGGCGGCGGGGGGTCCCCGAGTCTCCTTCGGCCCCTGGAGCGCGCCCGTGGTCTCCGTCCGACCCCCAGTGCCCCCGTGGACGTCGGCAACCGGGAGAAGATGCTGAGCATCATCGGCAGCGCCATCGCCACCAAGGCCGTGGGCCGCTGGTCCCCCTTGGCGTGCGCCATCGCCCTGGACGCCGTCAGCACCGTCCAGTTCGAGGAGAACGGCCGCAGAGAGATCGACATCAAGAAGTACGCCAAGGTGGAGAAGGTAGGTGCCGCCCCTCCATCCCCCGGGGCGGGCGGGAGACTGAGGCAGGGCGCCGGCCCCTCACCCGAGCGCCCCGGCCCCCAGATCCCCGGCGGCATCATCGAGGACTCCTGCGTCCTGCGCGGCGTCATGATCAACAAGGACGTGACACACCCACGCATGCGGCGGCTGATCCGGAACCCGCGCATCGTGCTGCTGGACTCCTCGCTGGAGTACAAGAAGGGGGAGAGCCAGGTGGGGTCGCGGCCGCGGGCGGGCGGGGGGCGGCTCCGGGGCGGGGGGGGACGACGGCTGACCCCTCCCGTCCCGTCTCCGCTTGCAGACGGACATCGAGATCTCGCGGGAGGAGGATTTTGCGCGCATCCTGCAGATGGAGGAGGAGCACATCCAGCAGCTGTGCGAGGACGTGATCCGCCTGCGCCCTGACGTCGTCATCACTGAGAAGGGCATCTCCGGTACCTCACCGCCTGCCCGTCTGCCGCTTCCCCTGTTGCTCCCGATCGGCCTGACCACTGGACTTCCCTGGCTCCCCCTGCTTCTTGCTGTCTTGACGGCTGTCCCTCCCTCTTTTCCACCGTGTTGACCTCCCCCTGCTTGCTCCTCCCTGGTTTCCCCTACTTAGTGCTGTCCTGACCGTTATTCCCCTGCTCCTCACCATCCTGACTGCCGTCCCCCTGCTCTTCCCCGCTCCTCGCCGTCCGCGCTTCCCTCTGGCTCTCCCTGTTCACGCCATCCTGACCGCTTCTCTGTCTTTACATCAGACCTGGCCCAGCACTACCTCATCCGCGCCAACATTACCGCCATCCGCCGCGTTCGCAAGACTGACAACAACCGCATCGCCAGGTCAGCGGGGTGGGGATGCTCTGGAACAGCAGGCCGTGTGGAAGGCCCGTGGGGAGGGAGGGTTCCCCAGCAATCAATTCGTGCATTTATTCGGCCGTATTTGTTGAGCACTTACCGTATGCAAGTCACTCTACTTAAGTAAGCATTTGGGAGAGTACAGTACAACAGAGTTGGCAGACGTGTTCCCTGCCTCTAAGGAGCTTATGCTGTAGAAGAGGGGAGTTGGACACTAAAGTGTATTTCCGATAAGTGAACAAATGCCGGGGGGAGAGGGTGGGCTGAATATTCAGGGTTTAAAGGGTCAGATCCAGGTGCGTAGGTGACCCAGGGAGAAGGAGTAGAGGAGGTGAGAGCTTAGTTGGGAAAGGAGTTGTGGTTTTAAATAAGGCTTTGAAGGTGGGGAGGGTGATGGTCGGTCAGATGTGAAGCAGGAGTGAGTTCCAGGCCGGAGGGAGGATGCGGGCGAGGGGTCGGCGCCGAGGCGGGCGAGACGGAGGTGCAGCTAGCAGGTTGGCATCAGGAGTGAATCGTGTGGGCTGCGTCGGAGAAGGAAATAGGAGGGGCGAGCCGACTGAGGTGCTTTAAAGCCGAGGATAGGAAAGTGGTCCGGGCAGCAAGGTGAAGTAACTAAGTACCGGAGTGGGGAAAGACGGGAGGCAGGGAGGTCAACAGGGAAGCTGGTGCAGAAATCAGAGCAGGAGAGGATAAACGCCTGGATGGATGTAGTAGCGGTGTGGATGGAAGAAGATAAGGTGGATTTTAACGATGCTGTGAACTTGCTTAGTACAGTGCCCGGTATATGGTAAGAGCTTAACAAATATCATTGTGACCATTAGAACCGACGTGATTTAGTAACGTGAATGAGAGATGAATTGAGGGTAATCAATCAATCGTATTTATTGAGCGCTTACTGTGTGCAGAGCACTGCCAAGATTATAGGCTTGGGAGACCACTGTTGTCTACAGTGACGGGAAAAATGCAAGAGGACAGGGTTTGGGTAGAAAGATGAGTTCCTTTGTGAACCTTTTAAGTGTGAGGTGTTGGCAGGACATTCAGATCGAGATGTTCTGCAGGCGGGAAGAAATGGTAGACTGCAGAGAAGGAGAGAGGTCGGAGCTAGAGAGGAAGATTGGGGAATCGTTCACATGGGGGAGTGGTTTGAAGCCCTGAGTTCTCTTGAGAGAATGGGTGTAGATGGAGGAGAGAAGGGGATCTAGAGCTGAGCCACAGTTAGGGGGTGGGAGGCAGAGGAGAAGCCCGCAAAAGAGCAACTGAGGAGAGAGGAGGAGAACCAGGAGAGGACTATCTGTGAGAACAGTTGGATGATGTTTTAGAAAGGGGTGGTCCACAGTATCAAAGGCAGCAGAGAGGTCGAGGGGAATTAGGATGGAGTCGAGGCCATTGGATCAGAGGCCAACAGTGCTTTGCACATAGTAAGTGCTTAATAAATGCCATTATTATTATTATTATTATTGGATTGGGCAAGAAGGAGATCATTGGTGACTTTAGAGAGGACGGTTTCGGTGGAGCGAAAAGGGCGGAAGCCAGATTGGAAGGGGTTGAAGAGAGGAACGATAGATGGGATGATAACTCGAAGGAGCCGGGGATCGAGGGAAGTTTTTTTTAGGAGAGACATGAGCATCTTTGAAAGTATGGGGAAGGAGCCATTGGAGAGGGCAGGGGTCCCACATACAGCAGCCCTGACGGACGGGCTTGGGGCAGAGGGCCGGGGGCCCGGGCAGAGCGGCCCTGACGGCGGGACGGGCGATACGTGCAGGGCGTGCGGGGCTCGCATCGCCAGCCGGCCAGAGGAGCTGCGGGAGGAGGACGTGGGCACGGGCGCCGGCCTGTTCGAGGTGAAGAAGATCGGGGACGAATACTTCACCTTCATCACCGAGTGCCGGGACCCCAAGGCCTGCACCGTCGTGCTGCGCGGTGCCAGCAAGGAGATCCTCTCCGTAAGCCACCCCGGGGCGTTCTGAGATGGGGGCCCCCCCCGGGGGATTCAAGCATCAGGGTGGGCGGGCGGGCCACCCGCGGTGCGTACGGGGCTCTGCTCTCACTGCCCCCCACCCCGGCCCCTCCAGGAAGTGGAACGCAACCTGCAGGACGCCATGCAGGTGTGCCGCAACGTCCTGCTGGACCCTCAGCTGGTGCCCGGGGGCGGGGCCGCGGAGATGGCCGTGGCCCACGCGCTGACGGAGAAGTCCAAGAGCATGACGGGCGTGGAGCAGTGGCCCTACCGCGCCGTGGCCCAGGCCCTGGAAGTCATCCCCCGCACCCTCATCCAGAACTGCGGGGGCAGCACCATCCGCCTGCTCACGGCCCTGAGGGTGAGGCCCGCCGCCCGCTTGGGGTCCCCGGGGGGTCGGGGGTGGGCTCCCGCACCATCATCATCATCAATCAATCGTATTTATTGAGCGCTTACTATGTGCAGAGCACTGTACTAAGCGCTTGGGAAGTACAAATTGGCAACATATAGAGACAGTCCCTACCCAACAGTGGGCTCACAGTCTAAAAGGGGGAGACAGAGAACAAAACCAAACAGACTAACAAAATAAAATAAATAGGGGGCTCACAGCCTTAATCCACATTTTACAGATGAGGGAACTGAGGTCCACAGAAGTTACGTAACTTGCTCACAGTCACACAGCAGACAAGTGGCGGAGCTGTGATTAGAACCCAGGTCCTTCTGACTCCCAGGGCCTCTATCCGCTATGCTCTAGTGCTCTAGTCATTCATTCATTCATTCAATCGTATTGAGCACTTACGGTGTGCAGAGCACTGCACTAAGCGCTTGGGAAGTACAAGTTGGCAACATATAGAGACCAGCCCCGACAGCCTCTCCCCCACCGCAGGCCAAGCACACCCAGGACGGCTTCAGGACGTGGGGCGTGGACGGGGAGTCGGGCACGTTGGTGGACATGAAGGAGCTGGGCGTCTGGGAGCCGCTGGCCGTGAAGCTGCAGACGTACAAGACGGCCGTGGAGGTGAGGGGCGCGACGTGGCGGGGGTAGAGAAGGTGGGGAGGGGAGGGCCGCCCCCCTGACCCTCCCTCTCCTCCCCCTGGCCCCCAGACCGCCGTGCTGCTCCTGCGCATCGATGACATCGTCTCCGGCCACAAGAAGAAGGGGGAGGACCAGGGCCGCGCCGGCGGGGCTCC
This sequence comes from Tachyglossus aculeatus, assembly GCF_015852505.1. NCBI lineage: Eukaryota > Metazoa > Chordata > Mammalia > Monotremata > Tachyglossidae > Tachyglossus > Tachyglossus aculeatus. Next base: position 13,570,106 of record NC_052096.1, on the reverse strand, counting down.
CGATGCTGCCCAGGAGTGAGCCGTGGCCGGGGGGGTCTCCGGGAGCCCGGGCCGGCGTCGCTGTGGGGTATCCGGAGTGGGGCAGGAGTCACCCCCTCCCCCCCAACACGTACACGCGCCCCAGCCCACATCCCTCCTCCCGACCCCCCGCGCCCGTTTGGGCTTCCAGTGATTAAACGTGAATTGTGTCTGCCAGCCGTGCTCCGGTGTGATTTCGGGGGGCCCAGATTCCAGTCGCTACGGTTTAAGAGCCTCGTCTCCCCCACACGTCCCGCTCCCCCGGCCGGCCTGGGGCTCCGTCCGGGAAGTCGACAGAGGACCCTGGGGGCTCCGGTCCCTCTCTCTTCCCTTCACTCCCCTAATCCAGGGGTCCAGGCACCCCTCCAGCCTGGCTTGTCCCGCCTGACGCGTCCCTGCTCGTCCACCTTCCCTCAGCCCTTTCCACTTTTTTTTTTTAGCATTTATTAAGCGCTTACTATGTGCAAAGCACCGTTCTAAGCGCTTGGAGAGGTTACAAGGTGATGAGGTTGTCCCATGGGGGGCTCACAGTTTTCATCCCCATTTTCCATATGAGGGAACTGAGGCCCAGAGAAGTGAAGTGACTTGCCCAAAGTCACACAGCTAAGTGGCAGAGCCGGGATTTGAACCCATGACCTCTGACTCCAAAGCCCGGGCTCTTTCCACTGAGCCACGCTGCTTCTCTGAATTCCACTTGAATCAGTAGTATAGAACGAGCACCAGCCGTGTGCGGAGCACTGACCTGATGGCTTGGGAGAGTAAAGTAAAATTAGCAGACGTGATTGTGCCCTCAAGGAGCTTACTTTCTAGCTGGGAAGACAGGCCCGGGACTAGACAGGAGACGGAAAGGAGCTGTAGAGTATTAAGGGATGTCTATACATTGGTGCCACCTGAGCGAGTACCCAAGTGCCTACGTGGCTTGGAAGGACCAAAGCGGCACGAGCAGGGCTAATCATCATCATCGATCATATTTATTGAGCGCTTACTTTGTGCAGAGCACTGTACTAAACGCTTGGGAAGTACAAATTGGCAACATATAGAGACAGTCCCTGCCCAACAGGTGGGGGAGATGAGACAGTAAACCCCGGTGTGATTTCAGAAGAGCCTCGAAAGGGGAGGCAGAGTGGTCGGCCAGATGTGCACTGCACGCGGTAAGCGCTCAATAAATAGAACAGTAAATAAATAGAACAGTGCTTTGCACATAGTAAGCGCTTAATAAATGCCATTATTATTATTATTATAGGACTGAGTGAAAGAATGGTGAGGAGGAAGGGGAAGAACCCGAGTGAGGCAAGATGAGTAGGTTAGCATTTAGCCCAGCATCATCATGAGGAGAAGCAGCGTGGCTCAGTGGAAAGAGCCCGGGCTTTGGAGTCAGACGTCGTGGGTTCAAATCCCGGCTCCGCCGCTTGTCGGCTGTGTAACTTTGGTCAAGTCACTTCACTTCTCTGGGCCTCAGTTCCCTCATCTGGAAAATGGGGATGAAGACTGTGAGCCCCCCTGTGGGACAACCTGATCACCTTGTAACCTCCCCAGCGCTTAGAACAGCGCACATAGTAAGTGCTTAATAAATGCCGTGATTATTGTTATTATTCAAAGAGTTGGGGTGTGGTGGGAGAGGGGTGAGAATAAGCACGGGGGGAGAGCCGGTTGAGTGCCAAGACCGTGGGCAAGAGTCCAAGTTGGCAACATATAGAGACGGTCCCTACCCAACAGTGGGCTCACAGTCTAGAAGGGGGAGACAGAGAACAAAACCAAACATATTAACAGAATAAAGATAGGCCTTCAATAAAGCTTCGAAGGGGAGGAAGAGTCATTGTCCGATATTCTTTCATTCATTCATTCATTCACTCATATTTATTGAGCGCTTACTGTGTGCAGAGCACTGTACTAAGCGCTTGGGAAGTCCAAGTTGGCAACATATAGAGACGGTCCCTACCCAACAGTGGGCTCACAGTCTAGAAGGGGGAGGCAGAGAACAAAACAAAACATATTAGCAAAATAAAATAAGTAGAATAAGTATGTACAAGTAAGATAAATAGAGTAATAAATACGTTCAAACATAAATACAGGTATACGATATGAAGAGAGAGGGTGGGTACCAGCCTGGGCTCCATCTCAATTAGTCAATCATATTTATTGAGCGCTTTCTGTGTGCAGAGCATCGTACTGAGCGCTTGGGAGAGTCCACTATAACTAAAACACACATCCCCCGCCCACCATGCTCTTGGGCTTACGGACGTTTAGTACAGCGGTCCGCACACAGTGAGCGTTCACTAAATAGGACGGATTGATGAACGGGCAGAACCAGCTGGGAATCGGAGTGGCTTGATGGAAAGAGCCCGGGCTTGGGAGTCAGAGGACGTGGGTTCCAATCCCGCCTCCGCCACTTGTCTGCTGTGTGGCCTTGGGCAAGCTACTTCACTTCTCTGTGCCTCGGTTCTCTCAACTGGAAAATAGGGATTAAGACTGTCAACCCCATGGGGGACAACCTGATTACCTTGTATCTAGGGAAGCAGCGTAGTTTGATGGAAAGAACACTGGCTTGGGAGTCAGAGGACATGGGTTCTAATCCTACCTCCGCCACTTGTCTGCTGTGTGACCTTGGGAAAGTCACTTAATTTCTCTGTGGCTTCAGTTACCTCATCTGGAAAATGGGGATTACGACTGTGAGCTCCACGGGGGGACAACTTGATTATCTTGTATCTCCCCCAGTGCTTAGAACAGTGCTTGGCACCTAATAAACACTTAACAAATACCACTATCAAGAGTATTATTATTATTACCCCCATGCTTAGAATGGTGCATGGTACACAGGAAGTGCTTAACAAATACCATCATTATTATAGGTATTACCCCAGCGCTTAGAACAGTGCTTGGCACTTAGGAAGTGCTTAATAAACACCATGATCATCGTTATTATTGTTCATTCATTCATTCAATAGTATTTATTGAGCGCTTACTGTGTGCAGAGCACTGGACTAAGCGCTTGGGAAGTACAAGTTGGCAAAATATAGAGACGGTCCCTACCCAACAGCGGGCTCACAGTCTAGAAGGGGGAGACAGAGAACAAAACAAAACATATTAACAAAATAAAATAAATAGAATAAATGTTGTTATTACTCCAGCGCTTTGAACAGTGCTTGGCACCTAAGAAGTGCTTAAAGAATTCGACTGAATGGACAAATACCATCATTATTATAATTATTATTACCCCAGCACTTAGAACGGTGCTTGGCACCTAGGAAGTGCTTAAAGACCATCATCATTATTATAATTATTATTACCCCAGCGCTTAGAACAGCGCTTGGCACCTAGTGCCATCATCATTATTATAGTTATTATTACCCCGGCGCTTAGGACAGTGTTTGGCACCTAGGAAGTGCTTAACAAAGACCATCATCTTTATTATTATTATGATTACCCCAGTGCTTAGAACGACGTTTGGCACCTAGGAAGCGATTAACAAAGACCATCATCATTATTAACTAGCACCATCATCATCATTATTAATTATTATTATTATTACCCCAGTGCTTAGGACATTGCTCGGCACCTGGGAAGCGCTTAACAAAGACCATCATCATTATTATAGTTATTATTACTCCAGCACTTGGAACGGTGCTTGGCACCTGCGAAGCGCTTAATGAACACCATCAACATCGTTATTGATTATTATTGTTATTATTACCCCAGCGCTTAGAGCACTGTTTGGCACCTAGTGCCATCATCATTATTATAGTTATTATTACTCCAGCGCTTAGAACAGTGCTTGACACTTGGTGCCATCATCATTATTATAGTTATTATTACCCCGGCGCTTAGGACGGTGCTTGGCACCTAGGAAGTGCTTAACTAGCACCATCATCATCATTATTCATTATTATTATTATTACCCCAGTGCTTAGGACATTGCTCGGCACCTAGGAAGTGCTTAACAAAGACCATCATCATTATTATAGTTATTATTACCCCAGCACTTAGAACGGTGCTTGGCACCTATGAAGCGCTTAATTATTATTATTATTACTCCAGCGCTTAAGACAGTGCTTGGCACCTAGGAAGCGTTTAACAAACACCGTCATCATGATTATCAATTATTATTATTATTACCCCAGCGCTTAGGACAGTGCTTGGCACCTAGGAAGCGCTTAACAAAGACCATCATCATTATTATAGTTGAGCCCACTGTTGGGTAGGGACTGCCTCTATATGTTGCCAGCTTGTACTTCCCAAGCGCTTAGTACAGTGCTCTGCACACAGTAAGCGCTCAATAAATATGATTGATTGATTGATTGATTGATTCTAAGGTTTTGGAACTGTACATTTGAGAAGCCAGCACTTCTACCTCACCCAAGCACTTGAGTAGTCACACCTCACAATCCCCCTCCTTCCCCTCCCCACAGCACCTGTATATATGTTTGTGCGTATCATCATCATCAATCGTATTTATTGAGCGCTTACTGTGTGCAGAGCACTGTACTAAGCGCTTGGGAAGTACAAGTTGGCAACATATAGAGACGGTCCCTACCCACCAGTGGGCTCGCAGTCTAAAAGGGTGAGACAGAGAACAAAACCAAACATACTAACAAACCAAAATAAATAGAATAGATGTTTATTACTCTTTTTATTTTATTTGTCCATATTTATTCTATTTATTTGGTGAAGATACTTTGCCTTGTCGTCTGTCTCCCCCTTCTAGACTGTGAGCCCGCTGTTGGGTAAGGACTGTCCCTAGATGTTGCCAACTTGGACTTCCCAAGCGCTTAGTCCAGTGCTCTGCACACAGTAGGCGCTCAATAAATATGATTGAATGAATGAATGAATAAATACGATTGAATGAATGAATGAATGATCACTATGATAGTTAAAAATCAACTAAAATTGTTTTGAGTACCCCATTTGTAAATAGTTTCTGTCTGACTCCTCCAGTATAGTATAGTCTCTCCGTGGACAGGGACAGTAATACCCATTAGCTGCTCAATAAATAACATTGTCACTACTATGAAAATTGAGGCATCAGAAATGCCCATCTTGGGCTGTATCACAGCCAACCCCTTTTCTTCTAAGGTTTTGGACCTGTTCATTTGAGACGCCAGCACTTCTACCTCATCCAAGCACTTGAACATTCACACCTCACAATCCTCCCTCCTTCCCCTCCCCTGTGTATGTTTGTACGTATTTATTACTGTATTTATTTTATTTGTACATATTTATTTTATTTGGTTAATATGCTTTGTCTCGTTGTCTGTCTCCCCCTTCTAGTATGTGAGCCCGCTGTTGGGTAGGGACCGTCTCTCTTATGTTGCCAACTTGGACTTCCCAAGCGCTTAGTCCAGTGCTCTGCACACAGTAGGCGCTCAATAAATACGATTGAGTGAATGAATAAATGAATGATCACTCTGCTGGTTAGTCCAAGCAGGCCCCTCCCTCCGGCCCGCCCCCCCGGTCAGCTGTCCCGGGGTCACGGGACCGGCCCGGGGAGCACCGAATGGGGGGTCCCGGGGAGGCCGGCTGCAATGGGGGGCCCCGACGACCCCCCCCAGGCCTGCTCCTCCTGCTGCTCCTGCTCCCGGCCTTGGCCCTGCATCCCGGGGGACCCCACAACGTAAGAGCCCACTGTTGGGTAGGGACCGTCTCTCTAGGTTGCCAACTTGGACCTCCCAAGCGCTTAGTACAGTGCTCTGCACACAGTAAGCGCTCAATAAATACGATTGATTGATTGATTGATTGATTGAAGCAGGGCAGGACCACTCCACCATAATGCTGGAATGCCCTCCCTCCCCACAGCCGCCAAACTAGCCCTCTGCCTCCCTTCAAGGCCCTACTGAGAGCTCACCTCCTCCAGGAGGCCTTCCCACACTGAGCCCCCTCTTTCCTCTCCCCCTCCCTACCTCCTTCCCCTCCCCACAGCCCCTGTCTATATGTTTGTACAGATTTATTACTCTATTTTACTTGTACATATTTATTAGTCTATTGATTTTGTTAATGATGTGCATCGAGCTTTAATCCTATTTGTTCTGATGATTTTGACACCTGTCTACGTGTTCTGTTTTGTTGTCTGTCTCCCCCTTCTATTCATTCATTTATTCGTATTCATTCAATCGTATTTATTTATTCATTCGTTCAATCGTAGTTATTCATTCATTCAGTCATTCAGTCGTATTCATTCATTCGTATTCATTCATTCATTCAATCGTATTTATTTATTTCTTCATTCATTCAACCGTATTTATTTATTTCTTCATTCAATCGTATTTATTTATTTATTCATTCAATCGTATTTATTTATTTATTCATTCAACCCTATTAATTAATTAATTAATTCATTCAATCGTATTTATCTATTCATTCATTCAATCGTATTTATGTATTTATTTTTTCATTCATCCTATTAATTAATTAATTAATTCACTCATCCAATCGTATTTATTTATTCATTCATTCATTCAATCAATCGTATTTATTTATTCATTCGTATTTACTTATTCATTCATTCAGTCGTATTTATTCATTCATTCATTCACGCATATTTATTCATTCATTCAATCTTATTGATTGAGCGCTTACTGTGTGCAGAGCACTGGACTAAGCGCTTGGGAAGTACAAGTTGGCAAAATATAGAGATGGTCCCTACCCAACAACAGGCTCACAGCCTAGAAGGGGGAGACGGGCAACAAAACAGAACATGTGGACGGGTGTCAAGTCATCAGAATAAATAGAAGTAAAGCTAGATGCACATCATTAACAAAATAAATAGAATAGTAAATCTGTACAAGTAAAATAAATAGAGTAGTAAAACCGTACAAACATATATACAGGTGCTGTGGGGAGGGGAAGGAGGCAGGGCCGGGGGGATGGGGAGGGGGCACTTATATATATATATATTTGTAATAATAATGTTGGTATTTGTTAAGCACTTACTATGTGCCAAGCACTGTTCTAAGCGCTGGGGAGGATACAAAGTAATCAAGGTTGTCCCACGTGGGGCTCACAGTCTTCATCCCCATTTGACAGATGAGGGAACTGAGGCCTAGAGAAGTAAAGTGACCTTCCCAAAGTCACGCAGCTGACAAGGAGAAGCAGCATGGCTCAGTGGAAAGAGCCCGGGCTTTGGAGTCAGAGGTCATGGGTTCAAATTCCGGCTCCGCCAATTGTCAGCCGTGTGACTGGGCAAGTCACTACACGTCTCTGGGCCTCAGTTCCCTCATCTGGAAAATGGGGATGGAGACTGTGAGCCCCGCATGGGACAACCTGAACACCTTGTAACCTCCCCAGCGCTTAGAACAGTACTTTGCTGTTGAATGAATGAATAATAAATACGAATGAATAAATAAATAAATACGATTGAATGAATGAATACGATTGAATGAATGAATAAATAAATACGATTGGATGAATGAATAATTAATAAATACGATTGAATAAATAAATAAATACGATTGAATGAATGAAGAAATAAATAAATACGATTGAATGAATGAATAAGTAAATACGATTGAATGAATGAATAATAAATACGAATGAATAAATAAATAAATACGATGGAATGAATGAATAAATAAATACGATTGGATGAATGAATAATTAATAGGATTGAATAAATAAATACGATTGAATGAATGAATAAATAAATACGATTGAATGAATGAATATATAAATACGATTGAATGAATGAATGAATTAATAAATAGGATTGACAATAAATACGACTGAATAAATAAATAAACAAATAAATAAATAAATAAATACGATTGAATGAATGAAGAAATAAATACGACTGAATGAATGAATAAATAAATACGAATGAATGAATACGATTGAATGAATGAAGCGCTTAATAAATGCCATCATTATTATTATTAAGTGGTGGAGCTGGGATTAGAACCCATGACCTCTGACTCCAAAGCCCGGGCTCTTTCCACTGAGCCACGCTGCTTCTTTCTACGTGCCAAGCGCTGTTCTAAGCGCTGGAGGGAGGACTACGAGGTATTCAGATTGTCCCAAAGGATGGGCTTTGGTCTACCCCAGCGCTTAGTATAGTGCCTGGCACATAGTAAGGGCTTAACAAATAACATTATTATTATTATATGAATACGATTGTTTGATTGATTGATTGATTGTAACCTCCCCAGCACTTAGAACAGTGCTTTGCACATAGTAAGCGCTTAATAAATGCCATTATTATTATTATTATCTAATGGGCTGATGTCCCCGACCCGACAGGTGACCCTGGAGCTGAGCCCAGGCTGGCCAGGCCCCGGTCCTCCCCCGAACGTCCTGCACGTGTGGGCGGTGGGGACGCAGTCGACCGTCCACGCGGTGTGGAGCAGCGAGCGGGGCGTCCCCACGGGGCTACTGGTGGCCACGGACCGGCCGGACAGCGTCCTCCACATCAACTGGACCCGCCTGCTGGGCGCCGACCCCGCGGGGTCCCTGACCCTGCAACCCGCAGCCTCCGTGCGCTTCGCAGCCGTCCTCCTTCTGACCAAGGTGTGTGTGGAGGCTGGGGTGGACGGGCAGCGGCCCGGGAGGTGGGACAGGCCGGGCTCAGTCAGTCAGTCCTATTTATTGAGCACTTACCGCGTGCCGAGCACGAAGCACTTGGGAGAGCGCAATAGAACAGAATCGGTAGACACGTTCCTTGGCCGCAGCGAGCTGATGGCCTAGAACGGGAGACAGACATTAATAGAAATAAATAAATTACAGATAGAGACATAAGGGCTGTGGGTCTGGGACCGGGGGATGCGTAATTAATTAACTAATGATAGCATTTATTAAGCGCTTACTATGTGCAAAGCATTCATTCATTCATTCAGTCCTATTTATTGAGCACTTACCGCGTGCCGAGCACGAAGCACTTGGGAGAGCGCAATAGAACAGAATCGGTAGACACGTTCCTTGGCCGCAGCGAGCTGACGGCCTAGAACGGGAGACAGGCATTAATAGAAATAAATAAATTACAGGTAGAGACATAAGGGCTGTGGGTCTGGGACCGGGGGATGCATAATTAATTAATGATAGCATTTATTAAGCGCTTACTATGTGCAAAGCATTCATTCATTCATTCAGTCCTATTTATTGAGCACTTACTGCGTGCCGAGCACGAAGCACTTGGGAGAGCGCAATAGAACAGAATCGGTAGACACGTTCCTTGGCCGCAATGAGCTGACGGCCTAGAACGGGAGACAGACATTAATAGAAATAAATAAATTACAGATAGAGACATAAGGGCTGTGGGTCTGGGACCGGGGGATGCATAATTAATTAATGATGGCATTTATTAAGTGCTTACTATGTGCAAAGCATTCATTCATTCATTCAGTCCTATTTATTGAGCACTTACCGCGTGCCGAGCACGAAGCACCTGGGAGAGCGCAATAGAACAGAATCGGTAGACACGTTCCTTGGCCGCAGCGAGCTGACGGCCTAGTACGGGAGACAGACATTAATAGAAATAAATAAATTACAGATAGAGACCTAAGGGCGGTGGGTCTGGGACCGGGGGATGCATAATTAATTAATGAATGATAGCATTTATTAAGCGCTTACTATGTGCAAAGCATTCATTCATTCAGTCCTATTTATTGAGCACTTACCGCGTGCCGAGCACGAAGCACCTGGGAGAGCGCAATAGAACAGAATCGGTAGACACGTTCCTTGGCCGCAGCGACCTGACGGCCTAGAACGGGAGACAGACATTAATAGAAATAAATAAATTACAGGTAGAGACATAAGGGCGGTGGGTCTGGGACCGGGGGATGCATAATTAATTAATGAATGATAGCATTTATTAAATGCTTACTATGTGCAAAGCATTCATTCATTCATTCAGTCCTATTTATTGAGCACTTACCGCGTGCCGAGCACGAAGCACTTGGGAGAGTGCAATAGAACAGAATCAGTAGACACGTTCCTTGGCCGCAGCGACCTGACGGCCTAGAACGGGAGACAGACATTAATAGAAATAAATAAATTACAGGTAGAGACATAAGGGCTGTGGGTCTGGGACCGGGGGATGCATAATTAATTAATGAATGATAGCATTTATTAAACGCTTACTATGTGCAAAGCATTCATTCATTCAGTCAGTCCTATTTATTGAGCACTTACTGCGTGCCGAGCACGAAGCACTTGGGAGAGCGCAATAGAACAGAATCGGGAGAAACGTTCCTTGGCCGCAGCGACCTGATGGCCTAGAACGGGAGACAGACATTAATAGAAATAAATAAATTACAGATAGAGACCTAAGGGCGGTGGGTCTGGGACCGGGGGATGCATAATTAATTAATGAATGATAGCATTTATTAAGCGCTTACTATGTGCAAAGCATTCATTCATTCAGTCCTATTTATTGAGCACTTACCGCGTGCCGAGCACGAAGCACCTGGGAGAGCGCAATAGAACAGAATCGGTAGACACGTTCCTTGGCCGCAGCGAGCTGACGGCCTAGAACGGGAGACAGACATTAATAGAAATAAATAAATTACAGGTAGAGACATAAGGGCGGTGGGTCTGGGACCGGGGGATGCATAATTAATTAATGAATGATAGCATTTATTAAGTGCTTACTATGTGCAAAGCATTCATTCATTCATTCAGTCCTATTTATTGAGCACTTACCGCGTGCCGAGCACGAAGCACTTGGGAGAGTGCAATAGAACAGAATCAGTAGACACGTTCCTTGGCCGCAGCGAGCTGACAGCCTAGAACGGGAGACAGACATTAATAGAAATAAATAAATTACAGGTAGAGACATAAGGGCTGTGGGTCTGGGACCGGGGGATGCATAATTAATTAATGATAGCATTTATTAAGCGCTTACTATGTGCAAAGCATTCATTCATTCAGTCAGTCCTATTTATTGAGCACTTACCGTGTGCCGAGCACGAAGCACTTAGGAGAGCGCAATAGAACAGAATTGGTAGACACGTTCCTTGGCCGCAGCGCGCTGACGGCCTAGAACGGGAGACAGACATTAATAGAAATAAATAAATTACAGATAGAGACCTAAGGGCTGTGGGTCTGGGACCGGGGAATGCATAATTAATTAATGAATGATAGCATTTATTAAGTGCTTACTATGTGCAAAGCATTCATTCATTCAGTCCTATTTATTGAGCACTTACCGCGTGCCGAGCACGAAGCACCTGGGAGAGCGCAATAGAACAGAATCGGTAGACACGTTCCTTGGCCGCAGCGACCTGACGGCCTAGAACGGGAGACAGACATTAATAGAAATAAATAAATTACAGGTAGAGACATAAGGGCTGTGGGTCTGGGACCGGGGGATGCATAATTAATTAATTAATGATAGCATTTATTAAGCGCTTACTATGTGCAAAGCATTCATTCATTCAGTCAGTCCTATTTATTGAGCACTTACCGCGTGCCGAGCACGAAGCACTTGGGAGAGCGCAATAGAACAGAATCGGTAGAAACGTTCCTTGGCCGCAGCGACCTGATGGCCTAGAACGGGAGACAGACATTAATAGAAATAAATAAATTACAGATAGAGACCTAAGGGCTGTGGGTCTGGGACCGGGGGATGCATAATTAATTAATGAATGATAGCATTTATTAAGCGCTTACTATGTGCAAAGCATTCATTCATTCATTCAGTCCTATTTATTGAGCACTTACCGCGTGCCGAGCACGAAGCACTTGGGAGAGCGCAATAGAACAGAATCAGTAGACACGTTCCTTGGCCGCAGCGAGCTGACGGCCTAGAACGGGAGACAGACATTAATAGAAATAAATAAATTACAGGTAGAGACATAAGGGCTGTGGGTCTGGGACTGGGGAATGCATAATTAATTAATGAATGATAGCATTTATTAAGCGCTTACTATGTGCAAAGCATTCATTCACTCATTCAATTGTATTTATTGAGCGCTTACTGTGTGCAGAGCACTGTACTAAGCTCTTGGGAAGTACAAGTTGGCAACATATAGAGACGGTCCCTAACCAGCAGTGGGCTCACAGTCTAGAAGGGGGAGACAGAGAACAAAACATATTAACAAAATAAAATAAGTAGAATAAATATGTACAAGTAAAACAGAGTAATAAATACGTACAAACATATATACAGGTGCTGTGGGGTTTCTAAGCACTGTGGGGGTTACAAGGTGATCAGGTTGTCCCACGGGGGGCTCACAGTCTTAATCCCCATTTTGCAGATGAGGGAACTGAGGCCCAGAGAAGTGAAGTGATTGCCCAGAGTCACACAGCTGTCAATTGGCGGAGCTGGGATTTGAACCCGTGACCTCTGACTCCAAAGCCCGGGCTCTTTCCAATGAGCCACGCTGCTTCTCTAATGAATACCGAATGCTTACTGTGTGCAGAGCACTGGATTAAGCGCTTGGGACACATTCCCTGCCCACCCCGAGCTTACAGTCTAGAGGGGGAGACCTACGTTACTATCAATAAATAATAATAATAATAATAATAATAATGGCATTTGTTAAGCGCCTACTATGTGCAAAGCACTGTTCTAAGCGCTGGGGAGGATACAGAGTGATCAGGTTGTCCCACGTGGGGCTCACAGTCTTAATCCCCATTTTTATAGATGAGGTAACTGGGGCACAGAGAAGTTAAGTGACTTGCCCAAAGTCACACAGCTGACAATTGGCAATGGCTACAAGTGCTTAGTACAGTGCTTTGCACACTGTAAGCGCTCAATAAATACCACTGAATGAATCAATAAGTGCTGTGGGGTTGGAAGTGGGGAGGAATAAAGGGGACAAGTCAGAGCGCCAGGAGGGTGTGGGAGAAGAGGAAAGGAGGGACTGTCTCTATATGTTGCCAGCTTGTACTTCCCAAGCGCTTAGTCCAGTGCTCTGCACACAGTAAGTGCTCAATAAATACGATTGATTGATTGATTAGTCAGGGAAGGCCTCTTGGAGGAGATGGGCCTTCAGTAAGACTTTGAAACGGGGACAGGGTAGGGACTGTCTCTCTATGTTGCCAACTTGTACTTCCCAAGCGCTTAGTCCAGTGCTCTGCACACAGTAAGCGCTCAATAAATACAATTGATGATGATGATGATGATATGCCTGGGTGGGGGCCCTTCATCGCCTCTTTCCCTCTCCACCACAGCTGTTTGAGTTTGAGGAGGCCAGCAGCTCGGGACCAAGCCCGTACCCCCCGTACCCCCTGACCAATTTCTCCTGGGACCAGCTGGGCCCCACCCTCAACGCCTCGGCCCTGACGGCCACCTTCCGCGGTCGTCTGGCCGCCGACCCCGCCTTTGCCCGAGGCGGCCTGGCCCTCCGGGTAAGATAATAATAATAATAATAATAATAACAATAATAATAATAGCATTTATTAAGCGCTTACTATGTGCAAAGCACTGTTCTAAGCGCTGGGGAGGTTACAGGGCGATCAGGTTGTCCCACGGGGGGCTCACAGTCTTAATCCTCATTTTCCAGATGAGGTAACTGAGGCACAGAGAAGCAAAGTGACTTGCCCAAAGTCCCACAGCTGACGATTGGCAGAGCCGGGATTTGAACCCATGACCTCTGACTCCAAAGCCCGGGCTCTTCCCACTGAGCCATGCTGCTTCTCTATAATAATAATAATAATGATGGCATTTATTAAGCGCTTACTATGTGCAAAGCACTGTTCTAAGCGCTGGGGAGGTTACAGGGCCATCAGGTTGGCCCACGGGGGGCTCACAGTCTTCATCCCCATTTTCCAGATGAGGGAACTGAGGCACAGAGAAGTGAAGTGACTTGCCCGCAGTCACACAGCTGACAAGTGGGGGAGCTGGGATTTGAACCCATGACTTCTGACTCCAAAGCCCGGGCTTTTTCCACTGAGCCACGCTGCTTCTCCTTGTGGGACAGGGTCCGTGTCCAACTTGATTCACTTGTATCTACCCCAGCGCTTGGAACAATGCCTAGCACATAACAAGTACCATCGTAGTAATGACGATGTCTGTTACTATGATGATGGCATTTATTAAGCGCTTACTATGTGCAAAGCACTGTTCTAAGCGCTGGGGAGGTTACAAGGTGATCAGGTTGTCCCACGGGGGGCTCACAGTCTTAATCCCCATTTTCCAGATGAGGTCACTGAGGCGCAGAGAAGTGAAGTGACTTGCCCAAAGTCACACAGCTGACAAGTGGGGGAGAGGGGATTTGAACCCATGACCTCTGACTCCAAAGCCCGGGCTCTTTCCACCGAGCCACGCTGCTTCTCCTATCATCTCTTCTCCTATCACTTCTCCAGCGTGGCTCAGTGGCAAAGATCCCGGGCTTTGGAGTTGGAGGTCGTGGGTTCAAATCCCGGCTCCACCAGTCGTCAGCTGTGTGACTCTGGGCAAGTCACTTAATCAATCAATCAATCGTATTTATTGAGCGCTTACTGTGTGCAGAGCACTGGACTAAGCGCTTGGGAAGTCCAAGTTGGCAACATATAGAGGCTGTCCCTACCCAACAGTGGGCTCACAGTCTAAAAGGGGGAGACAGAGAACAAAACCAAACATACTAACAAAATAAAATAAATAGAATAGATATGAACAATTAAAATAGAGTAATAAATATGTACAAACATATATACATATATACAGGTGCTGTGGGGAAGGGAAGGAGGTAAGGTGGGGGGGATGGAGGGGGGACGAGGGGGAGAGGAAGGAAGGGGCTCAGTCTGGGAAGGCCTCCTGGAGGAGGTGAGCTCTCAGTAGGGCTTAACTCCTCTGGGCTTCAGTTTCCTCATCTGTAAAATGGGGATGAAAACCGTGAGCCCCCCGTGGGACCACTGGGTCACCTTGTAACCTTCCCAGCGCTCAGAACAGTGCTTTACACACAGTAAATGCTTAATAAATGCCATTGTTATCATAAGCGCTTAGTCCAGTGCTCTGCACACAGTAAGTGCTCAATAAATACGATTGATTGATTGATGGCTCAGTGGAAAGAGCCCGGGCTTTGGAGTCAGGAGGTCATGGGTTCAAATCCCGGCTCCGCCACTTGGCAGCCGGGTGACTTTGGGCAAGTCACTTCACTTCTCTGGGCCTCAGTGACCTCATCTGGAAAATGGGGATGAAGACTGTGAGCCCCGAGTGGGACAACCTGGTCGCCTTGTAACCTCCCCGGCGCTTAGAGCGGTACTTTTGCACACAGTAAGTGCTCAATAAATACGATTGATTGATCGATCTCTGGCCGTCCGTCACTCGTGCCCCCCTGCAGATCCAGGCCTTCGCAGGCCCGGGCCGCCCTCGCCTTCCTCCCCGCCTCCGGCACGTGGCCGGGAGCTGCGGCCTGCAGCTGGAGCTGGACGGGGTGGTCCCCCGCGGGAACCGCTCGCTCTTCCGCCTGGAGCTCCTGACCCTGAGCCTCGGGCCCGGCCCCCCGCCCCGCCTGGAGGTGCTCAGCTCCATCGACGACGAGTACTCGCCCGCCGTCTTCCGGGTCAGTCGGTCCGTCCTATTTATCGAGCGCCGGCCGGGCGCGGGCCGCTGGGCTAAGCGCTTGGGAAGCGGCCGGGGCCGGGGAATTGCGGGGGGCCCGGCTTCCTCCGCGCCCACCTCCGGACTCTCCAGGCCGACCCTCCCTCCGCCTCTTTCCGCAGCTGGTCCGTCTGCTCTGGGGCTCTCCCACTGGCGGCTACCTCCAATGGAGGCCCGTGGCCTTCTCCTCACCGGGAGCCGAGCGAGGGGACGCCCTGCCGGCCCGGGCGGACGCCCCCCGCCCCGCCACGGGAGAGACCCCACCCTCGCTCCTGCTCCGGGCCTTCTTCGGCCCGGGCCCCTACCCAGACCTGGCAGCGCTGAACCTCTCCTGGGGTGGGCCCGACGGGGCCGCCTACGAGGACCACCGCTATCTCAGCTGGTGAGACCCGAGGGGCAGGGGCGAGGACCTGCAAACAGTAGGTGGGTGGGTGGGTAGATGGGGTGGGGGGTAGAACTGGGTCTTGGAGGGGGGAGAGAGATACAGGGCAGGACCCGGGGAGCGGGTGGGAGGGTTAGTAGTAGGGGAGGAAATCCGGGGCGAAGGTTGAAAGTTCCTCCATCCCCTTGCAGGTCAGCTCTCTTGGGTGTGGGCACCCCCCCCATCTGACGACTTCTCCCCCCTGGTCTTGGGGATCACAGCCACGGCCCTGGGAGCCCCCACCCTGCTGCTCTTGGCCGGGGGGCTCGCTCTGCTGCTGCTCCTCCTCCGCCGCCACTCGGAGTACCATCCCATCAACTGAGGCCCCGCCGCAGAGGGATGCCGCTCCCGGCCTCCACCTCTCCGTCTGTGCCAATCTCCGCGATTCCCTGGCCTTGCCCCTGCCCGCCCCGGCCTAGGACTACGGGGGGTGGGAGGGGAGGAGGATCCAATAAACTTTATTTTCTCACACAGCTCAGTCTCTGCGTCTCCGTGAGAATAATAATTATGGTATTAGAGAAGCAGCGTGGCTCAGTGGAAAGAGCCCGGGCTCTGGAGTCAGAGGTCATGGGTTCGAATCCCTGCTCCGCCACATGTCTGCTGTGTGACCTCGGGCAGGTCACTTAGCTTCTCTGAGCCTCCGTTACCTCATCTGTAAAATGGGGATTAAGACTGTGAGCCCCACGTGGGACAACCTGATCACTTTGTATCCCCCCCAAGCGCTTAGAACAGTGCTTTAACAAATGCCAACATTATTTATTATTATTTATTATTTATTCGTTAGGCACTTACTATGTGCCAGGCACTGTTCTAAATGCTCAGGTGAATACAAGCAAATCAGGTTGGATGGAGTCCCTGCCCCGCGTGGGGCTCACGGCCTCCATCCCCATTTTACGGAGGAGGGAACCGAGTGAGTGTCTTGCCCAAGGTCACGCAGCAGTCAAGTGGCAGAGTGGGAATTAGAACCCACGACCTTCTGAATACCAGGCTCGTGCTGTAACCGCTACGCCATTAACTCTGCCTCAATTTCCTCTTTTTGTCTGTCATCTCTTTTAGACTGTCTCCATATGTTGCCAACTTGTACTTCCCAAGCGCTTAGTACAGTGCTCTGCACACAGTAAGTGCTCAATAAATACAATTGATTGATTGATTGATCTCTTACAGGGACGAGCACGTCGATAGCTCCTCCTCCCAGCCCGGCCCAACTGAACAGTCTCTTAACGATTGTGCCCGTGGCCCCTTCCAATAACCACCCCCTTGGTGTCTGGGGGTGAGGTCCCTCGTCCCCCTCATCTTACCTCCTTCCCTTCCCCGCAGCACCTGTATATATTTTAGACCGTGAGCCCACTGTTGGGTAGGGACTGTCTCTATATGTTGCCAACTTGTACTTCCCAAGCGCCTAGTACAGTGCTCTGCACACAGTAAGCGCTCAATAAATACGATTGATGATGACGTATATATGTTTGTACATATTTATTACTCTATTTTACTTGTACATATCTATTCTATTCTATTTTATTTTGTTAGTATGTTTGGTTTTGTTCTCTGTCTCCCCCTTTTAGACTGTGAGCCCACTGTTGGGTAGGGACTGTCTCTAGATGTTGCCAACTTATACTTCCCAAGCGCTTAGTACAGTGCTCTGCACACAGTAAGCGCTCAATAAATACGATTGATTGAATACAGTGCTCTGCACACAGTAAGCGCTCAATAAATACGATTGAATGAATGAATGAATACGATTGATTGATTGATTGAATAAATACGATTGAATGAATGAATGAATGCCTGCCAGCCCCCTACTCTTTCCGCTAGGTGGCGCTGCTGCCGCACTGCCAACCAGAGCCCTACTTTTTTTCTTTAATGGTATTTTTTTAAGCACTTAATAATAATAATAATAATAATAATAATGGCATTTATTAAGCGCTTACTACGTGCCAAGCACTGTTCTAAGCGCTGGGGAGGTTACAAGGTGATCAGGTGGTCCCAAGGTGGGGCTCACAGTCTTAATCCCCATTTTCCAGATGAGGGAACTGAGGCACAGAGAAGTGACTTGCCCAAAGTCACACAACTGACAATTGGCAAAGCCGGCCAGAGCTTACTATGTGTCAAGCATTGTTCTAAACACTACGTTAGATGCACGTGTATCAGGGTGAACACAGCCTCTGTCCCACATGGGGCTCACAGTCTACGTAGAAAGGAGAAGGAATCGGGCTTGGGAGTCAGAGGTCATGGGTTCAAATCCCCCCTCTGCCACTTGTCAGCTGTGGGACTTTGGGCAAATCGCTTCACTTCTTCTCTGTGCCTCAGTTCCCTCATCTAGAAAATGGGGATTAAGACCGTGAGCCCCCCGTGGGACAACCTGATCCCCTTGTAACTTCCCTAGCACTTATAACAGTGCTTTGCACACAGTAAGCACTTAATAAATGCCACTAAAAAAAAATCCCGGCTCTGCTGCCTGTCTACTGTGTAAGCGCTTAGTACAGTGCTCTGCAAACAGTAAGCGCTCAATAAATACGATTCTATATGTTGCCAATTTGTACTTCCCAAGCGCTTAGTACAGTGCTCTGCACATAATAAGCGCTCAATAAATACGATTGATGATGATGATGATGATTGATTGATTGATTGATCTTGGGCAAGTTGCTTAACTTCTCTTATAACTCCGTTACCCCAACTGTCAAATGGGGATTAAAACTGGGAGCCCCATGTGGTTCAGGGACTGGGTCCCACCCGATTTGCTTGTAACATCATCATCATCAATCGTATTTATTGAGCGGTTACTATGTGCAGAGCACTGTACTAAGTGCTTGGGAAGTACAAATTGGCAACATCTGTATCCACCCCAGTGCTTAGTGCTGCGACAGACACACAGTAAGCATTTTACCAAGAAGCTGCTGTGGCTCAGTGGAAAGCGCCTGGGCTTTGGAGTCAGAGGTCATGAGTTCAAATCCCAGCTCTGCCAACTGTCAGCTGTGTGACTTTGGGCAAGTCACTTCACTTCTCTGGGCCTCAGTTACCTCATCTGGAAAATGGGGATTAAAATTGCGAGCCCCCTGTGAGACAACCTGGTCACCTTGTAACCTCCCCAGCGCTTAGAACAGTGCTTTGCACATAGTAAGCCCTTAACAAATACCAACATTATTATTATTATTTTACAAATACCACCATCATTATTATTATTTAATCCCCATTTTAAATCCTCAGGAAATGGAGGCGTAGAAAAGTCAAGTGACATGTCCAAGGTCACACAGCAGACAAGTGATAAAGGCAGAATTAGAAACCACATCCTCTAACTCTCAGGCCCTTGCTCTTTCCCCTAGGCCACAAGGCTTCTATTTTTTAAAAAATAAATAGTCCCCACCTTTCTTCTTTTGCAATCTCCCGACCTGTATATACGTATATATGTTTGTACATATTTATTACTCTATTTATTTATTTATTTATTTTACTTGTACATATCTATTCTATTTACTTTATTTTGTTAGTATGTTTGGTTTTGTTCTCTGTCTCCCCCTTTTAGACTGTGAGCCCACTGTTGGGTAGGGACTGTCTCTTTGTGTTGCCAATTTGTACTTCCCAAGCGCTTAGTACAGTGCTCTGCACATAGTAAGCTCTCAATAAATACGATTGATGATGATGATCTCCTCCTGCCTCCGGCATATCACTCCATGGGTGTCCCAGAGGGCCAGCTTATTTTTTCCAAAACTGATCTCCTTTCCCTTCTTCCACTAGCTCACCTGTGGACTCCACCCCTTTCCCTCCATCCAGATTGGGGCAGGTGTTTGTCATATCCCCACTTGATTAGTACCTCACCCCTTTTTTAAATGGTATTTAAGCACTTACTATGTGCCAGGCACTGTACTAAGTGCTGCATATATACCGCAGTACAGCATCTGGCACATAGTAAGCACTTAAAAATTGCCATTATTATTATAAATTAATCAGGGCAGGTGTTTGTCATATCCCCACTTGATTAGTACTTCACCCCTTTTTTAAATGGTATTTAAGCGCTTACTATGTGCCAGGAACTGTACTAAGTGCTGCATATATACCCCAGTACAGCATCTGGCACATAGTAAGCACTTAATTGCCATTATTATTATAAGTTAATCAGGTTGGACACATTCTAAGTCCCACAGCGGGGGCTCAGTCTTTAATCCCCATTTTACAGATTTAACTGAGGCACAGAGGAGTAAAGTGACTTGTCCACATTCACAAAGTACATGAGTGGTGGAACTGGGATTAGAACCCAGGTCCTTCTCACTTCCAGGCCCATGCTCTTTCCTCAAGGCCCCCCTGCTTCTCCTGAAAAGTATTTAAACACTTAACATGTTCCAGGCACTGAACTAAGCACTGGGGCAGATAGAAAATAACCCCTCTTGCACCTGGGGGTCTCAGTCAATCTCCATTTTACAGACGAGGTAATTGAGGCACAGAGAAGTGGAATGACCTGCCTAATGTCACAAAGTAGTCAAGTGGCAAAGGTGGGATTTCCCCAAAGTTAGTACTCAATAAGCACTGTTAATACATTAATAACATATGTAATTAATAATAATATTATGGTATGTTAAGCACTTACTATGTGCCAGACACTGTACTAAGCACTGGGATGGATAAAAGCAGATCAGGATGAACACATTCCCTGTCCTATGGGGGAAATCACAGACTCAATCCTCCTTTTACAGATGAGGTAACAGGCCCAGAAAATAATAATAATGATGGCATTTTTTAAGTGCTTACTATGTGCAAAGCACTGTTCTAAGCGCTGGGAGGGGGGATACAAGGTGATCAGGTTGTCCGACGTGGGGCTCCCAGTCTTCATCCCCAGTTTACAGATGAGGGAACTGAGGCTCAGAGAAGCGACTCGCCCAAGGTCACACAGCAGACAGGTGGGAGAGCCGGGATGTGTCGTGACTTGCTCTTTTAGACTGTGAGCCCACTGTTGGGTAGGGACTGTCTCTATATGTTGCCAACTTGTACTTCCCAAGCGCTTAGTACAGTGCTTTGCACACAGTAAGCGCTCAATAAATACTATTGATTGATTGCTGAAGGTCACACAGCGGATGAGTGGTGGAGCTGGGATTAGAATCCATGACCTTCCATGAGCTTCCCAGGCTCTGGCTCTACCCCTTACACCACACTGCTTCTCTGTTATTCTATCATTCTATCAGCATTCCAACAACTCAACCATATTTATTGAGCACTTACTGTGTGCAGAGCACTGTACTAAGCGCTTGGGAAGTACAACTCCCTCCTCACCACACCCCAGCTCCCACATTTCATTCCTCTCAAGCCAACCCATTCCCCTAGCCTTGTTTCCAGCTACGGCTGTTCATCTCCTCCTCCCCCCCTTCCTTCTGGCAAAGTTCTCTACCCCAAACTTTAAGCTTGTTGTGGGCAGGGAATGTCTGGTATATTATATTTTAGACTCTCATAATAATAATAATTTTGGTATTTGTTAAGCGCTTACTATGCGCAATGTTCTAAGCGCTGGGGGAGGATACAAGGTGATCAGGTTGTCTTATGTGGAGCTCACAATCTTAATCCCCACTTTACAGATGAGGTAACAGGCACAGAGAAGGGAAGTGATTTGCCCAAAGTCACACAGCTGACAAGCAGCAGAGGGGGGGGGGGGACTTAGTACAGTGCCCTACACCCACTAAGCACTCAATAAATACAATTGACTGACCTCTGCTCGCACCTGTCCCCAATCTATACCCTTGTCCCTCTGAACTCAACCCCCGCATAGCACTCAATCATTTATAATAATAAAATAATAATGATAGCGTTTATTAAGTGCTTACTATGTGCAAAGCACTGTTCTAAGTGCTGGGGAGGTTACAAGGCAATCAGGTTGTCCCACAGGGGTCTCACAGTCTTAATCCCCATTTTCCAGAGGAGGGAACTGAGGCACAGAGAAGGTAAGTGACTTGCCCAAAGACACACAGCTGACAAGTGGCAGAGCCAGGATTGAGCATTTGAGCGCTTACCGTATGTAGAGCACTGTACTAAGTGCAATGAGCATGGGCTTGGGAGTCAGAGGTCATGGGTTCAAATCTCAGCTCTGCCAACTATCAGCTGGGTGACCTTGGGCAAGTTACTTTATTTCTCTGTGCCTCAGTTGCCTCATCTGTAAAATGGGGGTGAAGACTGTGAGCCCCAAGTGGGACAGCCTGATCACCTGTATCCTTCCCAGCGCTTAGAACAGTGCAGTGCACATAGTAAGCACTTAATAAATGCCATCATTATTATTATTACAACTGACTTCCTTGTGGCACAATGAGCTCACAGTCTAGAGGGGGAAGCAGGCCTCAGTTACCTCATCTGTAAAATGGGGGTGAAGACTGTGAGCCCCAAGTGGGAGAACCTGATCACCTGTATCCTTCCCAGCACTTAGAACAGTGCAGTGCACATAGTAAGCGCTTAATAAATGCCATCATTATCATTATTACAACTGACTTCCTTGCGCACAATGAGCTTACAGTCTAGAGGGGGAAGCAGGCATTAATATAATTAATAATTATATCAAGCACTTAGTACAGTGTCTGCACACAGTAAGCACTCAATACGATTGAATGAATATATGAAAAATAAATGACATAATTAGGCAAGTGCTGTGGGGGTGGGGTGAGTAAAAGGAGCAAGTCAGGGAGATGCAGAACTGAGTGGGCAAAGAGGAAAGGAGGATTTAGTCACAGAAGGCCTCTTGGAGGAGGCGTGCCTTCAGTAAGACTCTGAAGCAGGGTAGAGTAAGGGAGGATTGAGGAGGGAGGGCATTTCAGGCTAGAGGCAGGACTTGGGTGAGGGGGTGGTAACAAGATAGATGAGATTGAGGTACAGCGAGAAGGTTGGCAATAGGGGAGGGAAGTTTACAGCTGGCTTGGAGTAGGAGAGCAGCAAGGTGAGGTAGTGGGGGAAAAAAGGGGATTTGAGGGCTTTAAACCAATAGCGAGGACTTGGATTGTACTTCCCAAGCACTTAGTACAGTGCTCTGCACACAGTAAGCGCTCAATACGATTGAATACCGCACACCCAAGCCACGGCATTCGAGTACTTACTACTGTAGGCCACTGTACTCAGCACTAGGGAGATGACAGAATTTAGACACCTGATCTCTATCTTGAAGGGGTTTACAAGCCAATAGTTTGGGTTCCAGACTTTACAGCCTGAGACTGAAACCATCGCTCCTTTCCACAGCTGCTTCCTTCTTTCTCCTAATAGCCACTGACTCAGGTGCCCACCTGTCCCCGCTACTAGATGCGGAGCCACTCGAATCGGAGCACTTACTGTGTGAAGAGCACTGGCCTGAGCCCTTGGAAGATGTTTGCTAGCTGTCGTCATCATCATCGATCGTATTGATTGAGCGCTGTCGTCCTCTCCCAAGTGCTCACAGCTTGGATCCCCATCCCACCCCTGAATGCCCCCTCTCCCACAAAGGATGACAGCTCAAGTCACACACACATGATTTATTCCATACCAAGTCAAATAAGGAAGCAAAGGGGGAAACAGATGAAGGGAGATAGATGCAACGGGTAGGAGTCAGAATGCCATGGTGTTTTGACTCTTGGTGTATTTTTTTCCCCCCTCCCACAAATGGTGGGGGGTTTGCTTAGGCACCCCTTGCCTGCTCCTCCAGAAGGGGATACACATCCACACACAAACACACACACCACAGCCCTACTTCTGACACTGCCTCCCCTCCTAGCCGCCCCCCCATTGTCAGAGGGGAGGGTCCGGACTCGGTGGGTCAGAGCTGGGCAGGGGGCTCCGCAGACCGGGCTGCAGGGAGGGCTTGGCCTGTCTATAGAATTGAGGTACCCAGGCTTCACCCAAGCCCTGCAGTCGGGTCCAAAATAGGCAGAGTCCCGGAGCAGAGCCCTGGCCCCCGAGTCCAGAACCCTCTCCCCCTGAGAGAGATTCCCTCTCCTCACCTCCTCCCATACCCATGCTACTCCCATAGCATGTGCGTGCTCACAGACACACCCACACAAATACCCCCTTCTAGAGGAGCCAGCGATGACCTCAGGGGCTGGAGTCCATCAGCATTTGGGGCACCAAGAGCCAGCATTGTCCAAAGGGTGGGGATGCACAGAGTAGCCGGGGAACCTCTCTTCCACTGTCAGCACCTCTTCAAGGCTACTCTGCAGCTTCAATTCACTTCCCTGGGGGTGGGATAGATGAGGGGTGGTCCCCTGGGGGTTGCGTAGCCGGTGGTCGCAGGCACTGAGCCCCGGACAAGGCCGGGGGGGAAGCCCAACCTAATCAGACCAAGGCCCATCAGGGCTCCAGCCCCTGTTCCAGGCTGTGGGCCCACCCCAGGGCAGGGGCACCGCTAGCTGGATTAGCAACTGGCATCTGTCTTGGGAGAAGCTGGGGGTGCTCTATTGGCATGGCTGGGCACAGTTGGTCTGTTAGATAGTCCGCTCGTATAGGCGGTCTGCTGGCATGGCTGGTCCACTGGATGGTCTGCTGGCACTGCTGGGCATGGGCAGTCTGTTGGAGGGTCTGCTGGCACCGCTGCTCTGCTGCCCTGGCTTGTCCGCTGGCACAGCTGAGCCGCCGGACGGTCTGCTGGCACAGCTGATCCACTGGACGGTCCGCTGGAACGGCTGGTCCGCTGGTACGGCTGATCCGCTGGTCCGCTAGATGGTCTGCTGGCACAGCTGATTCACTGGACGGTCCGCTGGCACAACTGGTCCGCTGGCACGGCTGGTCCCTGGACAGTCCGCCGGCACGGCTGGTCTTCTGCCACAGCTGGTCCACTGGCCCTTGGAGACATCAGGGAGAGTGGCTCAGAATTAGAGAGGGCCCAGCCCCCACCGCAACCCCTTCCCATTCCTGGACCCCTTCCAATTCCCCCGTGCCACCCCCCAATACGGCCAGGGCCCCTCTCCCCAGGAGAGCAGAGAGGTGGGAGTCAAAGCCCCAGAGAAAGGGATGGTTAGAAGGGTGGGGTGCAGTGGCAAACAGCGGGGAGGGGGCATTAGGCCAGGAAGGGTGGGGGGCCCCCCTCATCCTCCCCCGGGCAGAGATAGTAGACCCCACTGAGAGTCTCACCTGGGCGAGCGTTATCCAGCAGGCTCCATCCACCTCCATCAGGCCCCATCCACCTCCAGCATGCCAGGCCGGCTCCCAGCCGGGGGCAGTGGTCCTTGGGTCTGGCTTTGCTCCCCTTGCAGGGGTAACAGGTCAGGCCCAGCCCCCCTCCCCCTAGACCTCCCACCAACAGGTCCAATCCCTGCCCTGAAAGGGCTTTCACACTAATGACCCTCGTGGGGCACCCCCTGCTTCATTCAATCCTATTTATTGAGCACTTACTGTGTGCAGAGCACCATAAAAACGCTTGTGATTGCAACACAACAGCCACCCCTTATTGCCACATGTCCCTGCCCGAGTGGGCACGGAGGGGGAGGCTCATCCAAGCGCACAGACACGGACCCCCAACCCTTTTTAGGGAGGGGGCTTGCAGGGGGAAACTCAGGTAGTCACACAAGCCCAATCCCACCCAACCTCACCCACGCGTTAACGCTCGGCTCGGAGCCAAGAGGTCAGGGAGGGGAAATCGAGGCTGCGGGTCGGCAGCGGGCACGCGACCTTCCTAGGCGGGACTGCAAGATCTGGAGCGACGGAAATCATTCAATCATATTCATTGAGCGCTTACTGTATGCAGAGCACTGTACTGAACGCTTGGAAAGTACAATTCAGCAAACAAAGACAATCCCTGCCCCCAAGGGGCTCACAGTGGGGGGAGAGATTAGACAGACATCAATAAGTAGAATTATATAGATATATGCTTATATGTACATAGGTGTTTCAGAGTGGCAGAGCAGAGGGAGGGAGTTGGGGTGACGCTGAAGAGAAAGGGAGGTGGTGGGGGGGGGGTCTC
Organism: Tachyglossus aculeatus; assembly: GCF_015852505.1. Classification (NCBI taxonomy): domain Eukaryota; kingdom Metazoa; phylum Chordata; class Mammalia; order Monotremata; family Tachyglossidae; genus Tachyglossus; species Tachyglossus aculeatus. The sequence continues at coordinate 13,544,333 of NC_052096.1, read as the reverse complement.
TGCCAGCCCCAATTCCCCCCTCTCTGCCCAAATGGGCTTCCACTCTAACGGGAGAGAAGACATACCGGGAGAAGGAGGAGGAGAGAAAGGATACAGGCCCAGACATGGAGGGAGGAAGAGCCGCCTTCCTCCACTATCTAGTTTGCGACGGCTGATATGGTCCAAGCAAGCATCAATTACTATCAGTCGTATTTATTGAGCTCTTACTGTGTGCATAGCACTGTGCTACGCATTTGAGAGAACACAAGACAACAGAGAAGATAATCATTGTGGTATTTAAATACTTACTGGGTGTCAGGCACTATATTAAGTGCCAGGGGTGGATGGAAATACACATAAATCAGGTTGGACGCAGTCCCTGTTCCACATAGGGTACCTTGTTTTAATCCCCATTTTACAGCTGAGGTAAATGAGGCACAGAGAATTGACTTGCCCAAGGTAACACAGCAAACAAATGGCGGAGCCGGAATTAATAATAATAATAGCAGCATTTGTTAAGTACTTATTATGCGCAAAGCACTGTTCTAAGCGCCGGCGGGGAATACAAGGTGATCAGGTTGTCCCACGTGGGGCTCAGTCTTCATCCCCATTTTACAGATGGGGGAACAGGCTCAGAGAAGTTAAGTGATTTGCCCAAGCTCACACAGCAGACACAGGGAAGAGAGGGATTAGAACCCATGACCTTCTCACTTCCAAGCTCATAATAATGGTACTTGTTAAGCGCTTACTATGTGCAAAGCACTGCGGGGATACAAGGTGATCAGGTTGTCCCACGTGGGGCCCACAGTCTTAGTCCCCCTTTTACAGAAGAGGGAACTGAGGCGCAGAGAAGTGACCCAGCTGACAATGGGCAGAGCCGGGATTTGAACCCATGACCTCTGCCTCCAAAACCCAGGCTCTTTCCGCTGAGCCACGCCGCTTCACTCTTCCCCTACGCCACGCCCCCAGTCTTCAATAACGACCAAATCAGAAGGAATCAAACCAAAATCGATGCCGCTGTAGTCATCGCCGGGACCACAGCCAGAGAGGAACATCAGAATAGTCCAGCGGTAGGCGAGTCCCACAACCTCTGCTCCCCAAACCCATCCATTACTTTCCTCTTTCTCAATCATCATCATCATCATCAAACCTTCAACAGCTGTGCCAACCCCCACGAAAAGAAAGAACCCGGGGGGAGCCAGCTAGCATGGCTCCCGCCTTACTCACCAACTGCCAAGAAGAAAATGGGCAGCCTAGGCCTCTACATGCAGAGCAGGGAAATGGGTGGAGGGCCTCAGTGGCCAGGGACCCTTATATGGGGCAAGGAGGAGCCCAGAAGGCTCTGGGGCCTTAAAGGCACACCGCTTAGTGGCCCAATTAGGGGCACCTGTGGGCATTTATAGCTATAATTCTATTTATTCCGACTGTTTTGACACCTGCCTCCATGTTTGGTTGTCCGTCTCCCCCTTCTATTCATTCAGTCGTATTTATTGAGCGCTTACTGTGTGCAGAGCACACAGACCCCCTTCTAGACCGGGCAGGGACCGTCTCTCTATGTTGCCAACTTGTAATAATAATAATAATGGCATTTGCTAATCAATCAATCGTATTTATTGAGTGCTTACTATGTGCAGAGCACTGTACTAAGCGCTTGGGAAGTACTAATTGGCAACATATAGAGACAGTCCCTACCCAACAGTGGGCTCACAGTCTAAAAGCGTTTACTATGTGCAAAGCACTGTTCTAAGCGCTGAGGAGGGGGGATACAAGGTGATCAGGTTGTCCCACGGGGGGCTCGCAATCTTAATCCCCATTTTACAGATGAGGGAACTGAGACGCCGAGAAGTGAAGCGACTTGCCCGAGGTCACCCAGCAGACATTTGCAGGGCCGGGATTCGAACCCATGACCTAGGACTACAAAGCCCATGCTCTTTCCACTGAGCCACGCGGCTTCAAGTCTTGGGAGCTTGTACTTCCCAAGCGCCGAGTATGGTGCTCTGCACACAGTGAGCGCTCAATAAGTACGACTGAATGAATGGATGAGAGAGCAGGGCCCTTGGAAAGGACAGCGGGGTCGTGGCCGGAAGAAGCGGCAGGGATTTAGGGGTGTGCGGGGGGTCCGCCCGGATCAAACTAGAAAAGCAGCGTGGCACAGTGGAAAGAGCCCGGGCTTGGGAGTCAGAGGTCATGGGTTCTAATCCCGACTCCGCCGCTTGTCAGCTGTGTGACTTTGGGCGAGGCACTTCACTTCTCTGGGCCTCAGTCACCTCATCTGGAAAATGGGGGTGAAGACAGTGAGCCCCACGGGGGACAACCTGATAATATTGTATCTTCCCCAGCGCTTAGTACAGGGGGGACATGGAAGGATGAGGGGGTCTCACGACTCTTGGGGTACACGGAGGGGAGCGTAATTTTATTTATGGGGAAGCAGCGTGGCCCACTGGAAAGAGCCCGGGCTTTGGAGTCAGAGGTCGTGGGTTCAAATCCCGGCTCTGCCAGCTGTCGGCTGTGTGACTTTGGGCAAGTCACTTCACTTCTCTGGGCCTCAGTTCCCTCATCTGTAAAATGGGGAGGAAGACTGTGAGCCCTCCGTGGGACAACCTGATCACCTTGTAACCTCCCCAGCGCTTAGAACAGTGCTTTGCACATAGTAAGCGCTTAATAAATGCCATTATTATTATTATTGTTATTATTATTATTATTTGTGTGTATTGATGTCCCCCTATAGACTGGGGGCAGGGAATGTCCCTGTTTATTTGTCCCTTTTAGACTGTGAGCCCAGTGTTGGGTAGGGACTGTCTCTATATGTTGCCAATTTGTACTTCCCAAGCGCTTAGTACAGTGCTCTGCACATAGTAAGCGCTCAATAAATACGATTGATGATGTTTATTGTTGTCTTGGACTTTCCCAATTGCTTAGTACAGTGCTCTGCCCTCAGTAAGCGCTTAATAAGTACGAGTGACTGAATGAATGAAACATATGCCCTTTGAGGGACACGGAGAGGAGCTCAGGGACATCCCCCCCACCAAGGTACACGGGGACAGAAGGGGCGAAGGGTACTTGTTTTGACGTCTGTCTCCCCCCTTCTAGACTGGAAACCCGGGGAGGGCAGGGATGGTCTCTCTTTATTGTTCAATTGTACTTTCCAAGCGCTTAGTACAGTGCTCTGCACACAGTAAGCGCTCAATAAATACGACTGAAGGAAGGACGCACAGGAGAGTGGAGGGGACCACTCTTACCCCCACCACCCCCTGGATGGGGAAGGGATGGGAGAAGTGGGAATCAAATCAACTTGATTTTGCGAATGAGCCTCTGCACCCCTGTGGCTGTTGGACTTTCCCAAGCGTTTAATACATCGCCCTGCACATAAGAAGCGCTCAATAAATACGATTGAATGAATGAATAATGAGCGGGGAGGGTCTCTGCCTCCATCTCATGAGGAGAAGGCGGGTTAACACCGCACTTGCTCATCTGTAATATGGGGATTAGAGAAGCAGTGTTGCTCAGTGGAAAGAGCCCGGGGTTTGGAGTCAGAGGTCACGGGTTCAAATCCCGGCTCTGCCAGTTGTCAGCTGGGTGACTTTGGGCAAGTCACTTCACTTCTCTGGGCCTCAGTTACCTCTTCTGCAAAATGGGGATTGAGACCGTGAGCCCCCCGTGGGACAACCTTATCACCTTGTAACCTCCCCAGCGCTTAGAACAGTGTTTTGCACATAGTAAGCGCTTAATAAATGCCATTATTATTAAACACCGCACTTGCTCATCTGTAATATGAGGATTAGAGAAGCAGCGTGGCTCAGTGGAAAGAGCCCGGGCTTTGGAGTCAGAGGTCATGGGTTCAAATCCCGGCTCCGCCAGTTGTCAGCTGTGTGACTTTGGGCAAGTCACTTCACTTCTCTGGGCCTCAGTTACCTCATCTGCAAAATGGGGATTGAGACTGTGAGCCCCCCGTGGGCCAACCTGATCACCTTGTAACCTCCCCAGCGCTCAGAACAGTGCTTTGCACATAGTAAGTGCTTAATAAATGCCATTATTATTATTATTATTAACACCGCACTTGCTCATCTGTAATATGAGGATTAGAGAAGCAGCGTTGCTCAGTGGGAAGAGCCCGGGCTTTGGAGTCAGAGGTCACGGGTTCAAATCCTGGATCTGCCAGTTGTCAGCTGTGTGACTTTGGGTAAGTCACTTCACTTCTCTGGGCCTCAGTTACCTCATCTGCAAAATGGGGATTGAGACCATGAGCCCCCCCCCCGGGACACCCTGATCACCTTGTCGCCTCCCCAGCGCTTAGAACAGTGCTTTGCACATAGTAAGCGCTTAATAAATGCCATCATCATTATTATTATATTAAACACCTGCTCTCGTTCCCATTTAAACAACCGTGAGCCCCTCCCGTGACAGGGATCGCGTCCCATCTGATTATTTAGTACCTCCCCAGCGCTTAGCACAGTGCTTGACATGTAGAAAGCACTTAACACATATCGCAATTTTTATTATTTTAATCGAATACAGAAGAGAAGCAGTGTGGCCTATTGGGTAGAGCACGGGCCTCGGAGTCAAAAGGACCTGGTTTCAAATCCTGCCTCTGCCTCTTGTCTGCTATGTGGCTTTGGGCAAATCACTTAACTTCTCGGTACCTCAGTTGTCCTATCTGTATAATAGGGATTGGGACAGTGAGCCCCGTGGGGGACGGGGACTGTGTCCAATCTGATGAATTTGTCACTACTCCAGTGCTTAGAACAGTGCTCGGCGCGTAGTAAGCACTTAAATCATCAATCGTATTTATTGAGCGCTTACTATGTACAGAGCACTGTACTAAGCGCTTGGGAAGTACAAATTGGCAACATATAGAGACAGTCCCTACCCAACAGTGGGCTCACAGTCTAAAAATGATCTGTTCTGATGGTATCGACACCTGTCGTTTTGTTTTGTTGGCTTTCTGTGAGCCCGTTATTGTGTAGGAACTGTCTCTGTTGCCAAATTGTACTTTCCAAGTGCTTAGTACAGTGCTCTGCACACAGTAAGCGCTCAATAAATACGATTGAATGAATACAATTCATTCATTTATTGAGCGCTTACTACGTGCAAAGCACTGTTCTGAGCGCTGGGGGGGATACAAGGGGATCAGGTTGTCCCACGGGGGGCTCACAGTCTTAATCCCCATTTTACAGATGAGGGAACTGAGGCCCAGAGAAGTGAAGTGACTTGCCCAAAGTCACACGGCTGACAGTTGGCAGAGCCGGGATTCGAACCCATGACCTCTGACTCCAAAGCCCGGGCTCTTCCCACTGAGCCACGCCGCTTCTCTAAAACGCACCCTCCAGCCCCACAGCACTATGTCCGCGTCTGTAACTTATTTATTTCTCTTAATGCCTGTCTCTCCTGTTAGACTGTAAGCTCGCTACGGGCAGGGAATTTATCTGCTAAATGTTATTCTCCCAAGCACTTATGTACACGGTAATGCTCAAAAAATAACATTGAATGAATGAATTAGTATCATTGCGATAACGATTACCCCGTTTTCCTTCCCCACACTATGGATTGATCAGAAACTTCCCCATCCCGTGAGCTCGTTGTGGGCAGGGAATGTCACTATTTATTGGTGCGTTGCGGTTTCCCAAGCTCTTAGTACAGTGCTCTGTACACAGTAAGTGCTCAAAACAGTACCTCATCTGTAAAATGGGGATTAAGACTGTGAGCCCCCTTGGGACCACTTGATCACCTTGTAACCTCCCCAGCCCTTAGAACAGTGCCTTGCACATAGTAAGCGCTTAATAAATGCCATTATTAATTAATTAATAATAATAAAAAATACGATTGGATGAACGAATGAATGAATTTGGTCGCTTCTGGCCCCTCGGGCCCCTCTTCGTCACCCCCAGCCCTGCTCTCTCTGCTCCCCTCACAACAATGGATCCATCCCCGGCTCTCCCAGGCTGTGTGGCTGCAGGGCATTTGCTCGACCTCTCTGAGCCCTGGAGCGGGGGGAGTATAAGTATATAGTCTTTTAGACTGTGAGCCCGCTGTTGGGTAGGGACTGTCTCTATATGTTGCCAATTTGTACTTCCCAAGCACTTAGTACAGTGCTCTGCACATAGTAAGCGCTCAATAAATACGACTGATGATGATGATGATGAGTATAAGGGCACAGAGACACACAAGGATGAGGATGAGGGCGGATGGCTGTGCTTGAGCGATTTATAGATTTAAAGAACTCCAACCCGCCCCCACCCCCGGGTCCAAAAGTGCCAGCTGGTTGCGGGCAGGAAACACGTCTGCCAACTCCGCTCTCCCAAGTGCTCAGTACAGTGCCCTGCACACAGAAAGCGCTCGATAAATACGATTGATTGATTGCCCAGAAGCAGTAGTTGGGGGGGCCAAGCTTGCCCTTGGGGGTCAGTGCCCGTTGGTGAGACAATCCCTCCATCTGTTAGACCTGTTAGATCTGTTAGAGAAGCAGCGTGGCTCAGTGGAAAGAGCCCGGGCTTTGGAGTCAGAGGTCGTGGGTTCGAATCCCGGCTCCGCCACAAGTCTGCTGTGTGACCTTGGGCAAGTCACTTCACTTCTCTGAGCCTCAGTTCCCTCATCTGTAAAAATGGGGATTAAGACTGTGAGCCTCACGTGGGACAACTTGATCACATTGTATCCCCCCAGTGCTTAGAACAGTGCTTTGCACATAGTAAGCGCTTAACAAATGCCATTATTATTATTATTATTATTATCTGTTGTCGAATTGTACTTTCCAAGCGCTTTGTACAGTGCTCGGCACACAGTAAGCGCTCAATAAATTCGATCGAAGGAATGAAAGCTTCCGGGCCCGCTCTGGGGAAGGGGCTGACTTATCTTCGGTACGATATGGTAACAGTCCCCGGGGTCACTGAAGATCGGGGGCCCCGCGCGTCGGGGTCCGATTGTCCCCGGCCTCCTTCGAGGCCCACGGTCCAGAGAGGGTGGGAGGTGGGAGGTCGGGGTGGGGGTATCAGCCCCAGGGCCGGGGGCCGGCCCGGGTGAGGTCGGGGGTGTCGGCGGAGGTGAAGAGGCGCTCCGGCTCCACCAGGAACATGTGGTACAGGTTCCAACCCAGCATGGCCAGCAGCGGCAGGAACGTCAGCCCGAACCCAAAGCCGCGGAAAGATCGGCCCATGGCGAAGGTCACCCAGTACACCAGCCTGCGGACAAGGAGCCAGTGGTAAGGGGGAAGGGGGGGTCAGGATACCAAGCTGGGGGCACGGGGTCAGCCAGGACACTGGCCTGTGGGCGAAGGGGTCGGGGGTCAGTCGGGATACCGGTCTGGGGGCGGGGGACGTGACTCGAGGGTCAGTCGGGATGCCAGCTTGGGGGCAGGGTTCACGGCTCAGCTAGGCCCCCCAGCCTGGGAGATGGGCAGGAGCCAAGCCCGGCCAGGACAGAGACCGGGAATTGGACCGGATTCGGTTTCCGGGTGCCCGGGACGCACCGGGAGATGGCGAAGAGTCCGGCGAGCAGCGGCAGCAGCTTGAGGAGGTCCTGCGGCAGGTGGGTGGCCAGCACGGCCAGGTTGAAGAAGTACAGCACGAACAGCTGGACCGACTGACCCACGTAGCGGCGGTGCAGCTCTACCTCGGGTCGGGGGGCCGTGAACGGCCGTGGGGAGCCGAAGCACAGCAGGGACACGCCGTGGACCAGCAGGCCTGCCGGGGGGGTCACCGGAGGGGTCACCGGAGGGGTCACCGGGGGGGGGGGGGTCACCGGCTGGGCGGCCACAAGGACCGCATAAGGGACGGGAGGGACGGAGAGAGTCGGGGAGCGAGGTCAGTCGCCTGCGAGACGGGGGTCGGGGGTCACCAGGGGAGGGCTCAAGGTCACGGGGCCGTGGGGACTTGCTGTCAGGGATAATAATAATCATCATCAATTGTATTTATTGAGCGCTTACTGTGTGCAGAGCACTGTACTAAGCGCTTGGGAAGTACAAATTGGCAACATAGAGAGACGGTCCCTACCCAACAGTGGGCTCACAGTCTAATGATGGCATCTGTTAAGGGCTTACAATGTGCCAAGCACTGTTCTAAGCACTGGGGTAGATTCAAGGTCACGCTGAGAAGCAGCGTGGCTCAGTGGAAAGAGCCCGGGCTTTGGAGTCGGAGGTCGTGGGTTCAAATCCCGGCTCCGCCAATTGTCAGCTGGGTGACTCTGGGCAAGTCACTTCACTTCTCTGGGCCTCAGTTCCCTCATCGGTCAAATGGGGATTAAGACTGCGAGCCCCCCGTGGGACGACCTGATCACCTTGTAACCTCCCCAGCGCTTAGAACAGTGCTTGGCACATAGTAAGCGCTTAATAAATGCCATTATTATTATTATTATTATTATTATCAAGTTGTCCCATGTGGGGCTCACAGTCTTTAATCCCCATTTTACAGATGAGGGAACTGAAGCAAGGAGAAGTTAAGCCAGAGACGTTGTTAGAGGAGCAGCGTGGCTCAGTGGAAAGAGCCTGGGCTTGGGAGTCGGAGGTCGTGGGTTCAAATCCCGGCTCCGCCACCTGTCAGCTGTGTGACTCTGGGCAAGTCACTTCACTTCTCTGGGCCTCAGTTCCCTCATCTGTAAAATGGGGATGAAGACTGTGAGCCCCCCGTGGGACGACCTGATCACCTTGTAACCTCCCCAGCACTTAGAACAGTGCTTGGCACAGAGGAAGCACTTAATAAATGCCATCATCATTATCATTATTATTATTAAGCGGCTTGCCCGAAGTGGCAGACAAGTGGCGGAGCTGGGATAAGAACCCGCATCCTTTATGGACGCGGGGCAGGACAGGGGATGGGGACATGGGGACACGGTGCCAGGCCTCGGGGGTGGGAGGTTAGGGGGAGGATCGGGGCGCCCTTTCCCGCCCTTTCGGCTCACCCAGCACTATGGGGAAGGTGGCGAAGACGCCGCAGCGCAGGGTGTAGACGAGGCGGGAGGCCAGCGTGGGCAGGCGCGGGGCGTCGAAGGGCAGGAGGGTGAAGGCGCCGTACAGCAGGCAGGGGAACAGCACCAGGGCGGCCCCCATGGACGCCACGGCCCGCCAGCCGTCCCGCTCGCCGCGCCCGCCGCCCCGGCACCCCAACGGGCACCGGGACCACCCTGCCCGCTCCCGGCCTACCATCTCCCACTTCCTACAGGGAGGCTCCGCCGCCGCGGCCTCCCATTTGCGGCTGGGGGACCCTCCCGCCGCGGCCTCCCATTTGCGGCCCGGTGATCCCCCCGCCGCGGCCTCCCACTTGCGGCCGGGGGATCCCACCACGGCCGGGTAGGGAGGGTCCGGCGGGTGGCCCGTCTCGCTCTCGTAGCGGACGATGAGGTCGGTGGTAGGCCGCGGCGGGGCCGGGCACAGCTCCACGCACTGAGGGTCGATGGGCACCACGGCCCGGGACCCCGGCGGGGTCAGCGGCTCGGGAGGGTCGGCCAGGGGAGCGCTGGGCTGAGGGGTCGACGGGGTGCAGGGAGTCCAAGGCAGGGTGGCCGCCTCGCTGGCCACATCCCCCTCCCCTGCGTCGTTCACCCCTTCGCCGTCCGGTGAGCCGTTGGACGCGGGGGATGCGCCCGGGGACTGGGGCGGGTGGTGGGAGGGCCGCTTCTTGGAGGACTCTGGGTTGGGCGCCCCCAGCTCCATGAGGGCCAGGGCCTCGTGGTCCACCATGCTGGGAGGCGGGAGCCGGGCGGGGGTCCTAGAGCCGCATAAGCCGTCACCCTGGGCCGGAAAATCGGTCAGTGCCTGCCCCACGCCCGTGGAGAGGGCAGGGGGCCGAGGGGGGCAACGTCAGGGGTGCAGATGAGGCAGGAATCCCAGAGGGCCGGGGGGGTGGGAGGTGTTGACAGGGCCCACGGGGGTCTCCGGACAGGAAGGGCAGGGATTGGGGGTGCGGAAGAGGGCGGGAATTTTGCAGGGGGGCAGAGACAAGGGTGGGGAAGGGATCTGACGGGGAGGTGGGGACGTGAGATGGGGCAGGGACGGAGAGGGGGAAGAGACGGGGCAAGGACAAGAGCTGGGACCTGCTACGGGGAAGCTAGCAGGGAAGCAGCGTGGCTCAGTGGAAAGAGCCCGGGCTTTGGAGTCAGAGGTCAGGGGTTCAAATCCCGGCTCCGCCAATTGTCAGCTGGGTGACTTTGGGCACTTCTCTGGGCCTCAGTTCCCTCATCTGGAAAATGGGGATTAAGACTGTGAGCCCCCCGTGGGACAACCTGATCACCTTGTAACCTCCCCGGCACTTAGAACGGTGCTTTGCACATAGTAAGTGCTTAATAAATGCCATTATTATTATTATTATTACAAGGGCAGGGGTTGGGGGTCATTCATTCAATTGTATTTATTGAGCGCTTACTGTGTGCAGAGCACTGGACTAAGCGCTTGGGAAGTACAAGTTGGCAACAGCTAGAGACGGTCCCTACCCAACAGCGGGCTCACAGTCTAGAAGGGGGAGACAGACGACGAAACAGACGGACAGGTGTCAAGTCGTCAGAACAGATAGAATTAAAGCGAAACACACATCATTAACAAAATAAATAGAATAGTAAATACGTACAAGTAAAATGAATAGAGTGATAAATCTGGATAAACATGTATACAGGTGCTGTGGGGAGGGGAAGGAGGTAGGGCTGGGGGGATTCATTCATTCATTCGATCGTATTTATTGAGCGCTTACTGTGTGCAGAGCACTGTAATCAATCAATCGTATTTATTGAGTGCTTACTGTGTGCAGAGCACTGGACTAAGCGCTTGGGAAGTCCAAGTTGGCAGCAGCTAGAGACGGTCCCTACCCAACAGTGGGCTCGCAGTCTAGCAGGGGGAGACAGACAACGAAACAAACGGACAGGTGTCAAGTCGTCAGAACAGATAGAATTAAAGCGAAACGCACATCATTAACAAAATAAATAGAATAGTAAATACGTACAAGTAAAATAAATAGAGTGATAAATCCGGACAAACATATATACAGGTGCTGAGGGGAGAGGAAGGAGGAGAGGAAAAAGGGGGTCACCCAAGCTGGAGCGTCGGTTCCCAAATCCCCCCACCCTTCCTGTCCCCCATCTGACTGTGAGCCCACTGTTGGGTAGGGACTGTCTCTGTCAATCAATCAATCAATCAATCAATCGTATTTATTGAGAGCTTACTGTGTGCAGAGCACTGTACTAAGCGCTTGGGAAGTCCAAGTTGGCAACATAGAGAGACAGTCCCTACCCAACAGTGGGCTCACGGTCTAAAAGGGGGAGACAGAGAACAAAACCAAACGTACTAACAAAATAAAATAAATAGAATAGATAGGTACAAGTAAAATAAATAGAGTAATAAATATGTACAAACATATATACAGGCGCTGTGGGGAAGGGAAGGTGGTAAGATGGGGGGGATGGAAGGGGCTCAGTCTGGGAAGGCCTCCTGTCGCCAACTTGTACTTCCCAAGCGCTTAGTCCAGTGCTCTGCACACAGTAAGCGCTCAATAAATATGATTGATTGATTGATTGATTGACTGGGCCCATGGGGGATGGGAGATGATGGGGAGCTGGTTAATAATAAGAATGGTATTTGTTAAGCGCTTACTTCTAAGTGCTGGACCAGGGGGCCATGGAGGGATGAGAGGGGGACCCTGCCCCCCGCCCCAAGGTGCCCGCTCACACCCCCCGGGTTGTCTCTCACTGCGGGCCGGGCCTTGCCGTGGGACGGTGCGGAGGGTCATGGGGGGCCAGGGAAGGGGCTGTCCATCGGTCCAGGCGGCTCCGGCTTCTGCGGTGGCGATGACTCTACTCCTTCCAGGACGCCCCTTCCTTCCCCCCTCCAGGCCCGGGCCTGCTCCTCCCCGGCTCACCTTGGCAAAACCGGCCCGACCGGGGCAGGTGCGGCCTCCTTAAAGGGCCCAGGCCGGGGCGGGAAGGGAGCCCAGGGTGGACCGCCGTCGTGCCGAGCCCCAAATCGGGTCGTCGCTCAGTCAGTCCTATTTATTGAGCGCTCACTGTGCACAGAGCACTGGACTAAACTCTTGCCAGAGTGTAAGAGAACAGACACACAACGAGCCGACGGTCTAGAGGGCGAGACTTACCTCCAACAGAGCCCTGTAGTGGTTGCCTACTGCGCGCAAGGCGTTGCGCTGGGCCGGTGGGTTCTTAGATCGTGAGCATTCGGGGAGCCAAAGACTTGTATTCCTGTCCAACGCTTACGACACCGTTCTGTGCACAGAAAGCGTTTAATACATAATAATAATAATAATGATGGCGTTTGTTAAGCCCTTACTATGTGCAAAGCGCTGGGGTGGATACAGGGTGATCAGGTTGTCCCAACGGGGGGCTCGCAGTCTTCATCCCCATTCTGAGGGAACCGAGGCCCAGAGAAGTGAAGCGACTTGCCCAAAGTCACACAGCCAAGTGGCGGAGTCGGGATTCAAACCCATGACCTCTGACTCCAAAGTCCGGGCTCTTTCCACTGAGCCGCGTTGCTTCTCTATACATGCCATTACTACTCCTAGAAAAGCAGTGTAGTCTGGCGGAAATCGATCGATCGTATTTATTGAGCGCTTACTGTGGGCAGAGCACTGTACTAAGCGCTTGCGAAGTCCAAGTTGGCGACATATAGAGACGGTCCCTACCCAACAGCGGGCTCACAGTCTAGAAGGGGGAGACAGAGAACGAAACAAAACATAGTAACAAAATAAAATAAATAGAATAGATACAGCGGGCTCACAGTCTAGAAGGGGGAGACAGAGAACGAAACAAAACATAGTAACAAAATAAAATAAATAGAATAGATACGTACAAGTAAAATAAATAAATAAATAGAGTAATAAATATGTACAAACATATATACAGGTGCTGCGGGGGGATGGAGAGGGGGAGGAGGGGGAGAGCTTAGTACAGTGCTCTGCACACAGTAAGCGCTCAATAAATACGATTGATGATGAGAGGAAAGAGCACAGGCCTGGGATTAAGAGGATCTGGGTTCTAATCCCCGCGCTGCCACTTGCCCGCTGTGTGACCTTGGGCAAATCACTTCCCTTCCTTGGGCCTCAGTTTCCTCATCTGAAAAAATGGGGATTAAATCCAACTCCCCCCTACTTAGACTGTGAGCCCCACGTGGGACAGGGACTGGGTCCAAAGTGATAACCTTGTATCAAGCAATCGATTGTATTTATTGAGTGCTTACGGTGTGCAGAGCGCGGTACTAAGCGCTTGGGAGAGTACAATATAACAACAAACAGACACATCCCCTGCCCGCAACGAGCTTAGAGTCTGGAGGAGGGGGTGACGGACATTGATAGAAATCAGTTAATGACAGAGATGTGGACAGAAGTGCTGCGGGGCTGGGAGGGGGGATGAATAAAGGGAATGAGTCAGAAGGAAGTGGGAAAAATGGAAATAAGGACTGGTCTCTACCTGATCTACTCCACTGCTTAGAACAGTGCTTGGCTCATAGCAAAGGCTTAGTACATCATTATTATTATTATTATTATTACTTAGTGTGTGCCACGTACTGTGCTGCTGCATGCCTGCTGCGTGCAATGCTGAAGAGGATGACACGGACTACAGTCTGCCCACAATTCACGGGGGAAACTGTCAGATAATAATAATATAATAGTAATAATAATAGTAATGGGATTTGTTAAGCACTTACTACGTGCCATCATCATCATCAATCGTATTTATTGAGCGCTTACTGTGTGCAGAGCACTGTACTAAGCGCTTGGGAAGTACCATACTAAGCTCTGGGGTGTATATAAGCCAATTTGGTGTTGCCAATTTGTACTTCCCAAGCGCTTAGTACAGTGTTCTGCACATAGTAAGCGCTCAATAAATACGATTGATATAAGCAACTAAGGATGGACACAGTCCCTATCCTACGTGGGGCTCACGGTCTCCACCCCCATTTTACAGATGAGGTAACTGGGGCACAGAAAAGTGAAGTGCTTTGCCCGAAGTTCATTCATTCGTTCATTCAACTATTTATGGAGCACTTATTGTGTGCAAAGCACTGTACTAAGCGGTTGGGAAGTAAAATTCAACAAATTCCCTGCCCACAACAAGCTTATAGTCTAGAGGGGGAGGCAGACATTAATATCAATAAATAAATGACAGATATTCATTCACTTGATTGTATTTTAGACTGTGAACCCACTGTTGGGGCTCTATATGTTGCCAACTTGTACTTCCCAAGCGCTTAGTACAGTGCTCTGCACACAGTAAGCGCTCAATAAATACGATTGATTGATTGGTTTTGTTCTCTGTCTCCCCCTTTTAGACTGTGAGCCCACTGTTGGGTAGGGACTGTCTCTAATTGTTGCCAACTTGTACTTCCCAAGCGCTTAGTACAGTGCTCTGCACACAGTAAGCACTCGATAAATACGAATGATTGATTTATTGAGCATTTAATACACGCCATTACTACTCCTAGAAAAGCAGTGTAGTCTAGTGGAAAGAGCACAGGCCTGGGATTAAGAGGATCTGGGTTCTAATCCCCGCGCTGCCGCTTGCCCGCTGTGTGACCTTGGGCAAATCACTGTGTGCAAAGCACTATACTGAGCGCTTGGGAGAGTACAATAGAACAATAAACAGACACATTCCCTGCCCATAATGAGCTTACAGTCTAGAGGGGGAGATTGTCATTAATCATCATCATCATCATCATCATCAGTCGTATTTATTGAGCGCTTACTATGTGCAGAGCACTGTACTAAGCGCTTGGGAAGTACAAATTGGCAACATTTAGAGACAGTCCCTACCCAACAGTGGGTTCACAGTCTAAAAGGGGGAGACAGAGAACAAAACCAAACATACTAACAAAATAAAATATATAGAACAGATATGTACAAGTAAAATAAATAAATAAATAGAGTAATAAATATGTACAAACATATATACATATATACAGGTGCATATACATATATATTAATAGAAATCAATAAATGACAGAGAGGGACATAAGTGCTTTGGGGTTGCGGGGGGCAGGGTGATGAATAAAGGGAGTGAGTCAGGGCGATGCAGGAGGGAGTGGGACAAGAGGAAAAGAGGGTTCAGTCCGGGAGGGCTCCTTGGAGGAGACGGGCTTTCGACTTGTCCCAGTCAGGGATGAGCGCAGAGAACTCACACACGCAGGAAACTGTGCCTTCTAGACTGTGAGCCCGCTGTTGGGTAGGGACCGTCTCCATATGTTGCCAACTCGTACATCCCAAGCGCTTAGTCCAGTGCTCTGCACACAGTAAGCGCTCAATAAATGCGATTGAATGAATGAATGAATTGTATTTTGTTAATAGGTTTCGTTTTGTTCTCTGCCTCTCCCTTCTAGACTGTGAGCCCGCTGTTGGGTAGGGGCCGTCTCTATCTGTTGCCAACTTGTACTTCTCAAGCGCTTAGTCCAGTGCTCTGCACACGGTAAGCGCTCAGTAAATGCGATTGAATGAATGAATGAATCTGGAAACCCAGACAGCTCCCTGGAGGTGGCGGGGGGATGGAGGTGATGACCTGTGGGGTGCCCCTCCGGCCCCCCATTTCTGTGTTTTTTGGTCTTTCCGTGTCGTGAGGCCTGAAACTTTCTCTAGGGTGCATGAAACCGAGCTAGTCTATTGCATCAGTCGCCTTGCTGGCCAGGCTTAGTGGATAGAACAAGGGCCTGGGTTCTAATCCTCACTCTGCCTCTTACCTGCTGTGCGTTGGTTGCTCTGTGATCTTGGGCAAGTCCTGCTGCTCCCCGGATTGGAGCTGCCCCTGCCAAATCTGGCGGACCGCAGCTCTACCCTCCTGAAAGTCCACCTCTTCCATCAGTACAGTGCCTGGCACATAGTAAGCACTTAACAAATGCCATATCAAGAATAATAATTATTCTTATCAAGCCTTCCCTGATTTGCTTTCAGCCCCCCAAAGTTTACCAGCCCGCCAGCCACCTCTGGCACTCAGGTATGTTTCCCCCACAAAGTAGGAAAAGCTTAGGAGAAGCAGCGTGTCTCAGTGGAAAGAGCTTGGGCTTTGGAGTCAGAGGTCACGGGTTCAAATCCCAGCTCCGCCGATTGCCAGCTGTGTGACTTTGGGCAAGTCACTTCACTTTTCTGTGCCTCAGTTCCCTCATCTGTAAAATGGGGATTAAGACTGTGAGCCCCCTGAGGGACAACCTGATCACCCTGTATCCACCCCAAGCGCTTAGAACAGTGCTTTACACAGATTAAGCGCTTAATAAATGTCATTATAATAATAATTGTGGAATTAGTTAAGCGCTATGCATCAGGCACTGTACTAAGCCCTGGGTTGGATTCAAGAAAATTGGGTTGGACACCGTTCTTGTCTCAGATGGGGCTCATAATCTTAATCCCCATTTTGCAGATGAGGCGACTGAGGCACAGAGAAGTGAAGCGACTTGCCCAAGGTTGCACAGCAGATAAGTGGCGGAGCCGGGATTAGAATTCAGGTCCCTCTGACTTCCAAGCCCGTGCTCTACCCACTAGACCACGCTGCTTCTCGTGTGCTTCACACCGGCTACATGTTGAATCTGGAACAGGGATCGAAATACTGTAAGCGCTGAAACAAATACCATAATAAGAGGGACAAGGGGGGTTTAAATCCTGGCTCCACCGCATGTCATTCATTCATTCAATCATTTATTTGGCTTTGACTATACTAAGCACTTGGGAAAGTACAATACTACAACAACAAACAGTGACAATCCCTGCTCACATAGAGATCACAGTCTAGAAGGGGGGAGACAGACATCAATACAAATAAATAAAATTACAGAGATATATAAATAAGTGCCGCGGGGCTGTGAAAGGCAGGGGGAAGAGCAAAGGAAGCAAGTCAGGGGACACAAAAGGGAATGGGAGATGAGGAAAAGTGGGGCTTAATTGGGGAAGGCCTCTTGGAGGAGATGTGCCTTCAGTAAGGATTTGAAGATGGGGAGAGTCGTTGTCTGGTGGATTTGAGGAGGGAGGAAGTTCCGGACCCGGGGCAGGACATGGGCCGGGATCGTCGGTGAGACAGGCGAGATGGAGGCGCAGTGAGAAGGTTAACACTAAAGTAGCGAAGTGTACGGGCTGGGCTGAAGAAGGAGAGAAGTGAGGTGAGGTAGGAGGTGGCACGGTGATGGACTGCTTTAAAGCCAGTGGTGAAGCGTTTTTGTCCTCTATGGAGGTGGACAGGCAACCACTGGAGATTTTTGAGGGGGGTGACGTGTCCTGAACGATTCCGTAAAAAGATGATCCGGGCAGCAGAGTGAAGTATGGGCTGGACTGGGGAGAGGCAGGAGGTTGCGAGGTCAGCAAAGAGGCCGATGCAGTAATCTAGGCGGGATAGGGTGACTGACTGTATTGGCGTGGTAGTAATTTGGATGGAGGGGAAAGGGCGGATTTTCGTGACGCCGTGAAGGTGGGACCGACAGGATTTGGTGACGGATTGAATACGTGGGTTGAATGAGAGAGAGGAGTCCAGGATAACGCCAACGTTACGGGCTTGTGAGACAGGAAGGGTGGTGGGGCCGTCTCCAGTGACGGGAAAGTCCGGGAGAGGACAGAGTTTGGGGGGGTAAAACGAGGAGCTCTGTTTTGGATATATCAAGTTTAAGGTGACTTGAGGGCATCCAAGTCGAGATGTCTTTCATTCATTCATTCATTCAATCGTATTTATTGAGCGCTTACTGTGTGCAGAGCACTGTACTAAGCACTTGGGAAGTACAAGTTGGTGACACATAGAGACGGTCCCTACCCAACAAAAGGCTCACGGTCTAGAAGGGGGAGACAGACAGCAAAACAAAACATGTGGACAGGTGTCAAGTTGTCAGAATAAATAGAATTAAAGCTAAATTCATTCATCCATTCAATCATATTTACTGAGTGCTTACTGTGTGCAGAGCACTGTACTAAGTGCTTGGGAAGTACAAGTTGGCTACATATAGAGATGGTCCCTTCCCAACAACGGGCTCACAGTCTAGAAGGGGGAGATAGACAGCAAAACAAAACATGTGGACAGGTGTCAAGTCGTCAGAATAAATAGAATTAAAGCTAAATAAATTCATTCATCCATTCAATCATATTTACTGAGTGCTTACTGCGTGCAGAGCACTGTACTAAGTGCTTGGGAAGTACAAGTTGGCTACATATAGAGACGGTCCCTTCCCAACAACGGGCTCACAGTCTAGAAGGGGGAGATAGACAGCAAAACAAAACATGTGGACAGGTGTCAAGTCGTCAGAACAAATAGAACTAAAGCTAAATAAAGCCATTCATTCATTCAATCGTATTTATTGAGCGCTTACTGTGTGCAGAGCACTGTACTAAGCGCTTGGGAAGTACAAGTTGGCGACATATAGAGACGGCCCCTACCCAACAGCGGGCTCACAGTCTAGAAGGGGGAGACAGACAACAAAACATGTGGACAGATGTCAAGTCGTCAGAAAAAATAGAATTAAAGCTAAATAAATTAATTCATTCACTCATTCAATCATATTTATTGACTGCTTACTGTGTGCAGAGCACTGTACTAAGCGCTTGGGAAGTACAAGTTGGCAACATAGAGAGACGGTCCCTACCCAACAACGGGCTCACAGTCTAGAAGGGGGCGACGGACAACAAAACAAAACACGTGGACCGGTGTCAAATCATCAGAATAAACAGAAATAAAGCTAGATGCACATCATTAACAAAATAAATAGAATAGTAAATATGTACAAGTAAAATAGAGTAATAAATCTGTACAAACATATATACAGGTGCTGTGGGGAGGGGAAGGAGGTAGGGCGGGGGGGATGGGGAGGAGGAGAGGAAAAAAGGGGGCTCAGTGTGGGAAGGCCTCCTGGAGGAGGTGAGCTCTCAGTAGGGCTTTGAAGGGAGGGAGAGAGCTAGCTTGGCGGATGTGCGGAGGGAGGGCGTTCCGGGCCAGGGGGAGGACGTGGGCCGGGGGTCATCATCATCATCATCAATCGTATTTATTGAGCGCTTACTATGTGCAGAGCACTGGACTAAGCGCTTGGGAAGTACAAGTTGGCAACATATAGAGACAGTCCCTACCCAACAGTGGGCTCACAGTCTAAAAGGGGTCGACGGCGGGACGGGAGAGAACGAGGTACGGTGAGGAGGTTAGCGGCAGAGGAGCGGAGGGTGCGGGCTGGGCTGGAGAAGGACAGAAGGGAGGTGAGGTAGGAGGGCGCGAGGGGATGGACAGACTTGAAGCCGAGGGTGAGCAGTTTTTGCTTTATGCGTCGGTTGACCGGCAGCCACTGGAGATTTTTGAGGACAAAAATCTGTCTTGAAGGCAGGAGGAGACGCGAGCCTGGAGAGAGGGAGAGAGATCTGCTGTGTGACCTTGGGCAAGTCACTCCACTTCTCTGTGCCTGTTACCTCATGTGGAAAATGGGGATTGAGAGTGTGAGCACCCCCGGGACGAAGGCTGTGTCCAACCCGATATGCTTGTACCCACCTCAGTCTTTGTACAGTGCTTGGCAAACAGTGAGCTCTTAACCAATGCCTTATTATTAATCAATTATACTACCAATTTGCCAATTATGTGTTGGCAAACCGCCTGCCCCATTAGAGGGGAAGCTCCTAATGGGCAGGGAACGTGCTCCTTGGTGGCTTGTACTTTCCCCAGGGCTTAGCCCAGTTAATGGCACCCTGGGGCAGTGTGGCTTTGGGGAAAGAGGGAGTCAGCGCTTAGTACAGTGCTCTGCACATGGTAAGCACTCAATAAATACGGTTGAATTAATGAATGAGTCAGGGGACGTGGGTTCTAATCCACTTGTCTGCAATGTGGCCTTGGGCAAGCCACTTCACTTCTCTGGGCCTCAGTTCCCTCATCCATCAAATGGGGATGAAGACTGGGAGCCCCACGGGAGACAGCCTGATGACCTTGGATAATAGTAATAATAATAATGGCATTTATTAAGCACTTCCTATGTGCAACGCACTGGAGAAGCAGCATGGCTCAGTGGAAAGAGCCCGGGCTTTGGATTCAGAGTTCATGGGTTCAAATCCCCGCTCTGCCAATTGTCAGCTGTGTGACTTTGGGCAACTCACTTTACTTCTCTGGGCCTCAGTTCCCTCATCTGTAAAATGGGGATGAAGACTGTGAGCCCCCGTGGGACAACCTGATCACCTTTTTAACCTCCCCAGCGCTTAGAACAGTGCTATGCATGTAGTAAGTGCTTAATAAACGCCATCATTATTATCATTATTATCAGCTATGTGACTTTGGGCAAGTCACTTCACTTCTCTGGGCCTCAGTTCCCTCACCTGCCAAACGGGGATGAAGACTGTGGGCCCCCCGTGGGACAACCTGATCACCTTAACCTCCCCAGCGCTTAGAACAGTGTTTTGCACGTAGTAAGCGCTTAATAAATACCATTATTATCATTATTATTATCATCAGCTATGTGACTTTGGGCAAGTCACTTCACTTCTCTGGGCCTCAGTTCCCTCACCTGCCAAACGGGGATGAAGACTGTGGGCCCCCCGTGGGACAACCTGATCACCTTAACCTCCCCAGCGCTTAGAACAGTGTTTTGCACGTAGTAAGCGCTTAATAAATACCATTATTATCATTACTATTATCATCAGCTATGTGACTTTGGGCAAGTCACTTCACTTCTCTGGGCCTCAGTTCCCTCACCTGCCAAACGGGGATGAAGTCTGTGGGCCCCCCGTGGGACAACCTGATCACCTTAACCTCCCCAGCGCTTAGAACAGTGCTTTGCATGTAGTAAGCGCTTAATAAATGCCATCATTATTATTATTATTATCAGGTATATGACTTTGGGCAAGTCACTTCACTGGGCCTCAGTTCCCTCACCTGTCAAATGGGGATGAAGACTGTGGGCCCCCCGTGGGCCAACCTGATCACCTTAACCTCCCCAGCGCTTAGAACAGTGTTTTGCACGTAGTAAGCGCTTAATAAACGCCATCATTATTATTATTATCAGCTATGTGACTTTGGGCAAGTTACTTCACTTTTCTGTGCCTTAGTTACCTCACCTGCCAAATGGGGATGAAGATTGTGGGCCAACCTGATCACCTCGTTAACCTCCCCAGCGCTCAGAACAGTGACTTGCACGCAGTAAGCGCTTAATACATGCTATCATTATTATGAAGTGGCCAAGTCGGGATTTGAACCCATGACCTCTGACTCCAAAGCCCGGGCTCTGAACACTGAACCACGCTGCTTCCCTTGGATCTCCCCCAGCGCTTAGGACAGTGCTTGGCACATAAAAAGCGATTAATAAACGTCGTTAATGTTATTCTGAGGTAGTCACGGTCCCCTCCACCGTGGCGGGGCCTGCTCCCTCAGGGCCCGCCCGGCCTCCATTAGCTGAGGGGAGCCCTCTCGCGAGATCTGGCGGCCTCCGCGGAGGATCTCGCGAGAGTTCCGGGCGTCCGCAGGCGCAGGCGCCGAGGCCGGGGCAGGCCGGGAAGAGGAGGTGGGGGGGGCGGCGGAGGGCCCCGTCGCGGCAGCCGCCTCGCAGCGATGGCGGCGGGCGGCAGGGGCCTGTGAGCGGAGCGACCCGCGGGCCCCGGACACCATGAGCCAGGGACCCGCCCCCGCCGACACCAGCGAGCCCGAGGCCAAAGTCCTGCACACCAAGCGGCTCTACCGGTGAGCGGAGGGGGGGGGGGGCGGGGGGAGGGGGGAGGAAGAGCGTGCACGAGGGAGGGGGCGGGGCCGGCGCGGAGGGACGGACCAATGGGAGGGCGGGGCCAGTGGGAGGGCGGGGCCGGCGCGAAGGGACGGACCAATGGGAGGGCGGGGTCGTCGGGAGGGGGCGGGGCCTGCGCGAAGGGGCGGATCCGAGGGGAGGGGCGGGGCCAGCGCGAAGGGACGGACCAATGGAAGGGCGGGGTCGTCTGGAGGGGGCGGGGCCAGCGCGAAGGAGCGGGCCGGTGGGAGGACGTGGGCATCGGGAGGGGTGGGGCCAATGAAAGGGGCGGGGCCAGTGCGAAGGGACGGTCCAGTGGGAGGGCGTGGTCGTCGGGAGGGGGGCGGGGCCAGCGCGAAGGAGCGGGCCGATGGGAGGGGCGGGGCCGGCGCGAAGGGACGGACCAATGGGAGGGCGGGGCCGTCGGGAGGGGCGGGGCCAGTGCGAAGGGGCGGGTCCGATTGGAGGGGCGGGGCCAGCGCGAAGGGACGGACCAATGGGGGCGGGGGTCATCGGGGGGGCGGGGCCAGCGCGAAGGAGCGGCCCGGTGGGTGGGCGTGGTCGCCGGTGGGGCGGGGCCAGCGCGAAGGGGCGGATCCAGTCAATCGTATTTATTGAGCTCTTACTGTGTGCAGAGCACTGGACTAAGCGCTTGGGAAGCCCAAGTTGGCAACATATACAGTCCCTACCCAACAGCGGGCTCACAGTCTAAAAGGGGGAGACAGAACAAAACCAAACATACTCACAAAATAAAATAAATAGAATAGATATGTACAAGTTAAATAGAGTAATAAATATGTACAAGCATATATACATATATACAGGTGCTGTGGGGAAGGGAAGGAGGTAAGATGGGGGGGATGGAGGGGGGGACGAGGGGGAGAGGAAGGAAGGGGCTCAGTGTGGGAAGGCCTCCTGGAGGAGGTGAGCTCTCAGTAGGGCCTTGATGGGAGGAAGAGAGCTAGCTTGGCAGATGGGCAGAGGGATTGGGGGCATTCCAGGACCCGGGGGATGACGTGGGCCGGGGGTCGACGGCGGGACCATCGAGGGGCGGAGCCAGCGCCAAGGGACGGGCCAATGGGAGGGCGTGGTCATCGGGAGGGGGCGGGCCACGTGCCGAAATGCGAGGGGCGAGGTCAGAGCCCACTGTTGGGTAGGGACCGTCTCTATATGTTGCCAACTTGGACTTCCCAAGCGCTTAGTACAGTGCTCTGCGCACACAGTAAGCGCTCCATAAATGCGATGGAATGAATGAATGAATCTGGAGGGGCGTGGCCAGCGCGAAGGGGCGGGCC
This sequence comes from Tachyglossus aculeatus, assembly GCF_015852505.1. Classification (NCBI taxonomy): domain Eukaryota; kingdom Metazoa; phylum Chordata; class Mammalia; order Monotremata; family Tachyglossidae; genus Tachyglossus; species Tachyglossus aculeatus. The sequence goes on along the minus strand of NC_052096.1, from coordinate 13,521,446 downwards.
AATGGGAGGGCGTGGTCGTCGAGGGGGGTGAGCACGTGCGAGGGGCGGGGCCAATGGGAAGGGGCCACGTACGAGGGGCGGGGCCAATGTGAGGGGCAAGGTCGGCTAGAAGGGACGGACCAATGGGAGGGCGTGGTCATCTGGAGGGGCGTGGCCAACGGGAGGGTGTGGCCGTCGAGAGGGGCGTGGCCTCGTGCGATGGGCGGGGCCAATGGGAAAGGGAACTGAGGCACAGAGAATAATGGCGTTTGTTAAGCGCTTACTCTGTGCCAAGCACTGTTCTAAGCACTGTGGGGGGGGGGGATACAAGGTAATCAGGTTGTCCCCTGTGGGGCTCACAGTCTTAATCCCCACTTTACAGATGAGGTGACCGAGGCACGTAGAAGTGAAGTGACTTGTCACATAGTGGACAAGTGGCGGGGCCGGGATTAAAACCCACAACCTCTGACTGCCAAGCCCGGGCCGTTTTCACCGAGCCCCGCTGCTGTTGCTTTTTGTTAAGCACTTACTATGTGCCCAGCACTGGGGCAGATACAAGGTGATCAGGTTGCTCCCCGTGGGGCTCAGGGGCTCAGTCCCCATTTTACAGGTGAGGGAACTGAGGCCCGGAGAAGTGAAGTGAATTGGCCAGGGTCACGCGGCAGACAAGTGGCGGGCCACGATGAGAACCCGTGTCCCCCGACTCCCAATTGCACGCTCTTGACCCAGGCCATGCTGAGGCGACCTCTTGACCCTTGAAACCCCCCAAAATCAGGACCCCTTCTTGCCCCTAAGTGGGAAGCACTCAAACAATCCATGGCTCTGAGCACTGACTGTGCGCCCACCACTGTACCGACTCGTCGGAATAATAATAATAATAATAATAATGGCATTTATTAAGCGCTTACTGTGTGCAAAGCACTGTTCCAAGCGCTGGGGAGGTTACAAGGTGATCAGGTTGTCCCACGGAGGGCTCACAGTCTTCATCCCCACTTTACAGATGAGGGAACTGAGGCCCAGAGAAGTTAAGTTAGAGAAGCAGCGTGGCTCAGTGGAAAGAGCCCGGGCTTTGGAGTCAGGGGTCATTTGTTCAAATCCCAGCTCTGCCACTTGTCAGCTGTGTGACTTTGGGCAAGTCGCTTCACTTCTCTGTGCCTGTTACCTCATCTGGAGAATGGGGATGAAGACTGTGAGCCCCCCGTGGGACAACCTGATCACCTTGTATCCTCCCCAGCGCTTAGGACGGTGCTTTGCACATAGTAAGCGCTTAACAAATACCATCATTATTACAAGGTGATCAGGTTGTCCCACGGAGGGCTCACAGTCTTAATCCCCATTTTGCAGATGAGGGAACTGAGGCCCAGAGAAGTTAAGTGACTTGCCCAAAGTCACACAGCTGACAGTTGGCAGAGCCGGATTTGAACTCACGACCCCTGACTCCCAAGCCCGGGCTCTTTCCAGAGAGCCACGTGGACCTGGGCCCCGTCCGCAAGGTGCCCACCGTCTAGCTTTCTTAATTAATTAGAGGAAGGGCCTCTAAGAGGAAGCAGCGTGGGCTGGGAGTCGGGATAACCGGGCTCTCACTCCAGCCTCGCCTGCCCGGGGGCCTCGGACAAGCCGTTTAGCCTCTCGGTGCCTCAGTTTCCTCCTCTTAAAATGGCGACGTCAACCGTCAGAGTTGGAGGAGGTCAACGTCCCCGCCCTGATGCCCCCTGCCCGGCCTCTGCCTTCTAGAGAAGCAGCGCGGCTCCGCGGAAAGGGCACGGGCTTTGGAGTCGGAGGTCGTGGGTTTGAATCCTGACCCCGCCACTTGTCGGCTGGGTGACTCTGGGCAAGTCACTTCACTGCTCCGGGCCTCGGTGACCTCATCTGGAAAATGGGGGTGAAGACCGTGAGCGCCCGTGGGACAACCTGATAATAATAATAATAATAATAATGTTGGTATTTGTTAAGCGCTTACTATGTGCAAAGCACTGTTCTAAGCGCTGGGGTCGATACAAGGTAATCAGGCTGTCCCACGTGGGGCTCACGGTCTTCATCCCCATTTTACAGATGAGGGAACTGAGGCCTAGAGAAGTGACGTGCCCAAAGTCGCACAGCCGACAAGGGGCAGAGCCGGGATTTGAACCCACGACCTCCGACTCCAAAGCCCGGGCTCTTTCCACTGAGCCACGCTGCTTCCCCGTAATCACGTTGTATACCCC